>NW_017729003.1:17957171-17958248 GCF_001723915.1 Gavialis gangeticus
GCTTGGGGCTATGGGAGGGGCAGAAGGGGGGTTGGAAGATGAGTGGAGAAATATGGGGGGCCATGGGGTGTATGGGGTGGATCGTAGAGGGGCTGTGTGGGGCTACCACCCCCTGCAGTATCCACGATGCACATTGCCCACCCCTGCTTGCTACCCCAATCCCCCAAATTGCTGCCCCACCTGGCCCCATCCCTGCTGGATCCTTCAGCTCCCCCTGATGGCAGCCCAACCTGGCCCCATCCCCAACTTACAACCCAGCCCCCCTCATGGCTGCTTCACCCTGCCCCATCCCCCGCTTGCACCCCCAGACTCCTCACCCAGCCAGCCCTAGCCTCCCAGCACCTTTTTTTTTTAAAGCCACACACTCAGTGGCAGTAGCAGCAGCTGTGGAGGCTCTGGGGATGTGTGGCAGAGCCCCTCCAATCCAGCCCCTGCTCCCTGATCAGCCCCACTCACCAGGCCCCAGGAGTCTGGGGCTCAAAATAAAATAAAATAAGAAAGCCCCATACTCACCGGCAGTAGCAGTGGCTGTGGGGCCTCTGGGGCCACGTGGCAGAACCCTTCCCATCCAGCCCCTTCTCCCCCACCTGGCCCAACCTTTATGCCCCCCTCCCCCACACCTAGCCCCAGTGATCTGGGACATAAAAATAAAAAACAAAATAAAAAAGCCCCACACTTACTGGCAGTAGCAGTGGTCCTGGGGGCTCACTGGGGCCTCATGGCACAGCCACCTCCAGCACAACAGAGGGAAGTCAGTGCAATAGGGGGCAGTCCCAGCTGCCTGGCATCCGTACTGCCATTTCCCAATTGCACAGGTGCGCCCGGGGTCAGCTGTGTCTCACACAGCTCCGTGTGCTTTCAGGCAGCTGGGGCTGCTCCAGCTGTCACCCGGGGCCTGGCAGCACTCAGACTGAGTGTCCTTATCTGCCTGACAGTGCACAGAACTATGCAATGCCCTGCCAACCCCAGCCATGCCTGGGAGATGGGGCAGTGGCAGTGCAGGTGCCAGGCAGCTGGAGTCCCAATGACCACTGCTACTGCCAGTGAGTGCAGGACTTTTTTTTTTCAAGTTGCCAG
>NW_017729003.1:17958804-17977484 GCF_001723915.1 Gavialis gangeticus
AGCAGGAGATGGGGCTAGGTGTGGCAGTGATCCATGGGGCTCAGGGACTGGGTGGGGGATGAGGCCAGTTGGGGTCCCCTGTGGTTCCCTTCCCCTTCCTCCAGCCCCTCCCCCACCCCCTAGTTACCAACATGAAGCCCAGGTCCAGCTCCCTATGGTTGGCACACCGCCTGCCCTGCATGGGCATGCAGCGTGTTTCAGTAGCAGGGTGAGGGCCAGCCATAGAGATGCTCTGGCTGGCTACCAGGGTATCTCTGTTGAGAACCCATGCCTCCAGTTGCCTCTTGCCTCACTTTTTTTGCCTGGGGTATTTTTTGTTTCCTGGATATGCATGAGTCTAATTTTGGCCTGTGCTGCAAATTTGCAGTGCAGGGAATTTTTATTGTTCCCACTGATGCCTCTTGCAGCATCTCAAGGGCTATGGGATGCTGCAAGAGGCATGCGCATGCTTGTCTGGACATGCCCATGGTGTTCTTTCTCCTAGCTAGGCCCCTACTCACCAACCCCTTAATTGCAAGTCAAAGCTGTGTAGGCAAGAAATAGCATTAATCCTTAATGTGTGACTTTTCACTCCACATTCTAGCTTTAACGTCACTTAACATTCCTCAGGTTTAGTATGGTCTAAGTGTAACATGCAACTTCATGCTAAGTATGTGAATAGCCTCACTTAAGTCAGTGTTACTACTAAGGACCATGTCACAGGTTACACTTAAGATGTTAACTGCTCTTACAATGAGATGGTTCATGTGTTAGACATGTGTTAAGTACAATTGTGATGTAGCAAAATTATGACTTTCTGCAGATTTATCTCCAGGTTTTATTAATTAAAACATGTTCACTTATTGTTGGACTTCTCCCCAGAGATAACAAGAGATCAAGATACCAGTGCAGTGCTAGGGCTGGGACCAAAAATCAGCTGACTGTTAGTGTCAGGTCCAGCATTACACCAGATTTTGTTCAAGACTGCCAGTGGCAGAGATCTGGTTTTTCCCAAAGATCCTGTGAAGCTGTGGATCTAGCATCAAGAGTGGTATCCTCTCCCAGACTTGGTTTCCTGTCTTTCCCTCCATCCACTGGGAGGCTGAGACAGTGTGTGAACAGCCCTCCCAGAGCTAGGGTCCTGGTGGGCTGGGAGATAATGGGAGACAGGACCAGAGAGTCAAATGAATGGAATCACAATAACATCGGTGAGGCTTGGGCATGGATAAAGGCAAGGTTGGAGACCATGAAGAGGTGCCCTAGGAAAGGTACTGTCATGGTGGCTGCTAATGAGGCACCTGGCATTTGAGGGCAAGTACCCAGAGAAGGCCTAAGAGGGTAGGTGATCCACAACGCAGCCTGTCTGATATTGGAGAGTATGACGACAAAGGGGAATAGAGGCCTAGAGGGGTAGGGGCCCAAAAAGGCAGAGAGCCCTTCTCAGTTTAGGGTGTGAGGAATAAGGAAAATGATGGCCTAATGATGAGCAGGACCAAACAAGGCATTGAAGACTGATCTCCCATTTTCTGAAAGGCAGCATCCTAAGTATAGTAACTTTTACTTCAAGGTGTAGCAGGTGAGAGGACAAGGCCACAATTGAAAGTTTAAGTAGAATGGGCATGGTATGGCCACCAGGGAGCACTACAGTCACCCATGGAGTTGGACACTTGCACAGAGAAACTACTACCCTTTATAAATTGGCTATCATTATTTTAGTATTTATAGATTTCCTTCAATAAATATCATACTAAAACATAACCTATTTGCAGTCATAAGTTAAATATTTTTATTAGAGGATGAAGTACTTTAATTGAGCTCAGTAATGCCATTTTTCATCCTGTTACTAGGTTTTTAGAATACTTTTAGGGATTTGCTCATATAAAGGTTATTTCTTTAATACTTTCCTCTTACAAGATGTTTTCTTCCCATCCTAAATGTCACTTACAGAGGCACTGACATTTTGATATTGAATTTTAATGGCTGATGCTTTTTCCTCTTCCTCTTTATATTTTAATTTATCCAGTTTAAAGCCTAGAGATGCAAGATATTGTACAAGTTGTACTGTTCTAGACTTATGTCCATCCTGACCTTGCATCCTTAGATAACATTAAGGAACATTTAATGGCTTAGAAAAAGAAGAAGAAAAATTGTAGACATCACAAGCACTAGCTGTTTTACATTCTTTAAGAGATTGTTGCAATCTTTACATTTTGGAAGCAAATGCCATATCTAAATAATGAATGCATACAAGTTTATTAGTTAAATTGTTGTAGGCAGCTCTAATAGCACAACTTACTGTGGGAAACATCAGACAGCATGATTTTATTTTCTGTTGTTTTTAATAGTACAAAACATTAACTGGTGGTCTGAAATGTTTCGTGTTGGAAGTCTATCTCAGCAGCTCTTTCCAAGAATATGGAAAGGAAAACGTACACTTAGTCATGCTTGTGAATAAATGAGAGAGAGAGAGAGAGAGAGAGAGAGAGAGAGAGACACTCTGACTATTAACATGGGAGGCAGGCAGAAGTCAGACAGAAGGAAGGGCAGAGGTGCCACCTTAGAAAAACTGAATAGCCAGCTCTAGTAGCCACATGTTTTAGAACAAAGACTTGAAATTTGGTGATGAGAGGGTATGTGTGGAGAAAGGCTATTTGACAGTGATGTTTTAAAGCTATTCTTCTGAAAATCTGCCTAAATTTGGCCTTGTTATATGCCTTTGAAGAATTGCATTGTCCATGTGGCAAGTAGAAATATCTTCGATATTAGCAGGTAACATTTTAGAAGATTCTGTCCTCATACAGCATGTTGCATCCTGTTGTTGGCACTGGATTTATGACCCAGATCCTTTGTTCTGGGCAGACGCAAACTGTCAGACTGACCATGACTTCTTCATTCCATAAGAGGCAAATTTTACTGATACACAGTGATACCAGATAAGTATAATGCAGGCAAGGCAAAAAAAATAACCTCCCTTCTTCTATATCTACAAGTCCTAGAACTGTCACAGAGGGAAGATACACCTGGCCAGTATGTAAGCTTCTAACTGAGGTTGTTTCTTGAATGTCAGCAGCCCAGAGGTTGAGAGCTGAGGCCCCCTGATCCCCTCCCCAACCCAGTAGGATGGGTGAGACAGGCTGGTGATGCACCCTCTGTCCATGGAAGCCTCGGGTTTCCCCATCAGGGACCCTTTGCTTCTCTGAAATCCCTCCTTTGGTATTCTTTCTCCCCTCTGACCCTTCATTCCTGGGCATCACTGATTGGTCTCCCTATAGTCGTTATACTGCCCAGTAGGTCTGTGTGTGAGTTGGCAGCGATCCAATCCAGCTTTGGATCCAGCCGCTTCAGATGTCACTGATCTGATCCAGAGCTTTGGATCAGTTTGTCATTTCAATCTGGCCAAAGTGGCTCCAAAGCTTCAGAGCCACTTCAGAGATCTGGCTGTAGGCTATAATGGGGGATGAATGAAATATCTATAACTTCGTTATTTTAGCTCAGATTTAGGTGCAACTTCAAGGGATGATAGCCACTGCTGAGAGCATAAAGTTTACCAAGCTTCAAGAAGGTCGTTGGAGGGGTTTGGGGGGAACTGTACCCCAAATTCTTGAAAGCAAAACTCCTGTCACGTCTATGTGTTACACCACAGGGGGATGAAAACTGCAGGGATGCTAGCCCCTTGTGATTCCATAAAGCCTGCCAAGTTTCAAGAAGATCAGTGTAGGGGCTTGGGGAGAACTGCACCCCAAGCTGCTGATAGGCAAAACACGTGACACAAATGACCCTCTGTGTGTTAAGGTGCAGTGGGCTGAAAATTGCAGAGGTGTTAGCCCCTGGTGAGGCCACAAAGCCTGCCAAGTTTCAAGAAGATCAATGGAGGGGGTTGGGGGGAACTGCACCCCAAGCTGCTGACAGGCAAAATTTGTGACATCGATGACCCTGTGTGTGCTAAGGTGCAGTGGCTGAAAACTGCAGGGATGGTAGCCACTGCTAAGAGCATAAAGCCTACCAAGTTTGAAGAAGATCAGTGCAGGGGTTTGGTGTGAACTGTACCCCAAATTCTTGAAAGCAAAACTCCTGTCCTGCCTATGTGTTACACCACAGGGGAATGAAAACTGCAGGAATGCTAGCCCCTGATGAGTCCACAAAGCCTGCTAAGTTTCAAAAAGATAGGTTCAGGGGTTTAGGGGGAACTGCACCTCAAGCTGCTAACAGGCAAAACTCATCATGTGGGTGGGTGCTTGGGCAACTGCATCTGCCTTGGGGCACAGGGGGGTTAAATCTAGTGCAGGCCTGAGTGCTGGGCCCTGCCAGGCAACAAAGCCTTCCTGATGTGTGTGTCTTGCTGGGGGAGTCTGTCATCCTGCTTGGGCAACTGCATCTATCTTGGGGCACAGGGGTGTTAAACCTAGTGCAGGCCTAAGTGCTGGGCCTTGCGGGCCACAAAACCTGCCAGCTGTGTGTGTCTCACTGTGGGAGTCTGTTGTCCAGGGCCCTGCACTCAAAGCTGCTGACAGGCAAAACTCGTGATGTGGGTGGGTGACATTGTGTGTGTGTTAAGGTACACCCTTCCTGGCGTTGGGGCCTCTGCACAACACAGCAGTCTGCCCCAGTGAGATCTCCCCCTTCCCTACAGCCTCACGTGTGGTCCTCCACTTTATGAGGCAACAGGTAAAATAACTTAGCTGGCTCAGCACCAGTAGCATCAGCAGCAGCATCAAAGGCACTCAAATGGAACTGTGACAGAGCCCTTCTTTTTATAAAGGAATTAAAAGCAAGAAGTAAAGATGTTGTGTTGTATTGTGTTGGACATATGATATTATTAATGGTGTGTGATGGCTTATCTTGTGTTTTTATATCTATATGTGTATTATGGGGGAAAAAAGGAATACTTAAACAAATGTATCTTTGGAAGCTTTAGGGTTGAAAACCCCTTTGTCAGTACTGAGGAAGTACCTGCAGTTTGGTCCTGAGTGGAAGGAATAGTAAATAAGCCACAGGCTGGCCTGGCCCTCAATGCATGCAAGAAAGCCAGTCAGTGAAAATGGAAATGGAGGCATCAGGGGGCGAGGGACAGGCTGGGGTGGGGGGTAGGAGGGACAGGGGGATGTAGCAGCGGAGGTAAAAGTGCAGAGGTGCCTAGGGTGTCATGTCCGGCAGGTCACAGTGTGCCAGAATTTCACTGTGTATACTGAGTCCATGAGTTTCTGTACCTACTACCTAGGAGGCTGATGAAGTGCAGTGCATAGGCCCAGCTATGAAAAGTGATTTGTAAATACAAACAAGCACCTAACCTCATCACCAGAACTGAAGTCAACTTCCTACAGCTCAAAACACAAAACCTGCCAACTATCTCCAGTACCTCCACAAACTGCACACCGGAATCTATCAAAAACAACAAAACCCAACTACCTGTGGTGGCACATTCCTCACCAAAAAAACCACTCTGCCTTCAGTCTCTCTGGCCTGATCCTGTGAGGGAACAAATTACAATGCAAACCACTTTTCAGCATCCTTCTTGAAGTATGGTGCCCCAAACTGGACTCAGTACTCCAACTGTGGTCTGACCAATGCCACATAGAGAAGAAGTATCACCTCTTTGGTTCTAATTGTCATGCATCTGCTGATGAATGATAAAGTGAGGTTAGCTTTGCTGATGATTTCATCACACTGATGACTCATGTTCTTCTTGGAGTCCACAAGGACTCCTAGATCCCTTTTGCCTTTGTGCTACTGAGAGGGTCACTTCCCAGCCAGTAGGTGTGCTGCATATTATTGCACCCGAGGTGCAACACTCTGCATTTGTCTTTGTACTTCATCCTATTGTGTATTGCCCACTTTATTACCTGTCCAGGTCTGCCTGTAATCATTCCCTACCCTCTGGAGTGTGCACTTCACCCCGTAATTTAGTATTGTCCACAAACTTGGACAAAGTACACTTCATACCCACATCCAAGTCACTGATGAAGATATTGAAGAGTTGAAGAGTACAGGTCCAAGGAATGAACCCTGCGGGGCCCCACTACACACATCCTTCCAGGTCAATATTGCCCCATCTACTACCACTCTCTGGGTGCATCCACTAAGCCAATTTACCACCCACCAGCCTCTGTAAACATCTATGTCACAGCATCTTAATTTATTTATGAGAATGGGATGAGATACTATATCAAAGGCCTTGTTAAAATCCAAGAAAACAACATCCACCTCTACTCCTGCATCTAAGTGTTTTGTAACCCTGTCATAAAATGAAACCAGGTCGGACAGACATGATCTGCCTGCTATGAATCCATGCTGGTTTCTCTGCTGCATTATTTTTCTGCTGGACTCCCACAGGTATGAACATTCATAATATTTTCAAAGACCTTTCCAAGGATGGAGGTGAGACTGACCGGCCTATAATTACTCGGATCCTCCTTCCTCCCCTTCTTGAAAATAGGGACCACATTGGCCCTTTTCCAGTCCTCTGGGACCTGACCCGAGCACCTCAAGTGCTCAAACAGCCGTGCCAGTGGTTCTGCTATGACACCAGCAAATTCCTTCTGTACTCTCAGATGCAGCTTATCTGGACCTGCTGACTTAAATACATTCAGTCCATCCAAGTGACTCTGCACCAAGTCAGCATCAACAACTGGTGCACTGGTGCCCTTCTGATGCCCATCTAAGCACCATTAGGAGACTTATCTTAACCCCTGTTCAAGAACATTGAGGCAAAAAACTCAATGAATAGCTCAGCCTTGCCCCCCGGTCTGACACTAATTGCTCCTTTTTGCTCAGTAGGGGTCCCATGATGCCCTGCAGCTTCCTTTTACTCCCTAAATACCTAAAAAAAGACTTTTTGTTGTTTTTAATGTATGTTGCCAACCTCAGCTCCGTAGTTGCTTTGGCCTTTCTAACTGCCTTCCTGCAAGTGCAGGCCAAATAGGTATACTCCTCCTCAGTTTCTTCACCCTGCTTACACTGGTATATGCCTTCTTTTTTGCCCTTAGGCTCCCCTGGATTTCCCTGTTTAGCCAAGGCAGTTTTTTGGCTCCTTTCCCCCTTTTTACTTGTACTGGGATTGTCTCCCTTTGCCCCCAAAGGATCACTTCCTTTAGGAATGACCACCCTTCCTGGACTCCCATCTTGCCAATACTCCTATCAGGCAGTGCATCAACTAGACTCCTAAGCACACTGAAATTAGCCTTCCTAAAGTCAAGCATGTCCACCCTACTAGTCATCTTACCCATGCTGCACCATATGATGAATTCAATTGATTGGTGGTCACTATCCCCAAGGTGACCATGAATCTTTAGCTCCCCTACCAGGTCATCC
Organism: Gavialis gangeticus; assembly: GCF_001723915.1. Lineage (NCBI taxonomy): Eukaryota > Metazoa > Chordata > Crocodylia > Gavialidae > Gavialis > Gavialis gangeticus. The sequence continues at coordinate 17,966,092 of NW_017729003.1, forward strand.
CCCATAGCCAATGCCAAGTTCAGTAAGGCATTCCCTCTAGTGGGACCGTATACTTCCTGTGTTAGGTGAAGATACTACATGCAGATTATGAATCTATGTGAATGGTTGGATTTGACTGACTGCTTTTTCCAGCAGATGTCAGGGTAGTTTAGGTGCCCCATGACAACCACATCCCTAGACTGTACAGCCTCTGAGAGCTGCCTCAAGAATTCCAAGTCTCACTTTTCCTATGGATATGGTGTTCTGTAGCAGACTCCCACCACTAGGTCCCTTCCCCCCCAACCTCCATGTATCCTAACCCTAACCTAATACCTCAAGTTTCTCCTCCTCTGATCCCATTTTGATTAGGGTAGATGTATAATGATCCTTTACATAAAGAGCCACCTTTCTCCCTTTCCTTTCTATTCTGTCCATTCTGTACAACCTGTAGCCCTCAATGTGTACTGCCCAGCCATGGGTAGGGTCCCATCAGATTTCCATTAGCAACACTAAATTGAAGTTATTGTTTGCAAGCAGAAGTGTGAGTTCTTTCTGATTGTTCCCCATGCTTCTAGCATTAGTATAGAGGCACTGGAGCCCTCCAAGTAATGCCTTTGGTGCCTCCCCATTCTGATACCCAGTGGGCCCCATAGTACTTACCTGGGATGTACTCTTGCATGTCTCATAGTTTGTAAGTTCTAGACTCTCTCCATCTCCTGCCCCCCCATTCCCCATCAAACTTAGTTTAAATCCTCATGTAGGAGGGTCAGCCAACCTGTAAGAAAAAAGAGACACTTACCTTTTGCGGAGAGATGAACCCCATCAAGTCCCAGGAAGTCCCTTGCATGGAAGTGCAGATCATGGTCCAGGAAGCCCAAACCTGCACAATACCACTAACTCCGGAGCTGCAAGTTGGCTTCTCTGGCACAGTTGACACGATGCCTACTGTGACCACTAACCAGGAGGATTGATGAGAAGACCACCTGTACCCTGTCTTCCTAAGTTTGGACCCCAAAGCCCTATAGTCACTCATGATATGATCTGGACTACTCCTGGCCACATCTTTTGTTACCACATGGATGAGGACCATGAGATAGTTGTCAGAGGGCCAGATAAGGTCAGGAATTCTGACCATGACATCCCTGATCCTGGCTCCAGTGGGCAGCAGACCTCATGCACCATGGGATCTGGATGACAGATGGGTCCCTCCATTCCTCTCAGCAGGGAGTCACCCACTACAATGATGTGGCATCTCTTCTTCTGCTTACCTGACTGGCCCTCAGCTCACTCACTGATGGCACCCAGCTCTTCCACTGTACTTTTCCCCACTTCACACTCCTCTAGTGCAGCCATGGCCTCATATTTGTTCTCCAGCTGCACTGGAGGAGCTGCCTCTGTGGCAAGAGGTCTGGCCCTGGAGGTGACCATCCTCCACTTACCAGCATCTGCGTCACGGCATTCCCTCACTGCTTCTCTGCCAGGCATCTTGTCCTGCAGAGAATGAAAATAGCCATCAATCTCTTCCTTAATCACAATGATCCCCCACAGCCTGCTCACCTCTCCCAGAGTTTCCTCACCTGCCCCTCCAGGGCCTCAATTAGGGCACACATAGGACAGGAGAGGAGACTCCTATCCCTCCCACTGCCCCCGGCCCCCCCAATGACCCACCAGGGAACTCCTGCAGGCAGGGGACCCAGGTGCCACCAACCCACCCAAACGCTGTCTGGGTGGAGACCTCAGAGGAGCCCCAGGTGGGAGGTAGCATCAGGGCAGGGTCCCTGGATGTGCTCAGAGTCATCGCCCCCATTAAAACTCCCTTATGTACACTCACCTGAAGACTCTGAAGACTCTTCCCAAATCTGCCAGTTCTGACGTGTGGAGTCTCAGGCCTCTCCTGCTCTCTCGACTGTGCAAACTCCCACACAAACTCCAGCGTGCCCTTGAAGAGTGCATCTGTTTGCCTAGCTTGGGAGCATGGCTCCTGCCTAGCACAGTTAAATAGGGATGGGAAAAAACCCCTTCCCAATTCCCTACAGCTGGCCTAGCTTGGCTCAGCTCTCCCTTCCCCTCCCACCCAGCCTACCTTATTGCTGCTGCTGGCACCTCACTGCTCTGCTTGGTAGGTTCAGGGGAGCTGAGGGCATCCAGATCCCAACTGGAAAGGCTTGAATTTCCCATGCCAATCAATGAGGGATCAGGCTGCTCTGTGCATTCACAGGAGCATCTGCTGGCAGTCCCTTCTCCTGAAGAAACCCTTTTCAGCCTGGTTCAGAGCCTCCCCTCACCAGGATTTCCAGGGAACCTCCAGTAAGCAGCCTCCTCACCCCAGAAGTCAGTGCTCCCTCTATTTGCCCCTCTCCCCTAACCCACTCCCGTGCAAACTCCAGTTCACCCTTGAAGAACACGCCTGTTTGCCTGGCCTGTTTGCCCAGCTTTGGAGCATGGCTCCCATTAAGAATGGTTAAGTATGGATGGAAGGGGAGAAAAACCCCTTCCCAATTCCCTACAGCTGGCCTGGCTCAGCTCAGCTCTGCTCTCCCTTCCCACCCCCTCCCCCCCAGCTTACTTTATTGGTGCTGCTGGCTCCTCACTGCTCTGCTTGGTGGGGTCAGGGGAGCTGAGAGCGCATGTTTGCTGCTGCACAGGTGTGCTCTCTTTAGCATCTGGGTCCTGACTCCAGCGTCCAGGTCCTGACATGTTAACAGTGTGGTACATGCCTTCGATTTCCCAGCTTGTGTGTTTGCTGGCTTCAAACACAGTGGGCCTTGAAGAAAACTGTCACAAAAAGGTTTTTAGAAATAATTAGTCCTTGCCATTCCCCCTGGACCACTGTTCTAATGCATATCTACATAACCTAGAAGCCAATTCCCAAAAGTAAACCTCTAAATACCATTTTCTAGACATCATTGTCAGAAGTCTTGTTGTTGACCTGATTCCACATGCTTCATAAGTATAAAACAAGTAAGCATTCAGTATCTTGTCAAAGCTCTTACATGTGACCAGAATGAACATGTTGTCCCCACAGGTCATACCAAACCTTTCCTCTAATTTAGATCTGCTCCAAGCCAAGTTGGTACTGGGCAATGGAATGGTGAAGCATAACATTGTCTCTTCTCTAGTCTCAGTGCCATCTTTGTTACCAATTAGCTACAGGTGAAGAGAGAAAGAACTCTCCTTCTGTCCTTATTTGTATACTTGTGACATGGTTTTTAACAGAATTCACAGATTCATTGGAATCTGACAGAACACACCATAAGTGCTGCTGCTATGACCTAAAACTTGTGACCTCTGGACTGTCAATCATAAGCCTTAGTGCCCACACCACTCCAACCCCTGATAAAGATGCCTGATTTAAATTAATAAAAAGAAACCTCAAGGTGAGGGGAAAAGAAAATATAGGGGGAGACAGGTACTGGAGTTGGGGAGAGAAACTGGACACTGGCACTAAATGTGGCTAAAGGAAAAGAGTAATAGTGGGTAAGTATTGAACAGGGAGACTTGGCATTCAGACAGTAAGCCTTAAGGAGGAGACCAGGATAGTAAAACTACAGAATGGAAACTGGGGTTGCATATTTAGGGAGAATGGGTCAAGGGTAAGATTCCAGGGGTAGAAGAGAGATTAGACTTTGTGGTATTGGATTATTTATGAATGACTCATGACCCAGTGGCTGTGGGTGCATGGTGGCAGTGGGAGCACAGGGGCAGAAGCAGGAGGGGTGGGAGCCCAGTGGTGGTAAGCGGGGGAGCTCTGACAGCCACCACCGGTGCTGTCAGCGGTAGCAGTGGGGAGAGGGGTGGTAAGCACTGACCAAGGGTACCACCTGCAGCCACCACCGGCAGTGTCGGTGGTGGCCAGCAAGGCTTGCTGACCACTCTAGCAATGGTAGGGTGGTGAGTGGTGACTGCCCGGAGGTGCTGCCAACAGTGTCAGTGGCACCTTTTTGTAGGGGGTGCACCATGACTTACACCCCTACGCATCTCCCCTGGGATTATTTAATGATGGGTAGAACTAACAGAAATCTTTCTTACCTGAATTGTACATATTGTGATCCTTTGCAGGGTTGTCCAAGTGGTGTTTCCAACCCTTTTCTGCCACATCTTGATGTTGAGAGAAGATCTATATTGGGAGGTGTTCCTTATAAACACCCCTTGACACCAGGATCTCAAGATCTGTTTTTCCTGGAGCTCCAACCTCCCCTATACCCCAGCCTATCACACCCCAGATGCTAAGCTGACTTTCATTAACCTAGATCTTACATGGTGGTCTTTCTTTTCAGTACTTTTTATTTATTACATTTCTTTTCTTCATGTTTTAGGTTCTCATGCATCTCAGAGATCATAGGGACTGACTTCAGTCTATGCCGACTAACAGCCTTCCTCATCAGGCTCAGGTAAGTCTACTGCCTTACTGCCAGGCTTCACTCTCCCTGAGTACATGGAAGTGTGAATTAAATTTGCAAACAGTAACTTTGAAAATTTTAGCATAGGTACTCCATATTCACACCTATAAGTAGGTGCCAAACTGCTACCTAAATATAGTACAAACTATGCATGATATTAGTCCAAAATCAAAAGTCTCATGGTTTACCACATACTTCATTGGGCTGGGCCCCAGCAGAGTCAACAGCATTCAAATCTTCATGACCCCACAGCTCAGCACTGCCCAGTATATGTGTGTGTGTGTGTGTGTGTGTATGTGTGTGTGTGTACTCCAGATATGCCCCCAAAAGGATCTAAGTGCTAATTAGCCCCCACTCTTGACTGGAACCAGGTGCTCTTGTTATGAGTTCTGGGATGCTCCCAAATTATATTAAGATAAGGTTCAGGGCAACCTGGTCTGGCTTTACTTCAAGGAGGGCAGGGAAAACTAATGTGCCACAGGCTGAGAGAGGGGGAAGCAGAGGGATTCTGGGTGAACTGTTTGGTGACGTTTGCCAGACATTTAAAGCTGGTGAAAAAACAGTAATCACTGGAAATGGGAAAGAAAGGTGCAGGTTAGCTGTGGGAGCAAAGGGTAAGTAATAATGTATGCCATGCAGTGGCTTACCATGACTTGAAAAGTCTGTTCTGAGGGGGAATGCACTCAGTGGACAATAGCATACATCTTATTTGGATGATGTCACAGGGCACTAAAATGCCTGCTCCTTTAAGAGAAGAAACTACCTAGGGAGAGGGCCCTAGGAGCCAGGCAGAAACCCCACAGGTGTAGGTGACTATGGCAGCAGGCTAACAAGAGAATTAGCCTGCACCTGCACCTGGTCAGCTGACCAGAAGAATGCAGGGCCCTCGGCACACATAAACCCAAGGGCTGAGGCCAGCAGAAGTTAGTTCTCTGGCAGCAGCCAGGAGAAGGAGTCTGCAGAGAAGAATTACCCAGAGATGCTGTGGCCACCTAGTATGCTGCCTATAGCACTAATGGAGCTCCAGGAGCTAACCAGGTACCGTGGACTACAAGGCACTTAATGCTTAGGGGGGAAGTTTGACTCTTTTAAAGAGACAGAGTGCATCCTGAACTGGTTCTATTATGTTATAGCCCATGGGCTCATATTTTGATTTTGTTTATAAACCAGTGGACTGGACTGAGGCTATTGGGGAGGAGGAGACCTCATTGGGAGCACACTACAGTGTGGAGACCTCAGTGGGTGCAGCACCACTGTAGGTGCAGCGACATTGCTGCACAGAGTCCAAGGCTTGTGGTTTGGTAAAGGGGTGGTTTTGGAGCCATACATCTAGCCCATAAGGTTAAGGGTGTCCCATGAGGCACCTATTTTGAGTGGGACCCAAAAGAGGGATCCAAGAACCCACAGGGGTCAGTGGGGTCCATCAGGACCATGTCCAAACATAAACTCGAGGGCAGCCTTCCTATTTATTATAATGACCAGTGAGACATGGCAGGTGAGGAAAAGGGTTCCCATTGGGCAAAACTGGCATGGTCCTGGAGCCCTAGGGGCATCACAGCCATCTCTGGGGACCCCACGCCATGAGAAATGGGCTGCATTAACCCATACTTGTGGTTGGTTTCCATCAGCATGTTTGCCCAATATGGGGCATGCATTTTAGTCATGCTCAGTTTTGACTGTATTTAAACAACTTCACAGTTGGTTTTCATTGTTGAGCATATGATACTTCTGGCAGCAGTTTAATGCTAAACAATATTGTTAATTATATTTCCTTGTATATGAATGTAAGACAAGGGGCTTTTCCATCCATGCTGATGGGCAATGGGGTTTTGTATTCAAGTAAATATGGTAGATTGTATTATTTCCTAGATCCTTGAATGGAAACCAAAATTTGAGAATCTTATCCCTCTGGTGCCAGTAAATGTCACTGGAGTGCATTGCCTAAGTAGGCACTTCAATTAGAGGGTGCCTAGGCAGCCAGGCTAGAATTTTCTATTTTTTGAGAGCCTGGTTCTGCAACCTTGACAAATATATTGAGTAATAAAATAAATATATATAATATAAGTGAATATTATGAATAGAAAGTCAAGCTACTTGTTTTATGTAATGACTTTGTGAAGCAGGGGGGCAAAGAATATCTAGTCAATGGCTTGCAATTATTTTCCAATTTGTGTTAGAACAGGCTAGAACTTGGAGACTTATAATTAATGTCACCTGTGAGGTGGAATTTTTAGAAAGTTGTCATCCAATTAAAATGATACTATGACTTAAGGATCTGTTTGTGATCATATTGATTTGTTTAATGAAAAACTTCCATGAGACATTTTCAAAAAACATGCTGTATTTTATATATTTTTATGGTTTATTCTTATAGAATATTATTTGGAATTGTCACATAGTACACTTGTACAATTTTATGGATGGTTCAAAAGATGATAAATACTACTGCAACTTGGAATAGGAATAGCAGAGCACTGCCAACAGAACAAGGGAAGTAGCTCTAAAACTATTGGTAATCTCCCACAGCAGAATGAAAATTTCAATAACGCAATAAGGGAAATTAAGATGTCTTTTATTAAGACATAGATATTTGTTGTAAATTCCATCAAGTGCTTCTCAAGAATTAAAATAAAAAGTTAGAATTCAGTAAACAAACAAACAAATGAAAATTGCAATCTGATCACAGATATAGAAAAATAAAAATTATAATATGAAAATCTCTACATGTAGTGTAAAAGCTTCAGCAAAAGCTTTTTCTGACATATGGGCTGGAGGGGAGGGAGCCAAGACAAGGTAAAACAAACCAAACCAAAATGAGGAAACAAAAAATAGCAATTATCATGCAGTCTGGTAAAGGAAAATGGATGGTAGGGATGGAGTTTTAAGATGTATTGTTTCATACATGAGAGATGGGACTGAAACAGTTCCCCTGAGCAGACCTAAAATTAAGCCCTTCAAATTGAATTTTATGCAAAAAATATGGATGGAGAATCCAGTATTTGTGGAAAACAGCAATTAAATATTACAAGAATAATTTATAAACATTAGGAATAATTTAAAAAATAATGATCACGCTTTGAGAAGAGGTTTTAATTAGATGACCAATTAAAATCACTTCTAGCCCTATTTTTCAAGGGTTCTCAGACATCACCAACTTAGGTGTGTTTTAACTGAATTTTAAGAGATGTCTTCAGTTAAAATTATTTTTGTACCCATGATACTTAAGAAAAATATTTATATTCCCTATCATGGTTGTTTTATGAAATGAAATGGTTAGGCTATGGGTAATTAAAGAAATTACAGGAAATTTCTGCTTAATATTGTCCAATGCCAAGTCACAAATGCCAAAGGAGAGAATATCTTGGGCCACAAAATACCTAAATATATCAAGATTTAAAAGTCATCTTTTTTTCCTTCTATTTTGCTTTAACTTCCAATACTATTTTCTTTTGGGCTGTATTTTGGAAAATGTACGTAATCACCAGTTAGTGGAATTTAGTTTGTGTATAATGCTTATTTACAGTCTGTAATTGCACACTAAAAATATACTACAAAGGATAGATTGTAAAAGTAGGTAACTTTTGGATAATGGATAAAAAACTAACATGAATGTTTTGAACAAGACTGATTGTACAAGACATTCATTAAATACAGACATGAAAATAAACCTTTCAAGACATTTTTGTTTTAAAGAGAGAACTTTTTTAGATTTTAGGAGACTATAATGACATTTTGTTTAGGAGCAAAAAGAAATGTAAGTACATATCACTGATGTCATAAACTGTATAAATACCAGGCTTCCTTCCATGCTGTTTTGCAAGAGAAAGTGTATGTCTGTGCATTAGTGCACACACACACACACAACTCAATAGGAACTAGAAATTTTCCTAGTGAAAATATTTTCTTTTATAAACATTCTAAACCCTTCAGATTTTAAGGAAATCATTGATGGTTATTAGATGTTCAGTGGTTGTTTACTGCATTCTCACTTCTCGTTTTTTAATTCTTGAGAAGCACCTTTTCAGATACCATATTTACTAGAATCCAAGATGATGGCCCCCTCCCCCTTCCATGAGCATGAGGGAAAAAGGTCCTTGTCTTAGTTTTGCATACAAGGTGGAGGGGGTGGTGGACAGCTGCTCTGGCTCTGACTCTGGCCCTGATCCGTGGTCAGGGCCACAGTCAGAGACACAGCAGCCTCTTGTCTCCCTTCATTTGCCTGTGGCAACTTCTGTCCCCCACACTCCACCTTTTGTCCTTTACTATTAGATGGAGCTACAGTTCCGGCTAGGGCTGGGTTACCTTCCCAGCATGAAGCGTATGAAAACTCTGTCCTTTGCCCAGCCAATCAGCAGTGCTGAAACAGCTGCATGGCCTAGCAACAACTGAGGTTGGATGTGCTGTTCTGTGGGAAAGAACAAAACATGAGCAGCATGTGGCAGTAACAGTGGGGAGGGGCAGAAAAGAGGCAGAGGTTGCAGGGAGCAGGGGGATAAGTAAGGGGGAGCAGTGGAAGCTGTGAGGATCTGGGGGTTGGAGGGTGCCAATGACAGGGAGGGTGCAGGAAGGTTGCAAGGGGTAAGAAGTCAGGGAGGGGGCAGAGGGCAAGGGAGCAACCCAACCCCCTCACCCCCATCCCCCCAACCACTATTTTCCTTGCTGCAGTAGTGAAAGGGGACAAAAGTAAAACAACCCTCTGATAATTAGATTCTATACTTGGAAAATGTGTAAAGAACTTTTAATTTTTCCATATATAGCCTCTAAATACTGGGGGTGAGGGGGTGAATTCAGGGTGAACTTAGATTTGTATAAGTTTAGTACTCACTTGAAAACATGTATTTTTGCACAAACCTTAAACTATTTTCCCAATGTCTTTGTTTATATAAAATGAAATGGTTTCAATACAATACCGCAAGAACATTAATGGTTAGAGCTGGTAATTAATGTAAAAAGCCATTCAACTTTTTAAAAATACTGATTTTCTTTCCTATTATTTTCCCTCAGGCATGGTAAGGAACTCCATGTGACCAAAAAAGTAGTAATAAATCCCTAAAATGTCTTCAGAACAGACATTTATCAGGCATTGTTTACCATTTCTTGGCTTTTTATCATTCTATTTTAATTTTTCTTTTGAGTAAGATGAGTTGGTGTTCAGTGACATGAAGCACTCTTTTCCATACCACAGGCCAGATTTGAAACTATAACTGATCTTTATCTGGGGTTTTTTGTTTGTTTTTTTAGCTATGATTTGTTTGTTTTGTTTAGCTATTTCTGTGGCAATAGTTGTATTTTAATATATGTAAAAGTTTGAATCAAAAGTTCATGAGAACTGCTGGCATGATTGGATTACTTTTGCATGACAATTTTGCATTTAATCCTGGTTGAACTTCAAACTCATATTTCAATCTTAGTCTAAACTAGACCATCACTTTCCCTCATCTGTAGAATACATATGTGGAGGGTAGGGAGGTCACATCTAACCTGGTATGCTCTCCTAGTCTCCCGTATATCAGATTGCACCACCTGATCATATAACCGTGTCCCCGATGGGCCTTCATAGATCCCTACTAGTAGTGCAGCTCCCTGTTCGGGTAACCACCCTCTGCACCGAGCATTGGTGTTACTGCAGTTTGGTTGTCTTCCCCACTTCAACAACCCCGCTTCTCGCCTGCCATGACTTTGCTGTTATCCCAGTGGGGCGGGGCCAGTTCACTGGTCCCTCGGTGTCCCAGATTGGCCTTGTCGGTTACACACAGGGCTCCAGCCACCCCTACACCCCGGCCTCACGCTACCTGTGGTCTCCACTTCCCTGCACCAACTCAGCGATATGCCGACAGACTCCTCCCTCACCTGCGTAGATATCCCAGCCCTATTGCAAGGGATACTTCCCACCACCAAGTCGTCACCTGAACCCTTAGCAGCGTGCTTCCTCACAGTGATCCCTCTACCAGGCGTACCTCCCTGACCTACCACCCGCGCCCCTATGATATTGCCCAGGAGTGACGTCTCCTGGATGGGTATACAGTGCTGTCCCCTTTAATCCTCAATCGACGCCTTCTATTCTAGGCGGCAATCCCACCCTGAACTTTCTCTCCAGCCTGGTGCATCTTCAGCCTCACCCTCCTCTTCGGCACTTCCCGCGCCCCCTGCCACGGCACTTACTTCATGCAGCTCGGGATCTTCCTGAGTGATCTTGATCCCCTGTTGTCCCCCTGCTCTGGCGCTGCAGGCTCTCTCCTCTGGGGATCCAGCTATCCTGCCTCTTCTCCCGGCCACCAGACACTCCAGCTCTTTGGCTCAGCAGTTCCTGTCCAGCTAGGCTAACGGCAGGGACCACCTTGCCCGCTGTTTGTTCCTCTCTCCCTCCGCCGCCTCTGGAGCGGCAGCCGCCATTTTTAAATCTCCCAGCCGGCGTCTGATGTCACCGTCAGCTGCCGGCTGCAGCTGTACATAGATGCAGCTAACGAGCCGGGCGGGCTCTCCCTCGCTCGCGGCGTCCTGCTCTCCCGGTAAGTTTTCCTGGCTTCCATGGGTCCCGGGACATAAGCCCCCCCGCCAGCTGCCTTGTGGCGGTTTCCGAGTTCATGCTTCACCGGTATCTGTGCCCTGTTGATGACTTTGTCCACTCCGGCCAGGCACATCAACATCTGAGGCCTCATTGCATCTAGAGAGGAAATCCACAGTTACTTTATCCTTCCCCAGACGATATGCAATATGAAATTTGAAGGGCTGTAGTGCCAATGCCTATCTCATTAGGCGAGCGTTATCTGTTTTGGCCGTACTAAGCCACTTCAACGGCGCATGGTCTGTTATGAGTGTAATTTCCTGCCCTAATAGGTAATAACGGAAGTGTTCCACTGCCCATCGAATCGCTAGGCACTCCCGTTCAATGGTCGCGTACCTTGTTTCGGCCAGTAACAGTTTTTGGCTGGCATAAGCCACAGGTCGGTCCACTCCTGCATCCTGCTGCATCAGCACGGCCCTGAGTGCCACCGATGATGCGTTGGTCTGCAA
>NW_017729003.1:17982484-17983635 GCF_001723915.1 Gavialis gangeticus
GAGCAGGGGGATAAGTAAGGGGGAGCAGTGGAAGCTGTGAGGATCTGGGGGTTGGAGGGTGCCAATGACAGGGAGGGTGCAGGAAGGTTGCAAGGGGTAAGAAGTCAGGGAGGGGGCAGAGGGCAAGGGAGCAACCCAACCCCCTCACCCCCATCCCCCCAACCACTATTTTCCTTGCTGCAGTAGTGAAAGGGGACAAAAGTAAAACAACCCTCTGATAATTAGATTCTATACTTGGAAAATGTGTAAAGAACTTTTAATTTTTCCATATATAGCCTCTAAATACTGGGGGTGAGGGGGTGAATTCAGGGTGAACTTAGATTTGTATAAGTTTAGTACTCACTTGAAAACATGTATTTTTGCACAAACCTTAAACTATTTTCCCAATGTCTTTGTTTATATAAAATGAAATGGTTTCAATACAATACCGCAAGAACATTAATGGTTAGAGCTGGTAATTAATGTAAAAAGCCATTCAACTTTTTAAAAATACTGATTTTCTTTCCTATTATTTTCCCTCAGGCATGGTAAGGAACTCCATGTGACCAAAAAAGTAGTAATAAATCCCTAAAATGTCTTCAGAACAGACATTTATCAGGCATTGTTTACCATTTCTTGGCTTTTTATCATTCTATTTTAATTTTTCTTTTGAGTAAGATGAGTTGGTGTTCAGTGACATGAAGCACTCTTTTCCATACCACAGGCCAGATTTGAAACTATAACTGATCTTTATCTGGGGTTTTTTGTTTGTTTTTTTAGCTATGATTTGTTTGTTTTGTTTAGCTATTTCTGTGGCAATAGTTGTATTTTAATATATGTAAAAGTTTGAATCAAAAGTTCATGAGAACTGCTGGCATGATTGGATTACTTTTGCATGACAATTTTGCATTTAATCCTGGTTGAACTTCAAACTCATATTTCAATCTTAGTCTAAACTAGACCATCACTTTCCCTCATCTGTAGAATACATATGTGGAGGGTAGGGAGGTCACATCTAACCTGGTATGCTCTCCTAGTCTCCCGTATATCAGATTGCACCACCTGATCATATAACCGTGTCCCCGATGGGCCTTCATAGATCCCTACTAGTAGTGCAGCTCCCTGTTCGGGTAACCACCCTCTGCACCGAGCATTGGTGTTACTGCAGTTTG
>NW_017729003.1:17983646-17983904 GCF_001723915.1 Gavialis gangeticus
TGCCACGGCACTTACTTCATGCAGCTCGGGATCTTCCTGAGTGATCTTGATCCCCTGTTGTCCCCCTGCTCTGGCGCTGCAGGCTCTCTCCTCTGGGGATCCAGCTATCCTGCCTCTTCTCCCGGCCACCAGACACTCCAGCTCTTTGGCTCAGCAGTTCCTGTCCAGCTAGGCTAACGGCAGGGACCACCTTGCCTGCCGTTTGTTCCTCTCTCCCTCCGCCGCCTCCGGAGCGGCAGCCGCCATTTTTAAATCTCC
>NW_017729003.1:17988904-17990614 GCF_001723915.1 Gavialis gangeticus
CGGCAGCCGCCATTTTTAAATCTCCCGGCCGGTGTCTGACGTCACCGTCAGCTGCCGGCTGCAGCTCTACATTAACGCGGCTAATGAGCCACGCGGGCTCTCCCTCCCTCGCAGCGTCCTGCTCTCCCGGTAAGTTTTCCTGGCTTCCGCGGGTCCCGGGACAAACCGTATTTACCAACTCTTGCCTGCCATGTCTTTGTTCATCTATGGTGTTATAAGTCGGGAGGTGTTAATTATTATCTACTGTTGTAGTGGCTGGCAATCTGTCATGAGGACGAGAAGCCCAAGGAATGTACCTGTACTCCCTCTTTCTTTGTTTTCCTTTTAAGATGTACAATGGGTCAATCTTCAACTCACAATGATAGCCAGATGCCTTTCAGGTCAAGTTTACAATGTCTTTTATTTATCAGTTTTTCAACTTACATATGGTCCTGCTGCTAGCAGGATTATCTTTACATCAATTACATAGATATACCAACTTAAACAAGAACCCTTTTGGATATAAATTTGACTTGACTGAGTACTCTTTATCAGTGGCTTTGGAGTCAGTCCAGCTCTCTTTGCCCTGGATTCTATTTTCTCCATTCCTCATTTTATTCCCCAGGTGTGGTCCCTCTTCCTTGAGACTTGCAGTGACTTAGCTCTTCAATCACCCTCTTTCTCTTTTTTTAAATTACAGTCTTGCTGGACCAGGTACTGGACACACCCTTGACAACAACAACAGCCCAGCCTTAATATCCTCAACATGGGAGGGTGGTTCCCTGGTCCTGGTTTGCTTCCTCTAGAAGGTTACCTCCCCAACCTGTCTTGCTGGAGTCTGTCCGACCAGCCAGTCTCGCTGGTACTCTTCACTCCCTGGGAACCCTTTTTTGCCACTCTCCCTCTCCACTTCTCATCCACCTTTCTGCCCTGCCACCTCCACCCATCTCCTCCTCACTCCAGTTCTCACCCGCCCCACCCCCCTTTCCCAGAGCTTGCCCCAGCATCACAAAGCAGCTGCTCCAGAACCTCTGTTCCCCTCCTGTTCCTTCCTTGGACCTTTATCCTGCCACAAGTCTTTTATTACTTCCCACTGTTACTTTACAACATGCTACCACTCTTTTCCCATAAATGTATATGGATTTGAACATTTTCTTTCCAAGGTAATCACCTTTACACCACCCTTTGCACTTTTGGGATGAGAGAGTTTTTTGGACATTTATCAATAGTGCTGTGTAATCTCCTGTGTCTCTCCACCAGACATCATGCATGCGACTTCTGATCAAACCTTGTCGAGGCTTCCTTGGAACGAATGGGCCAGTCTCTGGGCAACTTTGGGGTGGTGCACCAGGGACCTTGCCTGCCATGTCCTTGATCAGTTTATTTTAATTGGGAGGACGATGTTCTAGTCCTATTGTAGCAAACCCCCGCAGTTTTGATTTTTCTTTTTTTTATTTATGCATTCACTTCCCTTCCCCAACCATTTCTCACTTTTTCCATCCCTCTCTATTCCCTATACATAAGTATAAGTGATGTCAGACTTAGGATAAGCTTTAAACATTTTTATTTTGGTAGCAAGTTTTTGGTTTTGGATATCCATTGTTTTATATTGTATCATTATTAGGTTTGTATTGATTTTTACTGTTGTATATTGTATTATTATCATTTTTGTATTAATTTTTATTGTTTCATATGGATATTGTATGGTTTAGGCCTGTGTTTGTAAGTGAA
>NW_017729003.1:17990882-17991115 GCF_001723915.1 Gavialis gangeticus
CATTGTGTCACCATCCCCCCTGTTCAATAAAACCACTGTCATTTACAACCCCAAGTTGGGTCATGTTTTACTAAATCCTAGTCCCTTCCGTATCTTAAATTCCAACCTCATTTTCTCTCTCTCTCTTTCTCAGCTCTAGCCCCCACCCCTCTCCACTAGTTTTCCAATCTCCTCTCAATTCCTACTGCCTTTTCCCTATGACTTTCTGCTGTCTTTCTCCTGCCCAGGCGGGG
>NW_017729003.1:17991239-17991530 GCF_001723915.1 Gavialis gangeticus
TTCCCCAGCAGCTGGAGCCTTTCTCCAGCTCCCAGCACCTTCTGCCACTCCCTGCAACTTGTCTAGGTGCCCCACAGCCATCCTCTGGCTCCCCACATCCAGACCTCCTCTTTAACACCCACATTTTCCCTTAGTCCCATTTTACCTCTTCCCCACCTACCTTTTCAGCTCCCCCGTAGCTCTGACTACAGTCCCAGCTTCTGTGCTGGCATCGCTCCCCTGTTCTGCAGACGTTGGGCATTGTCTTTTAAACAATGAAGATCAATTAACCTAAAGTTACCCCAAGCCTCA
>NW_017729003.1:18001708-18004791 GCF_001723915.1 Gavialis gangeticus
TTATGTGTAGGTGGGTGGTATGTGTGTAAGTTACTGAATACACATATATATACATATATAGATATCATTGTGCGTGTGTGTGGTATAAAAATTAGTAATCCGTGTGTTGAAGTAGATTTATCCAGGCCTCTAATTTGACTAAGAAAAGAGAGTGAAGAAAAAAAATTGTCTTGCTTCATATTTTAAAATGTTTTAAGATAAGTAAAAACTGTTCTGCTTATTATGACTCAATGCACAGTTCTTTTGGAACAAATGTTTTTGTTTTTAGGAAAGGAAGAACATGATATCTATGAAACTATGAAACTATAACAGTTCTCGAAACAAAACGTGTTGCTGAGCAAGCAACTGTTATGATTTACCCCTGACTTTCTTTTCAAGGATGCTTTGTTTAAATCTTGTCTGTTTTAACAATATGAAGTATAAAAAGGTAAGTTAACTTGTAGAGGGGGGAGTTCTGTTTAGATCTCCTCCCTACGATCGTATGGTATGGTCGCAAATAAATTCAGGCTGAGTCTGTGAATTCTAATACCAAACACAACTCGAAGTTTGATTTCTTCCACATGTATGTGTATTGAATGTGCAAGTGTTGGTAACTGGTAACTGATTCTGTCTAAATTTGGTGTGTGCAGTGTGTATGGGCGTAAACTGGTGATAGGTGTGCATGCACCTAGACTAGTTATTTTGAATGTATGTGTATCTGAGTTGCTTGTGTGTGTGTGTGTATGTGTGTGTGTATTGCATTGTGTACATGACATGGATTAGTGACCTGTGTCTAACTTTTGGGGTGTATAGTGTATGAGCTTCAACTGGTGATAGGTATGCATGTGCTTAGGCTGGTTTGGATGTGTATGTGCCTGAGCTGGTAGTGTGTGTGTGTGTGTGTGCACCTAATTGATTTGTGTGTTTTGTATATGTGCAATTGTGTCACACCCTCCTGTCTAACAGCACAATATTGAGATCCTGAGAGTTGGCCTGACCCCACAGGGCAACACCACCTCCCCTGATGCTTCCCCTGGATCGCTCCCTTTATGGCTCTTTAGTGGGGCTCTGCCTCCCCTACACCCCGCCTACCACCAACCGTGATGGAACCATTCATTGTCAAGGATGGTGTTCAGGGTTTTCGCAACACTCAAGTCCACCGGCTCTGATGGCCATAGTGACATTGCCTTTCCTTGTGAGCATCTGTGGTGGCTCTCTCTCTCCATCTATATAGCATCTGTGCTTGGCACCACCCTATTCTGTGGTGCCCTGCCCCTCTTCTGGGCTTGAATTTCACTGTCTGTCAGCTGTAGCTGACCTGCCATGCCGCTGGGTCCCACCAGGCTCCAGTATTCATCAGAGGTCGAGGCTGTCTACAGTGGCTCTGTGGACGGTGCCTCCAATCTAGGCTGCCTAT
Source organism: Gavialis gangeticus (assembly GCF_001723915.1). NCBI lineage: Eukaryota > Metazoa > Chordata > Crocodylia > Gavialidae > Gavialis > Gavialis gangeticus. Next base: position 18,003,105 of record NW_017729003.1, read on the forward strand.
GAAGTCCTAGGGCAGCCCCTTCCTGAGGTGCCCACCAGGGCTTCCCTTATGGATTCCTTGTGGGCTCTTGCCCTCTCTGCTGTTCAGGGAACTCTACTTCTAGTCCCCCTTGTTGGTCTTTCACTGGGCCTTTTTGCCTGGCTCCAGGCATCCGGCTGTCCAATCAGCTCCAGCATGCCTGCACAAAGCCCATCCAAACCAAAGCGGAAGCTGTTCCTGGCTTCCTCTAGCTTGTCTTCTTTTTTCCGTTTTGATCTGTATCTATGGTGGGCTTCATTTTTTCTGGCTTCACTCTGCCATGTGGTGGCCTGCCGCCTCCCAGCTTCATGAAGTAAGCCTTTTTCACACACTGCAAAACACAATCCACCCTCTTCATTTGCCTTAAATAGGACTTCTTGAGATTTTTTGAAGATGGGCTTTAGACTAACTAGCCTGGTCTTATAAAAATAATAGAAAATTAGGGTTAGAGGGGACTTCAAGAGGTAATCTAGTAAAACCCCATGCTCAAAACAAGACCATCCCCAAATAGATCTTCCCAGCCAAAGTTTTGTCTACTTCAGTCTTAAAAACCTCCAAGAACAGAGATTCCACAATTTTGCAGGGTAGCTGTGACAGGTGGCATGCTTGGGGCCAGGTCTCATGCTGGCCTGCCCACCTGTCTCTATGCGGCACTCTGCCCAGTCTTGTCTGCCATGACTTTGCAGTTTCCATAAACTGATGGTATAATGTGGGAAGATGCCTATTCCCAGCCCTGATACCAGGGGGTGCTATCCACAGTTCCAAAAGTCCCCTACTCTGCAGCCCACGGATTGCAGATGGCATCCAGTTTAGGATTACTCCCTGATCTGAGATGGGAGCAAACCCCATCCAAAATTGGGCTGTATTCATCCTCACATTCGCTCCACCTTCCCTCTCACAGAAGGCTTATGGTATACCACCCATTACTGGGCCACACTGCACTGCCTTTGCTTCTCTTGAGCAGCCCCGAGTGGGACATCAGGCTTCACTACTTCCATGCTGGCCTCACCATAGTTTCATAGTAGGTAGGGTTGGAAGGGACCTGAGCAGATCATCAAGTCTGGCCCTCTGGCATGGGCAGGAAAGAATGCTGCAGTCAAAAGACCCCAGCTATGTGATTATCTAGCCTTCTTTTGAAGACCCCCAGGGTAGAAGTGAACACCACTTCCTTTGGAAGTTGGTTCCAGATCCTAGTCACCCTGACTGTGAAATAGTGCCTCCTGATATCTAGCCTGAATCTAGTCTCAGTCAACTTATGGCCATTATTCCTTGTTACTCCCAGTAGGGCTCAGGGAAACAGGGACTCTCCCATTGCCTGCTGGTTCCCCTTGGCCAGTTTGTAGATGGACACCAGATCCCCTCTCAACCTTCTCTTGTGGAGGCTGAACAGTTCCAGATCCCATGCCTTGCTGCCCCCTGATCATGTGAATGGCCCTCCTCTGGACCCTCTTGATACTGTTCACATCTCTCCTGAAGTGCGGCGCCCAGAACTGGACACAGTACTCCAACTGTGGCCTGACCAGTGTCGCATAGAGGGGGAGAATCACCGCCTTGAACCTGCTAATGATGCATCTGCGGATGTATGACAAGGTGCGGTTAGCCTTCCTGACCGTGTCCCCACACTGGTGACCCGTGTTCATTTTGGAATCAATAATGACACCAAGATCCT
>NW_017729003.1:18005378-18021352 GCF_001723915.1 Gavialis gangeticus
CAGGTCCCTTCCGACCCTAGAAACTATGAAACTAGGAAAAAGACCCATCCACCACTACTCTCTGGCTGCAGCCCTCCAGCCATTTTGTGATCCATCTGACTGTGTAGACATTGACGCCACAGTCACCTAATTTCTTAATAAGAATGGGGTGAGAGACAGTGATAGTGTCAAAGGCCTTCCTAAGGTCCAAAAAGACTATGTCCACCAGAACACCTGAGTGACTCAAATTAACCCACGTTGGTTGCCCCTAAGCATGATCTCCCCTGCTGGTCCCTCGCAGATGTGCTCCTGGATAATTTTCTCAAAGACCTTCCCCAGGACTAAGGTAAGACTAATGTACCTGTAGTTTTCTGGATCCTCTTTCCTCCATTTTTTGAAAATGGGGACCACATTGGCCCTTTTCCAGTCCTCCAGCACCTTGCCAGAGCACCATGTGTGCTCCTAAAGCTGTGTAGTCCTTTGGTTCCTGTAAATTCCCCTACTCTATGTTGCCCAGCTTTGTGCCAAGTCCTGGGCTGTTTCTGCCCCAAGTCCCTCACTGGGGAAGTCTATACCATGCTCCACCCTGAGGTCTCCTCCTCATACTTGCAACTAGCTTCTCACAGGGCAGGCCCTTGTGCTTCCCTTTAGGCTTACTCCAGTTTGGCCCTACTCAGACCCCTCACATACACAGCCCTTCAGGCCTACTCCCAATTCAGCCCTACTCTGTGTGGGGAGCACCTCACACTATGCTCCCCACCCTACCCCCTTCTGTGGTCTCTGGGATCTCATAACGCTGCTGGGCTCAGGCACCTACACATAAGCATATCTGGCCCCACTACTTCCATAGCTCTCATGGTTACCCACCATATGGTGGGCACTGAATGTTAAGGTGCCCCTGCTCACTGGGGAGGTAACTGGCTGGCATTTCCTGGGGGCTCCCATGCCACTAGGATCCCCACCAGGCCACCCTTCCCCAGCAGGCTGCCATTTTAGGTCATGCCTAGAATCAAGAGCCACCTGCTCTTACCTGCTACATGTTCCATACACCAGTTCAGCCAGGCAACGTCTCTGCCTGCTGCCAGCATTAAAACTGCTGTCTTTATATACTTAGCCTATGTTAAAAAATGGCTGCCACAATCAGGCACCTACTGGCTGCCTCACTCAGCCCTTAAAGTGGCAAGCACCCAAAGGTGTGTCGGCACAGTAGCCTATTCTAGTGTTTTATTACCCTTCATGTGATTTTTTCCTAATATGTAGCTGAAACTTCCCTTGCTGCTACTTGAGACCATTTTTCCGCTGCTATTAAATCCCTCCTCAATCGTCTCTTGTCTAAATTAAATAAGCCCTGTTCAATCAGCTTCTCTTAAGAAGCCCCCTAACCATTTTTGTTGCCCTCTGCTGGACTCTCTTTTACTTCTCTACATCCTTTCTGTAATGGGGGGCCCAAACTGGATTCAGTACTCCAGGTGTGGCCTCACCAGTACTGAATACAAGGGAATAATCACTTAGTGGCAATGCTTCTACTAATGCTGCCAAGTTTTCTGTTAGCTTTCCTCACAACAAGGGCACACTGTTAGCTCATATTCAGCTTATTGCCTACTGTAAGTTCCAGGTTCTTTTCTGCAGAGTTGCTGCTTAGCCAGTCTGTGCTCTGCCTATAACAGTGCATAGGATTCTTTCGTCCTAAGTGCAGGACTTTGAATTTGTCCCTATTGACCTCATGAGATTTCTTTTGGTCCAATCTTCCAATTTTTTGAGGTCTGTCCTAGCCCTACCCTCCAGTGTATCTATGCCTTCCCCAGCTTGGTCTCATCTGCAAACTTGCAGAGGGTGCACTCCATCCCCTCATTCAGGTCGTTGATAAAGATATTGAACAAAACCATTTGATACTGGCTGCCAAACTAGACATAAAATCATTAATTACTACTCTCTGAGCCCAACAATCCAGCCAGTTTTCTGTCCACTTTATGATCCATTCATCCAACCTGTACTTTCTTCACTTGCTGGTGAGAACACTGTGGGAGATCATATCAAAAACCTTGCTAAAGTCAAGCTATATCATGTCCACTACTCTACCTGCATCCGCAGAGACAGTCATCTTGCCATAGAAGGCAATCGGGATGGGCAGGCATTACTTGCCATTAATGAATCCACATTGACTGTTCCTAATTACATTCTCCTTCCAGTGCTTAGAAATGGATTCCTTGAGAATCTGCTCCATGATCTTTACATGGACTGTCATGAGGCTGACTGGTCTGTAGTTCCCCAGATTCTCCTCCTTACCCTTCTTAAATATAGGCACTATATTTGCCCTTTTCCAATTGTTTGGGACTCCTCCTGACTGCCACAATTTGTCAAAGATAATGGCCAGCAGATCTGGAATCACATCAGCAAACTCCCTCAATGCCCCATGTACATGTATGCTTCCAGTTTTTCTAAATAGTCTCTAACCTGTTCTTTTGTCACTGTTGGCTGCTCACCTCCTCCCCAGACTACTGCTTTTGGCAGTACAGTCTGGGAGCTGACCTTGTTTGTGAAGACTGAGATAAAAAAGGCATTGAGTATTTTGGCCTTTTCCATATCATCTGTCACTAGGTTGCCTCCCCCATTCAGTAAGAGACCCACACTTTTCCTCGCTTTCCTCCTGTTGCTGACATATCTGTACAAACCCTTCTTGTTGCTCTTAACATCCTTTGTTAGCTGTAACTGCAATTGGACTTTGGCCTTCCTGATTTCATCCCTGAATGCCTGAACAATACTCTTATACTCCATCCTAGGCCTCTCCAATAACCTAGGAAGTTCTACCCAGCACTCTCCAAAAACTTCCTGGATTGCCTGCACACTGCTGTATTGCCTTCACAGCAGATGTCAGGATGACTGAAGTCCCCCCTAAGAACCAGGACCTGTGATCTGGAAACTGCTATTAGCTGTTTGAAGAAAGTTTCATCTACCTCATCCTCCTGGTCTGGTGTAAAGGAAGCTATAATCATGTTTGAAACCTGAAACATGCTATTGCCTCATCCAAATTATTTTCTGAATTTGTTGTTGAAGATGTTAATGATAAGGTTCTAATGCATTTTATCCACATACAACACTCATTAGGTATTTTTGAGAGGTGTCTGCAATTTCTATTTGACATAGTTTCCTGTGCCACTTTTTTGTCTTCATATATTAAAAAAAAGAGATCTGCAGTTGGGAAGTAAATCACCTTAAGGTTTTAATTCTACTTCCCCTTTACATGCCTAAGTAGTTCTACATAGCGGCATACATGTTCTTTATTGCTGTGTAGGCTCTAAGGCAAAATAGAATCACTTGGGTATATGTTTAACTGCAATTCCCTGAAATTTTGGTTGGAGAAATAACATGGCTAGTTAATGCTAGAGGAGGAGTGCAGCCCTTTTGCCATTTATGTTAGTAGCCTTGTACTTAAGGCACTTGTCCAGGTAATGGGAGAATTGCTTGTAAACTGCTCTTGATCAGAGAGGGGTGGAACCTGCATCTGATATTTCCCAGCAAAATGTTCTACCCCATTGGATTATGGACTGGGCATTGCCCAGAGTTACCTACCAGCTCTCTTCTTGAAGCTAGTCTATTAGGTAGAAAAGAGAGAAACATATGTGGGGCCAAGAGGGAAGACTAAGCCAAAGGGAGATGGGCCCTGTCCAGGAAGTGAAGGGCCCTGGGATATCCTGACTGCAGTAGATTTTCTTCACTTTGTAGTTAATACCCATTAGATAATATGGATAGATAGCAGTGGGATAAAAACTGCCTTCTTGGAAGAGGTGCCTTCTTCAACCATTTCACTACTGGTGTTGCTCTGTGGAGTCGTGCCAAATCTCAGGATCTCAGTATCGTGCTGTTAGACAGGAGAGTCTGACACAATTGCACATATAGAAACACACCGATCAATTAGGTGCATACACGCGCACACACATACACACACGCACACACACACACACAACCAACTCAGGCACATACACATCCAAACCAGCCTAGGCACATGTATAACTATCACCAATTCAAGCACATACACACTACGCTCCATTGTCTTGCTTTTCTGTAAGCCTGCTAAAAGTAAGATTATTTTTCCTGTAGCAAGAAATGTTTTCATGTCACTGTATGAGCTAACTTTGAAAGACCTCCTTAAGTAAAACCCTCCCAAACATAGGTGCCTGAGGCCCCCTCTACAAATTACATTAATGCCATGAGAAATGTGTGGGCCTGCAGGAACCCAGCTTTCAACTTACTGGGATTGTGATCCTGGGCTCTCCCTGCACCAGAAAGTAAGGCATGTTTGGCATCTGATCCCCACTCCTAAAATCAGGTTTCCTGCCAAGCATGTATGGCACAGCAGGAAGCATGATTGTTGGGATTGGGGATCAAATCCTAAGGCACATTTAAATGAACATCTGCCAGGGTCCTATGTTTAAGCATAAAAGTTATATTTTTGTATATTCTGCCTATTTCAAAAGTAGACAGAATTTCAGGGAAAAATGAGAAATAAAAATTGTCAGTACTCATCACTTTTGAAAACTGAGGCACATTAAATTTAGATTTCTATTGCATACAATATCTATAAAAATGCACACCTTGTTTCTGAAAAGCAGACCGAGGCTGCAGAACAGGAGCCTTACAGAAGACATTGTCTACATCACTTGTAATATAATGGTACTTCAACTACATCAGGTTCTGAAAGAGATATTTTACATACTGTGGCTAAGAAGCCATTGGTTTCTTAGGGACCACTCTGTAAATTAACTTTATTTTAAGGTCTTTCTAGACACAGAAACAAGAGAAAAGGTGTATAAATAACAATATACTGTTTTGTAGATGAATGCCTGAACTTAAATGGGACAAATTGAAAAAAAAAAGAGAATTGATAATACCAAAATACAGAAAGGTATGAAACTTCAGTCATCAAAGAAATTGATACTTGAATCATGTTAAAATAATACAGTAAGATGTGTTTCAAATTTATCTTACTGACAAAACGTTTAATACTGGGCATGTTGGAAAAACTATGGCTGTATGCTAAAGCAGGAATTAAATAATTTCCAGATAAACCAGTGCACTAGTGTTTACACAAGGAACATGGAGAATTTACCTTAAATTATGCCTTGACTTCTAGGCTTAATACAGTCAAAAAGTCTGAGGCTGAATTGATTTAATCATTGCAGGTCAATCTAAGATATGTAGATTGAACTGATAAGCAAGTGAACAGATATTCACTTTTGATTCCAGAAATATAGCCACATGTCTGCAGTGGCCCGGGACAGAAGCTGGTGGGTGCTAAACATACCTCCCTGCTTGTCTGGAGCAGATAGCCTGGGCCATGGCTGTCCTGTCCACCCTATGAGGGGAGTTTTGTAGAGGAGGTGCAAAACATCCTGGGATGCCAGGGTACTGAGGTCACTTGAATTTGGAGGGGATCCGGAACAGAAGTACAATAAAGCAATCTAACCTAAAACAGTTCAGTCTCATATTACATCCATCCACATCTAACTTAAACTGTTTTTTGGCCATTTTGAAAGGGGTTTATGTGCACAGATTCGAACCAGTTTCTGACCACTTATACTGGTTTATGTGAAATTTCTGGGCCTAGCCCTACTGGATGAACTAAAGCAGGGGTTGTAAACAGAGGGTACTTGTACCCCCATGTGTACTTGATAAAGTCTTAGGGCAGAGGTTGGAAATCTACGGCATGCATATAAAAGGTGGCACATGCGATGATTTTAATTGTCATGCATATGCGTGTGTACACCCCTCACCCCAGGGAGGAAAGTGCTGCCTCCCCACCCGAGCCCCAGCCCCAGTGGACCAAGCACCAGCCCTGGATGCCTCCCTGCCCCAGCCCTGGTGGGCAAAGCACTGGCCCTGGCCTCAGCCACCTCCCTGCCCTGGACTTGGCCCTGGCCCTGATGGGTGCAGCACTGGCCCCAGCTCCATAAAAGCAAGGGAAAAGATCACACTAAACTGGTAAGATCTGCATTTTAATTTAATTTTAAATGAAACTTCTTAAGCATTTTAAAAACCTTATTTACTTTTCATAGAACAAAAATTTACTATACTACTATGCAGTGCATCCTGATATGTACTGCCCCCCTCACCCAATTTTGTTTCCCTGGCATCAGCCACTCTAGGACCTTCCAAGGTAGACGTCTATTTTTTTCAGCACTGTGGTCAAAAACTGTTGCCTACCTAGGAGGTATCCGGGAATGGAATGCTGCTATGCACCATCCTGTGCTGCCATACAGGTGCCACCCGCCTGGCTGGATGTGGGGCATGGGAGAAGCTCACACTTGGCAGCAGCTACTGCTCTGTGCCCAACTATGTACCACCCCCCTACTCTACATTTGGCCGTGCACCAGCCCCATCTCCCCCAGTCAAATATGATGCATAAGGTGTCATTTTTTTATTGGTACCTTTCAGGTTAGAACTTCATAGGCATATTACAGTCAGACACATCACCAAGGGGTCATTTTTGCCTTGTTCATATATTGCTATAAGAAAAAAAAGTCCCTGAACTCCTGATTTGGCCATATAGAACCCTTGCTTGTTTGCAGGTGCAAGGAGAAGAGCGACTCCATGTCTGCTATGCATAGCAACACTAGTAATTAAAAAATAATGGTGCTGGTCAGCCTTTAAAAAGAGCCCAGTATAAAGGCTCCACTTAGCCCCAAATATTTTAAGTCTATCATAGAATAAAATAACCTATTTTTATGGGAGATTTTAAACAAATCACTCAGACATCTTAAGTAAAGGATTTTAATACCAACCATCTACGCACACTAAAAATGAAATAACCTTGTTGCTGTCTTCACTGAAACAAGTAAGAGCATCAGTAAGAGACTTGAGGCAGAATCATTCAACCTTTACAGTTTATAGGTAAGTAACTATTCAGAGTTATTTACTGTCTATACAATATGTATTGCATTTATTTATTTAGAATTAGTATTTATCTAGAATTTCATTCAGCTTTTACCACCCAATTAAAAAGTTCATATAGTTTCCTTGTTAAACGTTTAGATATATATGAGGGAATAAGAGTAATGCAGAATTTCCCATTGAAATGAACAAGAAAGTGATACCATAAATAAGAATGTGGATGCAATGAAATTTAAGTACTTGAATAAAGAGACTGTTGTGAGCAAGAAAGATGGATTCTTTCTTGTATCTTAATAGTATTTACTAAGTTACCCTAAGACTTATTGTGGGAGGCAAAGATTTCTTAGGGTGATACCTTTTATTGAACCAACCGTGTAGTAGAGTTAGATGAGCTGTTCTTCAAAATTCCATAAAAGATACTGGGTTATGCAGGGCATCATTTGTCCTGCAGATCTGTAATATATTAAATGGTGTATGAAAAGTTTAGAACTGAGCTTGACCCTTAGATTCTGGGATCAGTTTGAAGGGAAGTCAAATATTTTTATTTATTTATTTTTGTAAACAGGAGATATATGCTAAAAACTACTTTCAGAGAGAATTAAAATGAAATGCTGCAGGTCATTTTTATGGATCTTTTTCAGAGTAGAATCTAAAAAAATAATTGTTCCGAGTCTTGTTTCTCAAATCACACACAAGGAGATGAACTGCTAACTATGTAGAGTTTAGAAAAAGTTTCCCCATAAGCAGATTGCCTATAAAAGTTGTGTTCAGGAATCACTTTGGACTCCAGAAACTTGAAAGAAATTTTCTTCATTCACAGACAATTTCACTGCAACTGAAAAATGGATCATTTGGCTTCTGTAGACTAATCCCAGAGGCTCTGTTTCCAAGCTCAGTCACTTAAAGTTGATACAGCAATGTTATTGTTGGGAAATGAGACCACTTGTGATAATGCTTTGTTGTGAGGGTCTTTTGTCTTAACCTGTTGTGTGGTCACTGTCTGACTGAGACATTTTCAAGTAAAATGGTAGACTCAGGGTGGTGTTACCTGTTACATGTAAACCATTCTAAAGGCAACTTAAACAAGAGTATCCATACAGTAAAGGGTGTGAAACTATGCTAAGTACCTCAGAGAAATTTAACATTATATCACTACAGGTAAGGGTTTCACATGGGGAGTGGAGCCACTGGGCAGTGACAGTATAGAACCCAAGGAGGCGAGCTTCTCTAGGCTCCATGCTCTCGCCGTGATTAACTCTCAGGTCTCTGCTGGAAGAGGAGAGATACAGTCTTGGATCCTAATCACACCCCTACTCACCAGGCCCTCTAGTGGCATTGAGCCTTAACCTGCAACTACTCTGAAGGCTTTGTTACACCTGAATTTTAGATGGCTCAGGGAGCACTTGACCCTGGGATTGTCCACACATTAACATGTGAAGCTAGTTTTAAGCACCCTTGAAGCACCTTGAAATTAGGTCACTCTATTTGTGATCTGTGCTTACCCTGCATGGCCACTCTAAGCTACACATTAGTGTAACATCCTGGAAACCCTCCCTCTCCCACTGGCTCAAATTGGGCTTGCCATCCCCTGATGGCCCAAACTGGCCCACTGTTCTCCTCCCCCCCCAACCCCCCAAATCTCCGCTTTCTCCCCCCCCCCCCCCACACACACACATCTTCTAGCTCACCTGTGGCTGCCAGAACTGTCCTGGGGAAGCAAGCAGGGAAGGGGAAGCCCTCCCCCTTCCTTCAGCATTGGCAGCCAGGCAGCTGGGTTCTCCTTCTCTGCCTGCTTCCCTGGGACAGCACTGGCATCCCCAAGTGAGCTAGGGGATATAAGAGATGGGGATCCCTCCCTACCCACCCACAAGGGGCTGCAGAGGAGCTGTGGAAGTGGGCAGAGAATGATCCCTAGGCGGGCAGGGAGAAGAGGGGGGAATTCCTACCTTTTAGTCCTCCAGGCCCTTGCTTGCCTGAATATATGACTGCTTTACACTCAAACTAACACTAATTACCACTTTGAGAAGCCTGAGTGTAATGTATAACCAAGCCCTGAAACTGTTATAACTTTTAAAAAGTGTCTTACATTCCACAGATTTAGAGGTGTTTAAAGGTAACCTGCAACAGCGCTCATACATGACTCTCATCACCTTCCCTTTTGGAAGCTAAACAAGAAGTTGTTTTATTACTCCTTGGTATATGTCTGTCTGGGGTGACAACCTGGCAAGGCACCACAATATTCTGTTTGGATAACCCTATTTTTTGTGACCATGCACACTGCATCATACTCATGGAATAATGGCAGATCTGAAGACCTCAGATCACATTGCTTTTGGGGGTTTAGTTATCTGTCCCTCCTCTCTACTTCTGGAAATCTGTAATTCCTCAGACCACATTTCATCACTTACAGGTCATTTCAGACATTTTTGGTTCTCAATTTGTCTATTGAACAAAATAGTTATAGGTGGAAAACCGTTTCCTTAATGCTGTCCTGTAATTTAACAATGTTAAGTGCAGGTTGGAGTCTAACGTTGCAACTTTTTCCAATAGCTGCTTTAATATTTTAACATTATTTTGTCTGAACCTGTTTGTTAATGGGAAACTGGGGTTATATAAACCCAAACTTCATAGCAAACTTCTTAAACATGTCTTCTAAACTGCAGCCCACCTTTGAATCACAATATGTCAGGTACATTTAGCAAAAATAAATGTGATGTACCAAATCATCTATGTAAAAATTTATCTATTTAGCTGTAGTAAACATATCTCAGGAAAGTGAAAATAAGGATCTGGAATGAGTGCATAGGGTTTCTTTTTTTCAGCCAGCCAAAACAAACTGCTGTCTACATAGCTCCAAGTGAGTCAGTTTTTCCTCTATCCACAATATGGCCACTTCTGCTTGACTTGGCCTGAGATTTTGGCATTTATAATTAGCTCTGAAAAATTTCTTTGTTACTGTTCATAAGGAAAGCATAAAAATGTTCTAGCTGTTCTGTTATTTATTTATTTTTTCAATCCCCCAATGACCTAAATGTCATTGTTTATCATCCTTTTCTTAGGCTGGGGGGAACATTTTGGCTTCTCTAAGCAAAATCCTATTTAGGACTAACGACTCCCCCTGAAACTGATGGTAGAATTCTATCTCAGCCAGCCATCTGTGATGTTCATTCGTTTCTGCAGACTCTCATCCTGAGTTGCAGCCCTTTCAATTACAATTTGCATATTAATTTGGGGCCAGAACTCTTATTCACCTCCCTCCCCCTTACCTAAATATAATCAATTTGTTATGCCCAGACATGGCTTCACATTTGTCAAATGATTAGGGGGTGGGTGGGTGTGTTTATGCACACATGCATATAGATCTCCCAGGTTTGCATTCACTTTAGAAATCCACTATTTTTACTAAACTATGACCTTTGAGTTCAGCAGATGGCTGAACAAGGACCAATGGTCTCAGCAAGGGAAGTTTAGGTTAGACATTAGGACAACTTTCTTATGAGGAAGGTAGTAAAGCACTGGAACAGGTTATCCAGAGAGGTTGTGGAATCTCCATCCATGGAGGTATTCAAGACCCAGCTAGACAAAGCCTTGGCTGAGACAATCTAGCTGGGGATGGTTTGAGGAAGGGGTTCAACTAAAAGGCCTCCTGAGGTCCTTTCCAAACCTAATTTTCTTTGATTTTATGATTCTAATCACATTCTCCTCTGAGTCCTTACAAATGGATTCCTTGTGGACCTGCTCCATAATTTTTCCAGGGACCAAAGTGAGAATGACTGGTTTCTGGAGTTGCAAAAATCCTCCTCCTTCCCTTTCTTAAAGATGGGCACTAAATGTGCCCCTTTCCAATTATCCAGGACTTCTTCCAAGTGCCATGACTTGTCAAAGATAATGGCCAGTAACTCTGCAACCACATCAGCCATCTCCCTCAGCACCCTTGGGTGCATCACATTCAGCCCCGTGGACTTGTACATGCCCAGCTTTTTTAAATAGTCTCTAACCTCTTAACTTACCACAGATGACTGCTCACCTCCTCCATAAACTGTGCTGCCAGGTGTGGTAGTCTGGGAGCCGACCTTGACCATAAAGACTGAAATAAGACAAACTATTCAGTACTTCAGCCTTTTCCAAGTCATCTGTCACTTGGTTGCCTCCCCCATTCAGTAAGAGATCCACACTTTTTCTGATCTTGTTGCTGACATACTTGTAGAAACCCTTCTTGTCATCCTTCACATCCCTTGCTAGCTGTAACTCCAGTTGTGCTGTGGCCTTCCTGTTTTCATCTCTGCCTGCTCAAGCAATACTCCATAGTTGTTTGTCCAAGTTGTTTGCCCATAGTTGTTTGTCCAAGTTTCAACTTCTTGGAAGCTTTAGCTTACTGAAGAGTTCCCTGCTAAGCCAAGGTGGTCTTCTGCCATACTTGCAGAATCCCATGCATTGGGCAGATTTATCCCTGTTCCCTCAGTAATGCCTCTTTAAAGTACAAACAGGTCTTCTGGGCTCCTTTCCTGCTCAGACTGGCCTCCCAGGGGATTCTGCCTATAAGTTCCCTGAGTGAGTTGAAGTCTGCTTTTCTGAAGTCTGGGTTCCTGCTCTCCTTCTTTCAGGATCCTGAACTCAATCATCTTGTGGTCACTGCTGCCCAAGTTTCACATCCACTACTACATCCTCCACCATTTCTTCCCTGTTTATAAGTAGCAGTCAAGAAGAGCAAGTACTACTCTAGACAGTACCCCAGTCTTGCAAGCTATCCCATCAAGTCTCTGCTACTCCAATCATGTTACAGATCCATGATTGTGTAAGGACTTCCAATTCTTTCTGCAGGTTTCCCAAGTCTGTGAATTCATGTACAGACATCTGAGGTAACTAGTTGATTGCTCTACTTTTTCTGGAAGAATGAAAAGGCCTCCAATAGTGATAGCAATAGATACTCTCTCTACATCTCTCTCTCTCTATATATATACACCTATACATTTACATATATGTGTGCATGTATGTACGCACACACACATGTGTGTATGTATGTATATGTACACCTATATACATACATATACACACACGTATGCACACATACATACGTGTGTGTATGTATATGTGTATATGTATATGCCCCTATATACATACATATACATATCTTATATAGGTATGTATCTGTGTGTTTGTGTGTGAACAAACCCATATATCTATATCTACAGACACACACACACACGAACACACAACACATCTATAAACACATATATACACACCATTATATAAATATAAATATAGATATATGTGTGAGTACATAAATGTATGTACATACATACATACATATAACCAAACACACATACATACATACACACATACATACATACATATACATACACATACACACATAACTATATACATATAAACTCATATACACACACATGCACACTTATACATATACACACATGCACGCATATACACATAGACACATACAGTACAGTTGCATCTTACGTGGGGGTTACGTGCTGAAGCCAGCGCATAAGGCGAAAATCACATATAGTTGAAATCATCCTTCCCGCCAGGCTTCGGCACCAAGCAGCAGCCACAGGGTCTGGACAAGGCAGGCGCAGTGCCACACAGCCCATGCATATGCGTACAGGCGCGTGCAGGCAGTACCATGCAGTGTGCAAGCAGTACCAAGCGGTGCCATACTATTTGCTATGCCCCGGCCTGCACTCAGTGGCCAGCCCCAGCAGCCGAGTGCATATAGCTGAATTCACATAAGTTAAATGAGCATAAGATGCGACTGTAATGTATATATATATATGTATATACACATATACATACAAATATACACATATGTATGTATATACATAAACACATGCATATACACACACAGTTACATACATACACATACATATACACATATGTATGCATATGTATATGCATGTACACACATACACACATATACAAACAAACATATACGTACATATACATATTTATATACACACATGCACGCATATACATACATACACACACATACATACCTATATGTATGTATATATACACATATACATATATACATAAATGCACACATGCATATACAGATATACATATGTGTATACACACATACATACATATGCATGTACACACATACACATGCATACATACACACATACATGCACATGCATACACATGCACACATACACACGCATGCATACACATACACATAAACACAGACATACACACATAGAAATATACACATGCATACACATATATACACATATACATATTTACACACATGCATACACATATACACACGCATACACATATACACACACATACATACACACATATATACACACACGCATGCATACACGCGTATACACACATATCTACATACAGATGCATACACACATATATATACATACACACATATATATACACACACATGCATACACATGCATATGCATAAACACACACGTATATGCATATACATATACATAGACACATATATATATACATGGATACACATACATACATATATACATACACACATGCATACACACATGAACACACACATACACACGCACATACACATGCATACAC
The DNA here is from genome assembly GCF_001723915.1 of Gavialis gangeticus. Classification (NCBI taxonomy): domain Eukaryota; kingdom Metazoa; phylum Chordata; order Crocodylia; family Gavialidae; genus Gavialis; species Gavialis gangeticus. The sequence continues at coordinate 18,018,819 of NW_017729003.1, forward strand.
ACATGCACACATGGACATGCACATGCATATACACACACAAATACATGCACATACATACATATGCACACACACTTACACACATGCATATACACACACATGCAAACATACGCACACGCATAAATATATATACACACATGCACACACAGACGCACATGCATAGATACACACATACATACACATGAAGACACATACATGCATACATACATACACACATGCACACATACACACATGCATACATACATATACACACATGCACACATACGTACATATACACAAATGCAAACACACATGCAAAAATACAAACTTATGCATCCATACACAGACACACACAGACACACACATACATACATATACATACACACATGCACATACATAAACATAAACACACATACACGCATGCATACATATATATACACACACACATGCATACACGCATACATAAAACATACACACGCATACATACATTTACATACATGCATGCATACATACACAAATACACACACGCATAAGTATACACACATATACACAGATGCATGCTTACATATACACACATACATATACAAACATACATACACACACACATATACACACATACATACACACACATAAATACACGTGCATACGTACACACATGCATTCTCACACATGCATGCATAAACACACAAGCATGTATGCACACACACACACATGCACACGCACACACATAATCACACACATGCATTCATATATACATACATACACACAGATGCATACACACACACCTACATAGACACACCTACATGCATACATTCATACAGACACAAGCATACATATGTACACACACCCCCACATATATGCGTAAATATACATGCATGCATACACATGCATGCATCCACACATGCATAGACAGGCATAAACAAATGCATACCTACACACACACATGCACCTAGACACATACATACATGCATACATGTGTATAAGCACACATATATAAACATACACATGCATACATACATGTGCATACATACACATACACATATGCACACATAGATGCATACACACACATGCATACATAAACACAAGCATGCACACACACATGTATACACACAAACATGTCTGCACACATACACACATACAAGCACACACTAGCATACACACATGCACATGCACAATCACACACATGCATTCATACATACAGACACACACACACAGATGCATATGCACATGTATACATGCATACACATATGCATACATATACGCATACATACATACACACAGATGCATACAGACACATACATAGACACACCCACATGCATACATACATACACACACAAGCATACATATGTTCACACACATCCACATATATTCATACACACACACATTCACATACACACATAATCACACACATGCATTCATACATACATACATACATACACGCAGATGCATACATAGATACACACCCAAGCATACATATGTACACACACATCCACATATGCAAACACACACACGCACACATACACACACATATGCACACATACACACATGTGCTTAGACACATGCATAGACAGGCATACACACATGCATACATACACACACATGCTCATGCACATACACACACATACATGCATACAAGTATATACGCACACATATATATAAACACATGCCCATACATACACACATACATATAAATATACACACACATCCACACACACACATAAACATGCATACATACACACACACACACGCACTGACACAAACATGCACATGCATGCAAACACACATGTACTCACGCACCCACGCACACACACATGCACGCACACACATGCACATGCATGCAGACATACACACACCCATATGCATACATACACAGACATACACACACACACACACACATCAACACACATGCACACACATGCACACACATGCATACTCACCTACATAAACATAAACACACATACACTCATACATATATATATGTACACATACACATGCATACACACACATAAACACAAACATAAAAACATACATGCACACATACATATACACACATGCACACATGCATACATACATACACAAATACACAGATGCATAAGTACACACACATATACACAGACACGTGCATACATACACACATATACACACAAACACTTGCATACCTACACACACATGCAGGCACACATACACAATTATATCCACACACACATGTACACGTGCATGGACACACACATGTGCATGCATACATACACATGCATACATACACATACATGCATGTGCACACACACATACCTACATACACACACACATGCATGTGTACACACAGATGCATACATGCACACGCACACACATGCACACACACACGCACACATGCACAAAGGAACGCACGCATACACGTATGTGTACACACATACACACATGCATACATATGTGCACATGCACGTACACATTTACATACACATACATGCGTACACATACACACATGGATGCACACATGCATACACATACACACACATACACACATACACACATGCATACACACATATATACACATGCATACA
>NW_017729003.1:18026352-18027679 GCF_001723915.1 Gavialis gangeticus
ACACGCACACATGCACAAAGGAACGCACGCATACACGTATGTGTACACACATACACACATGCATACATATGTGCACATGCACGTACACATTTACATACACATACATGCGTACACATACACACATGGATGCACACATGCATACACATACACACACATACACACATACACACATGCATACACACATATATACACATGCATACATATATACACACACACATATATACACATATTTATACACAGAGGCATACACACACACACATATAAATGTATGCATACACATACACACAAGCATACACACATATACATATCTGTACACATACACACATACATATCCATATCCATATACAAACACACATACATAGACAGGTACACACACACCAATACATATACGAAAAGACACACACACACACATACATACATATATACACACACATACATATACATACACACATATGTATATATACATAAATTCACATTCATATATACATAAATTCACACATGCATATATATACATACATATGTTTGCATATACACATATGCACATACACACATATATACATACACATCTGCATGTACACATACTCACACATGCATACACACATACACACACATGCATACAAACACACACAGACACATACATGCACATGAATACACATACACATGCACACAGAGACTTACACACATGCATATGCACACATGCACATATATACACACATGCACAGGCACACACATGTATGCACAAACACATTCATACATGCATGCATGCATACACACACATATACACATGTATGCATGCACACATGCACACACACAGAAGCATACATATATGCATATATACACACATACATACACAAACACATGCACACATACATACTTATACACACATGCATGCATACTTACACAAATACACACACAGGCATACATACACACATATACAAATTCATGCATACACACACATACACACATATACACACACGCATGCAAACATACACACATACACATGCATGGATAGACACTAGGGGTAACACCTGACCCTGGCCACAGGGGATGACCTGGTGAGGGGATTGCAGGTCCTTGACCACCTGGGAAATAGCGATCATCACCTGCTGGATTTCACTATCCAACGCAGAGTGGCAAGGACTTACACCAAGGCTAATGCCCTTGACTTCAGAAGGGCCAACTTCAATGAGCTTAGGAGACTAGGAGGGGAGGCACTGAGGACTCAGAAGGTAGAGAAGATGGGAGTCCATGAGGGATGGTCATAACTTAAGGAGGTGATCCTCCAGGCCCAGGCCCAAAGGATAACAGTCCCTGAGAGAAGCAAGGG
>NW_017729003.1:18027690-18028714 GCF_001723915.1 Gavialis gangeticus
TGGCCAGGTGCCAGGGGATTGGAAACTGGCTAATGTGGTCTTAATTTTCAAGAAAGGGAGGAGGGAGGACCCAGGTAACAATAAGCCTGTAAGCCTCAACTCAGTGCTCAGGAGGATCTTGGAGAGAATCATCAAGGAGCACATCTGTGGGAGGCCATCAGGGGAGATCATGCTCGGGGGCAATCAGCATGGGTTCATCAAAGGCAGGTCCTGCCTGACCAACCTGGTTGCCTTTTATGACCAGGTGACTAAATCCTTGGATGATGGTGACGCCGTGGATGTAGTCTTTCTAGATGTTAAGAAGGTGTTTGACACTCTCTCTCACCCCATCCTCATCAATAAATTAAGCGACTGGGGCATTGATACCTGCACAGTTGGATGGGTAAAAAATTGGCTGATGGGCTACACCCAGAGACTAGTGGTGGACGGGTTGTACTCAACCTGGTGAGATGTGAGCAGTGGGGTACCCCAGGTCTTGGTCCTCGGACCTGCACTGTTTAACATCTTCATCAGTGACGTGGACAAGGGGATGAAAAGCACGCTGTCCAAGTTTTCTGATGACACTAAGATGTGGAGCAACCTGGACACACTTGAAGGGAGAGAGAGGCTGCAATTAGATTTAGACAAACTACAAAAGTGGGCAGATGAGAATAGGATGGGGTTCAATGTAGACAAAAGCAGGATGCTGCACCTTGGGAGAAGGAATCCACAGCATACATACAGGCTGGGGAGTTCCGCTCTTGAAAGCACAGAGGCAGAAAGGGATCTTGGAGTCATTATTGACTCCAAGATGAATATGAGCCACCAATGCCAGACCGCAGCCAGCAAGGTCAGCCATACCTTGTCATGCATCCAAAATGCATCTCAAGCCAGTCCAGAGAGGTGATACTTCTCCTCTATGTGACTTTGGTCAGGCCACAGTTGGAGTACTGCATCCAGTACTGGGCGCTGCACTTCAAGAGGGACGTGGCCAGCTGGAGAGGGTTCAGAGGAGGGCCACCCACTTGGTGAGAGGGCAGCAGGA
>NW_017729003.1:18029277-18031167 GCF_001723915.1 Gavialis gangeticus
CCAGCATTTGTTCCTGCCTGTGGCAGGGGGTCAGGCTAGATAGTCTGTTCAGGTCCCTCCTGACCCTAGCTACTATGAAACAATATGCACACGCATACCCACATGCACACACACACATGCACATAAACACATACACACACAGATACAGTCACATGCATACACGCATGCACGCACATACGCATACGCACATACATACATACACAAATATGCACACACATGCACACACACATAAATATACACACAGACATACATGAATATGCATGCGCACATATATACATATGCAAGCACATGCACACATACATAAATACACATATCTAACTCACACACACATAGGCACACGCATACATACACACACATATATACATATACACATGCATACACAAACGCATGCATACACACACATATGAATACACACACATACACACATGCATGCATACACACATGGATACACACATACATACACACACACGCACACATGCATACACACACTTATACACACACGTACATACACGCACGCATAGATACACACATATATAGACACACATGCACACACACATGCATACACACACACATACGCACAAACATCCACACACATGCACACACACATAAATATACACACAGACATACATGCATATGCATGCGCACATACATACATATGCAAGCACATGCACACATACATAAATACACATATCTAACTCAGACACACAGACACATGCATACATACACGCACATATATACATACACACACGCATACACAAAAGCATGCATACACACACACATATGAATACACACACATGCACACATGCATACACATACATGTATACACATGTACATACATGCATGCATAGATACACACATACATAGACACACATGCACACACACGCATACACAGACTCACAAACACACTTACCTACATACACACACATGCACACCCACACACATACAAACACATGCACATGCATGCACACACCCCATGCAGTTACGCACACACCCACATGCATGTAGCCATGCACCCATGCACCACACATGCATACACACATGCATACATACATACACGCACGCACATACATGCAACACTCATACATACACACATGCATACACACTGTTCCAGCCACCTGCGGAGGGTTTAGATTGAGAGTGTGGTCGGGGGTAGAAAGGTAAGAAAGATTTATTGACTTAAGAAAAACACAACTACGCATAGTAACAAGACAAACAATGACAGACAAAAGCAATTTGCGTCGGCAACTTATCGGCAGTCCCTCTGATGCCTGATACACAGCAAGCTTCTCTTTCCACAAAGTTCAGCAAGGTCTGGCGTCCCTGGACAACGCTGTCTGAGGGGTGCTGGGAAGGACCCTGGAATGCAATTCTTGGGCTCCTCGAGGTCCATGGGCCCACTGATCCAGGCAACAGCTAACTAATCGTTTTCACGGAGCTGCATCTTCTTTCTGAATGGTTTCCAAATATTTCAGCTAATTTATAGCTTCTGAAGGACACTGATAACATACGACCATTTAGATTCCTTTTTCTTCAACTGTCCATAGACTGACCAATAGCAATACAAGCCTTGCATTCCTTTGATAAGGTAATTTTAACTGTGCCACAGGGCCTTACTACTTCTAGGCTTTGCTAAATTTACTAGGCCTTACTTTATACAAGGCCTCATTACATCTTAAACTATAATTAGGCTTTTAGCAACAACTTATAGCTTAATAACTAAACAAATACAGAAAAACACTTGGTCTAATCTTCATAGAGCCTTCAACAAGCACTTTTATCACACAGACATATTTTTCAGCTGCCACAACACACATAGACATGCATGCACGCACACGCGCACACACACACACACACACACACACACACACACACACACACACACACACACAC
>NW_017729003.1:18031377-18033296 GCF_001723915.1 Gavialis gangeticus
CACACACACACACACACACACACACGTTGTTAGTCCCTGACTCCATGCGGTGCCCAACGACTAGGGAGATGACAATCCAATTACTCAGAGAGCAAACACCAGCACACATCACTAGCAACAACTTTATTCATAATGCAAACAGCCTCAGGCGAGCTCTCAAAAAAACAGAGCAGCCAGGAACATTAGTTCTTTCTACATTTATACACCTTGCTTCATACTCATTAACATTTACTCCACGTTTGTCTCTCCTTTGTTCCACCTATGTTCCCTTCTATCTCAAGCTCTGTTTACTGTTTGTTTCATTAGTATGGAATTACTTATACATTTTACTCATTTACATGCCTTTTTGCTATGAGCGCATGCCTAAGACTTTGACCTCCACTTCCTTTGGTCACTTGCCGTTTCTTGATCACCCTTCTTCATCTCCAAGGTCTTACTTCTGCTTTATATCCTGACAATAGCTAGTGGGCTGCATCCTGTTCTTCTTACACAATGAGCTATATATCTTACAACACTACAACATTTCTAGGAAAACGCTTGTGTACCCACCTGGTTTCAAACATCTGGTTACATGCTCTGTGCCCCCGGATGTTCAAAGTTGTCCACCCATTCGTCCCTGTGATCTCAACGAGTTGATGTTGTCAACCCAAATCGTCTCTCCCCAGTCTCGCGTGCCACAACTTTGATTTTAACACAGTGGTGGGGATTGACTATCGCCGCTCCTCGTATTGGGGACCATGGGATGATTTCCTTCTGCGAGGCTCCTCCTCCCCTCTACCTCGTCCTTACACCCCACTTTGATGGATCTCGATGGTCTGTGGCCACGTGCCTCTGATAGTTGGGGCTTGGTGCCCCCTCCTCCGTAGGTTATAGGAATCTGGTTAAATGCTCTCCCCTTCTGCCCTTCTTCTCCTATGAGCTGCCTGTTCTGACACCAGCTACACCCTGTCTGTGCTCTATATCTTACATCCCCTCCAACAGTGGGTAACAAAAAGTAAAACACAAAGTATCTCACTAGCAGAAAACACCAGTGACCAAGGGCTGCCCTTTGCCCCTTTATATGCCTGCTCCTACCGCCTGCTCTATTACCACCGGTCACCATCTCTAAGGCCCTTGACCCACCTAAACTCAGTCTGGGGTCAGCCTACTGTATTCTCAGTGGTTCCCCTCAGCGCGTCTCCCCCTCAGCTCTTCTTTGGAGCAGTCCGCACCCTCTGTGATCCCACCTGGTCCGGTGATCTGGCTTCTGCTGCCTCTTCTTATCCTTTGTGGGCTCCTTCAGGTCTCACTATTCTTTAGCCTGCCTCTACCTCCACACCTTGGCCCTGCTTCCTTGCCCCCTGCCTCGTTGCCAGTGGCGACCTCCTCCTGCAGGGTCTTGCTCTCTCCACCAGGGCTACAGGTTGCAAGCCCCCATGCTCCTCTGCTCCGAGGGGACTCAAAGAGTGCTTCTCCCACCGGCGCTCCTGCTGATCTCTCTCCTCCTTCCCTGCACTCAGCTGCTTTTAAATCCACTGACTGGCTCCTGCAGCTTTATAAAAACACGGCTAACAAGCCACCCAGGTCCCGCTGCCACTTCCAGTTTTGTTGCGGTGCTCTTTAAAGGTAAGAACCTTTCTATTTGCTTTTCTTTTCTTTCACTTCTTTCTCCACCCCGTTCCTGCTCCCCGGGTTCCTCCCAGGCTCCCTGGGGTTTTCCCTTCTGCTGCTCCCCGGGACAGCTTGCTTAAGCATCTTGCAATGTTACTTTTAATACATCATTCTGCCTTGTGGTTAGAAGCTTTGCTGGTCCACAGACTATAGCCTTTTATTCAGCTGCAACTTCAATGTTCCCTAGGATCCAAATACTGTCACCCTAACGTGTGTGTGTGTGTGTGTGTGTGTGTGTGTGTGTGTGTGTGTGTGTGTGTGTGTGTGTG
>NW_017729003.1:18038296-18058050 GCF_001723915.1 Gavialis gangeticus
TGTGTGTGTGAGCTGTCCCCCCACTCCCTTCTCCTGCCCCCTCAACCAGTTGTGTCTCTGTCCTGCACCCTTCCCTGCCCTGGATGGTCAGTGCCAGTGCCTGCCCCTGCCCCATTCCCTCCCTCCTTCAGGGGCCTTGATCTTCTCCCCCACCACAACCCCTTACAGCATATCCCCTCTTACCATTCCACCACACCAGACTTACCATCTAGAGCAGGGGTTCTTAACCTGGGGTCCACGGACCCCCAACGGGTCTGTGGATAGATTTCAGGGGGTCCGTGAACTTGGATGGGAAAAAAATTACATCTTTATTTTCACTAACCTCTAACTGAATTTTAGCATTTCCTTCCGTTATGAATGTAGGCAACAAACCACAGTAGTATTAGCAGTACTTGTGACTTTGTCACCAAGAGAAATCACAGATATTTTCATATCACATTACAGTTGTTGCAGATATCTCGAAATATCATTTACATTCATCACTACTTTGAAATTACGGTAGTTATTAGACCCGCTGCTAGATCGCACGTGATCGCAGTCTTTCTGTCTACAGACGCTTGTGCAATGTAGCTGGCCAACTATTGGGCAACTCTGTGCCTAGTAGTCATTCAGCCATCAAATGGTGAAGTCGCGTGTTCTCACATTGGTGACCCAGACCCAATTTAAGTTGAAAGGTTGAAGAAAAGGAAGTATGATGAAGACTATGTATTATATGGTTTCACTTGCATTAATGAATGTGACAGGACACAAAAGCCACAGTGTTTTTTGTGCGGAAAAATTCTTGTGAACAGAAGTATGAAGCCAGCAAAACTGAAAGAGCACCTCATGTCTGTCCGTCCTGAAAATGCATCTAAAGATGCGCGTTTTTTTCGTGCAAAGAAAGCTCAGTTTGAAAAAGCTGGGACACTTCCAAAACTTGGATTTGCCATTTCACCAAAACTTTTTTTTGAAGCATCCTATAAAGTTGCTTACCGGATTGCCAAACAAAAGAAGCCCCACACTATTGGAGAGACTTTAGTAAAGCCACGTGCACTGGAATGGTGGAGCTGGTTTGTGGACTGGAACAGAGGAAAAAACTGGAAGCGGTTTCCTTGTCAAATGATGTGAAACATTCTAGAATAGTTGATATTTCTTTTAACATTTTGAAGCAGGTCTTCAAGGAATTGGCAGCCTCACCATTTCCCTTCAGTATGTAACTGGATGAAACTACAGACATCTCTCAATGTAGCCAGCTCCTTGTTTTTGTTCGCTATGTGCATGCTGATGCCATCAAAGAAGAATTCTTATTTTGTGAGTCCCTTTTGGAAACTACAAAGGCCGTTGACATTTTGGAAATGGTAAAAAGTATTTTTGCCAAACAAAACTTTGACTGGAAAGAAAAGCTTCATACTCTTTGCACAGATCCTGCGATGCTTGGTAATACATCTGGTTTTGCTACTTTAGTGAAAAAGGAAGCTCCTCACGTTGTCGTCACTCATTGCTTTTCACACAGACATGCACTGGCAACAAAGACTCTTCCAACAATCCTGAAAGAAGTTTTGTCAACAGCCATAAAAGTCATCAACATTATCAGAAGCAGGTCTCTGAATCATCGCATTTTTAAAAGATTTTGTCAAGAAATGGGAGCAGAATATGAAGTGCTTCTCTACCACACAGAAGTTCGTTGGCTTTCAAGAGGACAAGTCTTGAAGTGCTTGTTCAAACTAAGGGCAGACGTTTCACTTTTTTTGAAAGAAAAAGAAAACCCACTCCTGGAGCACCTTGAAAGAAAGGATTTTATCCATGGGTTCACTTACCTGGCAGATATTTTTAACTGTATGAATGAGATAAATCTTTCAATTCAAGGTCCTGAAGTCACCATTATGGATGCTACTGAAAAATTACAAGCTTTCTTGGCTAAGCTGCTGATATGGAAGAAGAGAGTAGAGGCCAACATCCTTGCAAACTTTCAAATGCTGGAGGAAGTGCTTTACCAAGATGGAGTTGAAATACAAAATTCTCTGTCAATTTCTTTGAAAAGAGAAATCTGTGAACACCTGAAAACACTTCAGAACTCTTTCAAAAGTTATTTCTATCTTGATGGCATTAAAGTTGCACCATGGATCTGCAAGCCTTTTCTTTCTGATATAAACTGTATCGAAGATGTTGACTTAGCCAAAGATGAACTCATTGATCTTAGGACAAAAAACTTACTACAATTGAAGTTTAACTCAAAAAGCCTTGTAGAATTCTGGTGTTCCTTGAAAGAAGCCTATCCTCGCCTTGTAAAGCGAGCTATGGAAGCTTTAATTCCATTTGCAAATTGGGATTTTCAACACTTGTAACCATCAAAACAAAAAATTGAAATCAATTGGATGTCCAACATGACATGCGTGTTGCCTTGTCAAAGACCACCCCACAGTTTAATGTTCTTATTCAAGCTAAGCAACAACAGCCTTCACACTGGTATGTCTTTAAAAAATAAAATTTAACTTTAACTTGCCTATATTTTAAATGTATTGTCTTGTTATTTAATGTGTTAATAAAGAAGCACATATATTACTATATCACAAATTTGTTTTTTTAATATTTTGATAACTGTATTTCAATATAATTGGTTTCCTTTGTAATCCTATGTATTTTATTTTATGCATTTAAAAACATTATTCTGAGAAGGGGTCCATAGGCTTCACCAGACTGCCAAAGGGGTCCATGGCACAAAAAAGGTTTAGAACCCCTGGTCTAGAGGCAGTTCTTCAAGCTGAAGAGCTGCATATTGGAAATCGGCCGAAATGCCCTCTTAAAAATTGGCTACCAGTATTGGCCCCAAAAATCTCTATTGGTGCACATGTATAGAATTTACAAATATGGGTTTATAAAGACAGTAACTCTTATTAACCCTAAACTCAGGCAATATCAGCCAGATATGGCAGATGAAGGCTGTATATCAACACAGGCCTTGACCCTCTTTGGCCTTCCAGGTAGTGTGCCACCCCAGCCCTCAGCAGGGCTCTCTAGGCATCAGGCAAGGGAACACTCAATGATAAAACACAGATTAGACAGGAAATCAACAAATGAAGACCTAGCAGTGATGGAATAACAACTGAGCATACGTAAGTGAGATTACATCAAATAATGTACAGTTCATAAAGATAAACAGTACAATGAATTCAGGTATTGAGTTGGGGTTGCGCTAGCAGGCCCTACGAGCAGGTTAAATAAAGCAGCTTACAATCCTTTCATAATACAACCATAAGGGTGCAAGTTTCATAATTAAAGTCCCAACAATACAAGGAACCAGAACACAAGAATGGCACAACAACTATGCCCAAAGAAGAAATAATACCAGGGAAAACAACCTGTTACCTTCAGGAAACACCATCACCCTCCCCTAGGTCACATGACTAGGAGGGTCCCCATAACCATAAAGCCACCCTTAAGAAAAAGAACTCTTAACTCCTCCCTCCACACAAAAGGGGTCATCCCCCACCCCATCAAGGCACTTCCCTTTAAGCACCCAAAAAAGGAGGGCCCCTCCTCCCCTGTGGAAATTCCTTTCTCTTCCCCTCTTGGGAACTGCAGTCCCCTTCCCAGGTGATTCACAACTCCCAGCAGTTTTAGTGGGCTAGGCTTATCTCTCTCTGTGGGTTGGCTACAAGAAGCTTTCTTCCTTCCTCATTAGGGTGGTTAAGTTATCTGGTTGCCACTTGCTGCAGGAAGGCCTGAGCTGCCTCATGCAGTCACTGGGCCTGTTAGCCCTCTCAGCCCAGTGCATGCCTCTGTGCACCAAAGGGGTTCCTGTATTGTGCAGGGTTGGGGACCCATGCTGCCTTGTGCAGCTGCAGTGTCCCATCAGCTCTGCTTAGCTCTCTCAGCCCTGTGCCCTGACCTGTGCTCCAAAGGGGCACCTGCCTCATGCACAGCTGGGGACCCATGTTGTCTTGTGCAGCAGCCGAGTTCCCATCTGCCCTCTGGACACTCTGTGCACTGATTTGTGCACTGATGCCACAGCTCTTCCCATGGCAGGGCTGGGATGCAGCTGCCTGCTTTTTCCTGCTCAGCAAAAACAATTTCAGGGCACTGCTGGGGCAACTGCTCCACCCTGCTTATCAGCTCTACCAGCTCTTCAGCAGCCTCATCTTTGTCATCCCTCAACGAAACTACCCATGTGCTGGGCACATGGTCTTTTCTCCTTTCTGGAGGTTCCAGTCCCAGATTGGAAAAGGACCAATGGGAAAGCCTGAGGGTCCTCTTCTTCACCTCACCCCCAGGTGAGGTCAGGGAAAGCCTTCCTCCTGCTGCCTTCTGATTGGTGGGGAAGGGAAATGCCCCCCACCAATCAACCTGAGCCATCCAGCTCAAGCCATCAAGCTGGGCTGCCACCAGCCACCCTGCCACATGCATAAGTTAAACATTCTGTTATGTTCTCTGCAATGATCAGCAAGTGCATCCACTCAGTTGGTTCTCTTTGCTTATTGATTAACAGTAAAATAAACCTGTCCAGATCCATCACTAACTTTTGCTTTAGAGCAAGTGGTACAAATTGTAGAATGGTTTTACTCATTCAGATCTGTTAATTCTTTGTCAAGGTCTTCATCTCTTGAAAGATGTTCTCAAACATTTATTTCACTAATTTAATGCATGGCTAGAAAGACCTGATATGCTTTAAACCCCATAATGGCATTATTAAAACATACATATTCACCTGTATATCTATTTTGTACCTTCATTACTGGGAACAAGCTGACAACTATAAATCCTGAGTTCTACCTGTTCTTTATCTATCAGTATGTGCACTTGGCTTTTGGAGTCAATAAGACAATTCTTTGGTTGTAGGAATATTCTTTGCTCCTATGCAAAATGAATCCGAGAGGCGAGTGTTTATAATATACTCCTTTTGTCCACACTATGCATATGCTTGCATTGCTTGATAGATTATGTAATCCACATAATTTCTTGTGCCTTTTCTGTATGCCGATCATAGCCCTCCTTACTTTGTATTGATAGTCAAAGTTCCATGCACTCCCACTACTTGATTCTGAATTTTCTGACTTTGAACTTTATATATCTGTATTTTTTTATGACATTTTGGATTCTGACAAACAGTGTTGAGAGAGTCAAAACACTGTCAATATTCCATAAATTTTGTTCTTGACAAAAAGACCTCTAAATGTTAATTGCATTGTCCAAGATTATTTGTGGATATCCTACTGGTTTCTGAGTTTTCTTTTCCAGGTTCTGGAAAAGTCTGTTTGCATATCAGGAACTCGTTTACACCCCCACTCCCCTCATATTGCCAGATTCGTTTTTTAGTGTTGGATCGTATATGAACTCTCCAGTTGTATTATTTCTGGTTTTCAAATGCTCTCTCACAAATGTTTCATCTTTACTTGATGCCCAGTACTCCTTAAATTGTTGTAATATAGTTTCTGCCTGAGTTAGCCACAAACTGTTAAGAATGTAAAGATCACCGGACTCTACTGTTTTCAGAAATAAGGTTTCCTTCTGGCTTCCTTTTCATAGCAGCAATTACTTACATGCCCAGAATGAACTATAGCTTAAGTGTCTTTGGGTTGTTTTAGTTTCCAGAAAGTTTCAGCTGTGATGGACTTAATTTTTATTTACTCCTGATATTCTATGGTTTCCAGTTTCTCAGTGTTTGACTGAGATTTTCTTTATTCAAAGGGTTGTTCCCAGAGGAACTGCATAACAAACATGGACTTCTGCAGCCTTACTTCAGGCTTCCTGTTTGTAGCTAAGAAACAAAACTTCCAATACCAGCTTAAGCCTATATGTAGTCCTGTGGATTTCGGTTTCATTACTCTCAGACCTACAGCTAAAAACATGTTCTTTGCTGGACCCATGTAAAATAAGACTTTAATGTATACATTTTCTTCCTACTATGCATGTGTGTTTCTGTGTGTAATCCACTGGGTTCTGCCTAGTTGCATGAGGTTCTGAATGCATTTATTTTAACTCAAATATCCAAATCTTAAGCCCTTCAATAATTCATCTCTGAGCCACCATAGAACAAGCAAGTAAGTAGGACATTTTAAATCATTTTAGTTAGTTACCACTAACAAAATGTCTAGGATTTCTATTAAATATATTGTAGTGTGATCTATATAAGAAGTCAGTGAAATAAAGTTTAACCAATCATTGGTAAGCATGCATAAAGACTAGAAGATACTGTCTGTGTCTACACAATGCTCACTGTGCTCAGTAGCATGCCAGTCAAAAACTGTGCTAATAAGCTACTGCACAGTGTTATTAGGCTACTATACAGTAACCATCACAAAAAAACCCTGCCCTGGTGCTACTGCACAATAACTAGTTACTACACATTTAATACTTCATTAAGGAAGTTCTAAATTAAATGCACAGTAACTATTGTGCATTAATGGTGTAGATATGCCCACTGTATCTTTAAATTACCTTTTTATTTCACGTATAGATTTTAGAACATGGGAGGGAGAAAAATAAGATAAACAGTTATATAACCGAAAAAAATTCTCTTCTAAGATTGCTTTTCAAATTTTCTTGTGTGGGGTATATTCATCTAATTTGGGCTTCTTTTTTTTTGCTTGCTAATACTTCCATACAGTAGTGCACTAGCAAGAAAAATTTAAAAGAAATAAAGCAAAATTAAAACTAAATGCTATTTCACACCAAGTACCAAATTTTGTGACTGAGTTCACTTGTGCAAGCCTCCTCCTAACTTACCTGAACCAGAATTTCTTTCCATGCAAATAAGAACAGCAAAGCCTGCCCATATTTATAAACCAGAAACATGGTATTATACATTTCTTATGACAGCTACTACATTTAGATGATGATTAATAGTCATGACTAAAAAACCTAGCTTAATCAATAGAAAGTAATTTAAGGTAAGAAGAAACCTAGTAAGAAAACCTTACTCACTGAAAGAAAAGAAAAGTTACAATACAATTAATGGATTGGATTGGATTCTTCCATAAATGTTAATGATCTTATCATAGTTATACTATGGATAAATATTCATTTCAGTGTTCATAATTTGTTTAATTATCAAATATATAATCCAAAATTTTGAAATGTTCTTAGGTTCTATAGTAGAAAATGGCTACAATTTTTAGAGGTAACTGATTGAAAACTCTCCCTCATCCCTTTTTTCCCATCAATAGTTCTGGTTTTAAAAAGTTAGTATCTAGCATTGTAGATGCTCATCCATTGATGGCGAGATTAATTAAAGGTTAGCAAGTGCTTGTATTATTTTGCTCTCATATCTCTTTCTACTGAATCTTTTCTACATTTCAGAAAACAGTTCAATCCTGCCCCATGTCTAGCAATTAAAATTTTAGGGTAAAATGTATGATAACGGGATAAAACCATCTTTCTTGATGGTATAAAGAGACTCTTTCGGAATCTAATCAATGGCATATTAGAATAGGCTGTGCCACCCTAAAGTGATTAGATAGCAAAATGAAGCACTTCAATAATTGCATTGTGTTTTATTCCTAATGCAGCAGGAGGCAAAGCTATCCTTCACTAGTTTTAAAATAAACAATTTATTCAGCAGAATGTATATTTATGTTTTGTAAAAGAGAAATGTTTTATGAAATAAGAATTAGTTTTATACTATAGAATTTTCTTAAACAACAAATCACAAATATATTGAGTAATATCCTTAGCTGGTATAAATTTCCATATTTGACACAAAATGTATGTACATTCATTAGGTTAAAATAGGTGAGGATTTGACAGATTACCTTGGGGAAACTTGGTAATCTCTAATTTGCTCCTAAATTCATACACGTAGAAGAATACTCTTAAATACAGGAGGGGGCTGGAATAGTGTGGATCATTTTTTTAGCGTGCCTAGGGCTGTTGGTTTTTATTTAATTAGCTCCACCACTTCATCTTCCTTGTGAGTGTTGCATTTAAAAAGGAGACAGCTCAGCAGTTGGAGGCTGGCTACGTAGGAGGCCAGGGAAATTAAGAGCTAAGTGCAGTCTGCTATAAGCCTGGTGTCACAAACCCTACCAGATTTTGGGGTGTTTATAGTCCATAGAGAAGTAGGGCTGGGAGGGGCCTCCAGAGGTCATCTAGTTGAAGCTGCTGCCTGAGGCAGGGTCATCACTATCGAAATTATCCCATATAACCATAATCTAAACTCTACATAAGATTACCCTCAACCCTGACATAACATACATTTAACACCCTAAGCTGCCACAGGTAACACAGGGAAGCCACAGCAGCCAATGTCATGCTTCTATAACATGTTGATCCAACATATATGCTCAAGAAGGTCTGGGTAAAGGACCACAGCCATCACTACAGAGGAAGGTAAAAACCCCTACAGTCCATACCAATCTGACCATGGAATAAAATCCCTTCCTGACTCTGGATATGGCTATTAGTCTGATCCTTAGCAGAAGAGCAAAACGCTCTAACCAGGAAACTTAGGCTTTTCTCCTAGCAAGAGAATCGGCACCTCCCAGTTAAAGTCCCCCAGTGTAGCCAGCACCCAATGCCTCTGGGGAGACTTAAAAACATCCTAATACATACATCAGAAAAAAGGGGTGAGGGTGGTAGGAGGCAACCAGCAAAGCCCAGAAGAAATAGTCATGGTAGAAACTAGGACATAGCTATGCCTAGATCATCTCTGAGCAGTGGCTGTCTAACCTCTTGTTGAATACCTTCAATGATGGAGAGTCCACAACTTCCCTAGACAGTCTATTATACTGCCTCACCATTCTCACAGTGAAGACATTTTTCCCAATATCCAGTCTAAACTTACTTTGCTTCAACTTCAAACCATTGGTCCAAGTCCTCCTCTCTGCAGCAAGTGGGACAAAGGTGCTTTCTATCTTCCTTATACAAGCTGTTCAAGTATTTGAAAACTGCTGTCCTCTTAGGTGCCTTTTCTGCAAGCTGAACATCCCTAGCTCCTTCACCCTCTCCTCATATGACTTGTTTTCCAAGCCCTTTATCATCTTTATTTTTTGCCTCTGGACCTAACTTCTCCACATCCTTTGTAAAATGTGGAGCCCAGAAATGCACATAGTAGTCCACATGAAGCCTAACCAGTGTCAAGCACAGAGGCACTATATCACCTCCTGTCTTGCACTTAATGCTTCTCTTGATGCATCCCAAAACTTCATTGGCCTTTTATGCACCTTCAGATTCATATTAAGTCTGTGGTCTACCAAGACTCCCAAGTCATTTTTCCAAAGAACTGCCATCTGGCCAGGTGACCCCAATTTTGTATTTGTGCTTTTGATTATTCTTCCTGAGGTGTAGAACCTTTGAACTTCATCCTGTTAGCTCTAGCTCAACTTTTCAATCCCTTGAGATCCTTCTGAATTGTGCTTGCATCTTCCAAGATCTTCGCAATCCTTCCCAGTGTCATCTGAAAACTTTCTCAAGAAGCTTTCTGTGCTAGCATCAAAATAATTAATAAACATGTTGAACAGAACCAGGCCCAGCACAGACCCCTGTGGGACTCTACAGGATTCCTCCTGCCATTCTGACATGGACCCGTTAATAATTACACTTAGCTTATGGCTATTGAGCCAGTTATCTGTTTACATTGTAGTAGTTGTATCTAGCCACATTTTTCCAACTTGGTTATGAGAAAGTCATGTGGGAGCTAGCCAAAAGCCTTGATAAGGTCCAGATACACTATATCCACAGCATTCCCTTCACCCACCCAAGTAGTTACTTTGACAAAGGAGATCAAGTTTTTTTGGCATGGTCTGTTTTTCATAAATCCATGCTAGCTGCTTGTGATAAGCCTTTTCTCCTCCAGATGCTTGCACATGGCCTTCCATAAGATATGCTGCAGTAACTTCCCAGGTATTGAGGTGAGACTAACAGGTCTGTAGTTCCCCAGATTATCTTTTTTGCCTTTTTAAAAAATGGACCCTATGTTGGTCCTTCTCGAGTCCTCTGGTACCTGCCCAGTCTCTCATGACTTCAGGAAGATCATTGCCAAGGGATTCAAGATCTCCTCTGCCATTTCCTTCAAGACCCTGGAATGAAGTTCATCTGACCTGCTGACTTCAATTCATTAAGACCCAACCAAAGCTCCCTGTTGGCCTCCTTTGTTATCTCCTCCCTCTGCTTGCCCCCTTCCTTATCCAGATCATCCTTATTCAATGTCTGGCTGCAGATTAATTTGTTTGTGAAGACTGTGGCAAAGTAGCTGTTGAGTGTCTCTGCCTTCTTTGCATCTTCTGTTAAGAGTTCCACCCACAGCTCCCTTGGTCCTTATTTTCTGTCCCACATCCTTACAGAACCTTTTCTTGTTGTTCTTAACCTCCTTTGCCAGGTGCAGCTTGTTCTTTCTTTGTCTTTCTCATTTTGTCCCTGCAGGTTCCTTTTATTTCCTGGTATGCATCCTTGGTGACCTGCCCATTCTTCCATTGTCTGAATGTTTTCTTTTTGTATTTAAGGCATTTTAGAAGCTCCTTGTGTAATCACATTGGTCTCTTTCTCTTTTTATGCTTCCGTCATGCCAGGAGAGTTTCTTATTGGGCTTCCAATACTGTGCCCCTTAGAAGCTCCCAGCCCTCCTGGGCACCTTTTATCCTTCAGTCCCATGACACCATGCCTATTAATTCCTTGAGTTGGATGAAGTCTGTCTTTTTTAAATCTAGCATCCTAATTTTGCTGACTTCATGCTTTCTCTGTCTCCAGAGCTGGAATTATTTTATATTGCGGTTACTTTCTCCCAAGTTATCTATCATCTTCACATCTTCCAACAGTTCTTCCCTGTTGCTCAGGACAAGATCCAAATTAGATATTCTCTTGGTTGTATCCTCCACCTCCTGGAACAGAATGTTGTCCTCCCCACAAGTTAGAAACTAGCTTAACATATTATGTTTCGCTGCATTGTTCTTCCATCAGATATCCAGAAAATTAAAGACTCCCATCACTGCCATTCCATAGCTTTTAGAAAGATTTGCAACCTGCTTAAAGAGTGCCTCATCAACTGCCTCTTTCTGATTAGGTGGTTCCCCCACAGCCAATTGCCAAGCTGGGAGGGCATGGTGGAGGTGGGGGGTTCTCTGTACCCTTGGTGGCAGACTTAGAAGTGGACCAGAAGTGGACCAATCCACTTCCAGGTCTGCCACTGAGCACATGCCTGCCCCCCCCCAATGTTCCTGTGGGATGCTTCATCCACTCCATCATCTCAGAGTTCACAAGCTGCACCTGGTACCTTGAGGTACATAGAAAAAACATATAAAGCTCTGTCTATGGCCAAATCACTGGTTCTTCAAATCAGAATTGAATCTTCAGATTCAGATTCGGCCGAATCCAATTGGAACAGTGATCTGAATCAGTGAATTGAATCACTTTCCCACAAATCAGACTGAATCTGAATCCAAATCAAATACGGTCCGCTTTGCACACAGCTATGCTTTAGTCAAAGGAACCATAGGATGTATACTTAAAGAAATGAGAGTACGCAAAACTGCTAAATATCTCTCGCCCTTATGTTACTAGGGCAAGAATAATTGCCACTCTCTCAAACAGACAGAATTGGTCTATTGTTGGGATGGACACCCAAGGTATTGTCTGCCTGTAATGGGAAATTCAACTCCTCAATAGTGAAGGCATGTCAGAGTAATGGACATTGCTAGACCTCGAGCAGTGGGAGCCAACCTTTTTGGCAGGTGTGCCACAAACTAGCCCCACACCCTTCCCAAGTGCCATTCTGATCTCCTTCTCCTGCCTGATTTACTACCCTGCTTTCTACTCCCAACCCTATGCTCCCTGCCTGATTTTTATTCTTTTTCTGCTTTCTGCCCTATCTGTTGATGCACTACATTCCCCCTGCCCCCCTGTAATCTTATGTGTGCCACATTCAGAAGCTGCCTATAACACTGGTGGAAAACATCTCAGGTTGTCCACTTCTGACCTAAAGGAATTCCAATTTCAAGATGAACATGGGCTGACAATGCGAGGTCACGGTTGGCAGGGCTAACCGGACCTTGTTGTGAATCCACAGGTGCATCTCAAGTAGAGCCAAGGAGGTGATCCTCCCCCTCTGTTTGATGCTGGTCAGGCCACAGCTGGAGTACTGCGTCCAGTTCTATGTGCCCCACTTCAGGAGGGATGTGGACAACATTGAAAGGGTCCAGAGGAGGGCCACCTGCATGATCCGGGGACAACAGGGCAGACCCTACAATGAACGACTGTGGGACCTAAACCTATTCAGCCTTCACAAGAGAAGGCTGAGGGGGGACCTGGTGACTGTCTATAAACTCACTAGGGGGGACAAGAAGGGTTTGGGAGAGACACTGTTTCCCCTAGCACCCCCTGGCATAACAAGGAATAATAGACACAAGTTATCGGAGAATAGGTTTAGATTAGACATCCGCAAGAACTACTTCACAGTTAGGGTGGCTAGGATCTGGAACCAACTTCCAAGGGAAGTGGTGCTGGCTCCTACCCTTGCGGTCTTTAAGAAGAGGCTTGATGCCTACCTGGCTAGACTCATTTGAGTCCAGTTTTTCTCCCGCCCAGGCTGGGGTTTGGACTTGAAGATCTACAAGGTCCTTTCCGACCCTACTTCTATGATTCTATGAATTTCCCCTAGCAGGAAAGACTTTTCTAGAGCAGGGGCAGGAAATTATTTGGGTCTGAAGGTTGTCTAGGGATTTTTGATGAGCTGTTGCAGGCTGGGTCAGCACCCCCTCTACTTCCCTCCCCCCTGTATAATAGATCACCAAAATTCCATATGTTGCCTGGAAGCAGGACAGGTGGGCAGGGATAGGGATGGAACCACAGGGCAATGAAAGCATGGGGCCAGAGCTGGGGCACCCATGATCTTCTCCCTGAACACCCTTGCCTGGAGAACTGGCATCAATCACAGGGCTATGAAGGGAGAAGAACATGGCCTGGCCTCAGGTCCCAACTCTGTGCTGTCACCACGCCATTATCTTGCCCTGTGACCCCAGTCCTGCTTGCCCATCTGTCCTGCTGCCAAACATCAATCCCTGCACACCCATAGCCCCATCACGTCTTCCCACCCATGTGCCTTGCCCACATGGGTTCCATCCCCGGCAGTGAGTGTGGGGAAGTTGGGTCAGGGCATCCAGACAGCAGGGGTGGGGCCAACAGTGGCAGCAGCCAGAAGGAGCCACCATTGCCAGGGTTTTGGGAAGTGAGTTTGGCCACTGTGCCACTTAGCTGCTGCATGCCGAGGGTCATTGAGAACAGCCACATGAACTATGGCCTAGGCTGCCCCTGTGCCTGAGTTGGGTTAGACTGAAGGACCCACCAAGGGCTGGATAAAAACCCTTGGCAGGCTGAAGACTCAGGAAAATGTAGGACCTAGAACTCTGAGACTCATGAGAAATTAGGACAATGCCGATGTCAGAGTGGCACTTGAATGTAATTTAGGGCTTGTCTGTGAGGTGGACCTGGTCTTTGGATTGTTCTAGACTTTGAGGTGCTGGGGATCTGCTGTATCAGGTCCAGAGGGGTCAGGAGGGTATTGTGGAGAGATGTCAACTGGTGGTCCCTGTTAGGGTAATAGTATTTAGATCTTGGGGAACATTGAATTTGCAGCTGAATAAAAGGCTATAGCCTGTGGCCCAGCAAAGCTGCTAACCACAAGGTAGAATAATATAAAAAGTAACATTGCAAGATGCTTAGGTAAGCATTTCCCTAACAATGTCATAGTGTTGTAAGATATATAGCTCATTGCATAAGGAGAACAGGATGCAGACCACTGGCTATCATTAGGAGATAAGCAGAAGCAAGACCTTGAAGATGGTGAAGAAATCAGCAAGAAACTGCAATTGACCAAAAGAAGCCAGGGTCATATGTGCTTATAGCAAAAAGATATGTAAATAAGTAAAATGCATAGGTAATTCCACGCTAATGAAGTAAACAGAGGCAGCGCTTAAGATAGGAGGAAATATGGGTGGAACAAAGGAGGGACATAGGTGGAGAAAATGTTAATGAGTATGAACCAAGGTGTATAAATGTGGAAAGAACTAATGTTTGAGGTAGCTCCCCGCTTTGTTGGATCTAGTCCAAAGCTGTCCCCATTTTGAATAAAGCTGTTGATGAGCAATGTGTGCAGGTGATGCGTGATGTCAACAATCCATTGTCTCCCTAGACTTTGGGCATCACATGGAGTTGAGGTCTAACAGTCCTGGCCCCATTCTACTGGCAAATTTGGCAGTTGGCACATGACACCCTGCTAGGTGGCCACCTAAGGTGCAACAAGACCAGGGCATGACTGGTCCATGATTTCTTTTGGTCCCAGCTACAAGACAATGTGGATAGGTGGGGTGCAGCATGTCCTGAGTGCCAGAGGGCCCAGGATTGGAGATCTCAGAGGGCCCCCTTGCAGTCCATGGTGGCAACTGAGACATCCTTCTCCCGAGCAGCCCTGGATATCAAGGGACCCCTGCCAAAGTCTAATGGGGGGTACCAAATGTATTCGTCTTGGTTGACTACGCAACACATTTTCCAGAAGCAGTCTTGCTTAGGTCAATCACAGCTACCTGAGTGGTTGAAGAGCGATTAAAGTGGATTGCATGCATGGGAATCCCCCATGAAATACTCACCAACCAGGGGATTAATTTTGTTGGAAGTAATGAAAGCATTATGTAGCACCCTGGGCATCAACCATATGAAGACATCCATTTATCACCCCCAGATTAACAGGTTAGTGGAGAGACTCAGTGGGACCATCAAGAGGATACTCAGGAGATGTGCACAGAAGGACCCACATAGCTGGGACATGGTATTAACCCCACTATTATTCACCCTACGTGATGCTCCTCAAGAGTCTACTCAGTTCTCGCTCTTCCAGCTGGTATATGGACATAACCCAAGGTGTCTCTTACAGACTGTTAGAAAAGAGTGGATGAGACCAGTGGGGATAGGGATTATGGTGAAGAGATATCACCAGGAATTGCAGAAGCAAATAAACAAGGCACAGAAAATTGCCTTTCAGAATCTCTGGCTGGCTCAAGAATGGCAAAAGACCCAGTATGATCGAAGGGTGAAGTCCAGGACATTCCAACCTGGAGATATGGTACTAGTATTGCTTCCAGCTTCAGAGAGTAAGCAGCTCTCCAGTTGGAAAATAGGTCCAGTAGTTTATGAGATATTCAAACCTGGATACCACTAGGAATGTCAGATATACCATGTCAAACTTCCCAAGGATTGGAAAGCACCACAGGGCTGGATGGCACAATACAAGGAGCTGGAGGAATAGTTAGGACCTCCTTGCCTAGATTTGGGGGATTGAGCAACTCCTGGCATACAGGTTCAATTTGGGGAAGACTTGGACACCAAGTAATAGTGGGAACTGATGGAGATGGTAGAACCTTCTGGGAAGTATTCCAAGAGACCCTGGGATGGGCCCGAGGAGTAGAACATGAGATAAGGATACCTCCAGGTGCTCTAGTCAGAGAGCGATGGAGACCTATACCTCACCAACTACAGCAAGAGGTATGGCAGGAAAGAGAGAAGATGCAGAGTTGAGGGATTATCTGACCTTCCCAAAGCCCCTGGCACAGTCCAATAGTACTGGTAGCCAAACCTGATGGGTCACTCCATCTATGCATAGACTACCAGAAGTTAAACGCACTGGTGACCTTTTGTGCCTTCCCCATGCCCCATATTGCCCACCTCGTGGAGAAGATCAGGGAAGCATGGTATATATCTACCATTGACCTAGCCAAAGGATATTGGCCAATCCTAATGAGACCTTCAGATTGTGCCAAAACAGCCTTTGGAATGCCCTGGGGCCTATTTGAGTACTTACAAATGTCCTTCAAGCTTAATGGAGCTACAGCCATGTTCCAGAGGCTTATGAATTCCCTGCTGGCTCTGCACACAGCCTATGCTGCTGCTTACATTGATGACATAATCATCTTTACCACAGACTAGCCACGGCATCTTTGTGCCCAGAGGGCCATACTGGGTGAAACTCAAAGTGGCTGGAATGATGGGTAATCCCAAGAAATGTAAAATGCCCAGAAAAGAGACCAAGTATATGGGATTTTGTGTGGGCTGGGGAACTATCCAACCCCTCAAAGACATAGTGGAGGCTATACTCCACTTTCAGGAGCCACACAACTGTCATCAACTTTGATCCTTCTTAGGGCTCATTAATTACTATTGAAGAATTATACTGCACTTTGCAGAGCTTGTCACACCCCTCACTGAGGAAGGGCCTCAAGGGCTCTATGATGGATGGCTGAGATGACAAAAAGTTTTGAGAATTTGAAGGGGACCATGTATCAAGAAGTAGTAGTACGTACCCCAGACTTTTCTACCCCTTTTATCTTACAGATAGGTATCCAGCAGTGCCTTGGGGGTGGTCCTGCTACAACAATGGGGGGGGCGGAGAAGATGAGCACCCAGTCACATTTGTAAGCCATAAGCTTAACTTAGCAGAAACCAGGTACGCTACAATAGAAAAGGAGTGCCTAACTGTATACTGGGTGGTGGAATATTTTAAATACTACCTAATGGGCTGAGAGTTCCTAGTGGTCACAGATCATTCCCCACTTCAGTGGCTGACTAAAAACCATATAGAGAATGCCTGTATAACTCATTGGGCACTTGCTCTGCAGCCTTTTAAATTCACAGTGGTGCATCACCCTTGTAAAAATAACTTGGTGGTGGATTTCCTCTCCAGATACATCAGTCTGGATGAGCCAGCTAAGAAGGCACGCCAAGCGCACCAGAAGCAACATCACACCACTCAGGATGTACGGCAAGATACCAAGATGCAACAAGGCAGCTTAAGGAGGGAGGTGTGTGGTAGCAAGAAACCCCCCAGGAATGCGGGGGGTAAGCCCCAGAATTCCTGAAGGGGAAAAGAAAGCCCCCCCACACCTCAGGAAACTCACCTCCCAGATGGGCAGGGATGCAGCAAGAGCTGCACAAGCTGGCATTTTGCCAGCTCTTCAAGTGGCTTCTTCCTGGGTGAGGCAGTGACCAATTGATTGCAACAGCTGATGCTGCCACCACGGGAAACTTAAAAGACCCTGCTGGAAGCTGGAAGTGAGGAGGAAGCCAGCTGGGACTGCACTGACCAGAGGGGAGCTCCAGGCTCCAGCAGCAGCAACTCCACAGGCACTGCTCCATGGTAGCAGAGCAGGAGCAGTGGCTGGCATCAAGCTGTTGATGGACCATTCTCAGCTCCTCAACATTAAAGAAATTTATGTAAGCATTTCTCTCAGGGCGGACACCTATCATCTGAAGCTCAGACCCCTGAGGCTACTGGGACTGCTAGAGCCATCTACATCCAGACAACGACCAGGAGCATTGCAATTAATGTTGAACCCCACAGTCAAGGGGTCGACATTACATTGGGATGCAGACCTGAGTACCCGAGCAGTTGGTGTCTGGACAGGGTGTAGAGGAGGCGGACCCTGAGGTACACTGCGGCGTACCTGTGAGTACTCCACCTCTGGGACAAGAGGGGAAGGGAAACACCACTGAACCCCCTCTTTCTTTACATATATCAACAAATTGTGGCAGGAGAGTTGGGGGAACCCTGACCATAGGGCACAGTCATACTCATAGCACTGACTCAGGGCGTGACAATGACAGCAACACATACTTAACTTCCTTCCTCCCCCACTTTACACTTTTATTTAACTTGACTCCTTGGATGACACTTTGTAGTCAGAATATTTTCTATATTTTATCCTGTCAGCATATTCCTTTGTTCAACAGACCCATCATGAGCACATCTCTTAATTTGGCCTTTTCTCCATGTCTTACTTTGGGCATAGTCCATTGGTCTTCTTTATCACCTTACATTAACATATCCAACCATTTCATCCCTTTGATTCAACTGGTTAGTGCCAAGTTCAGTTAATTTCAGCTAATAACAAAACTATTACTATGTTGTGTTAGAAAAATTTCTCACAGTGATAGAAAAGGAAAGAAACATCATGCGAGCAAACTCAAGGCCATAAGCTCCTTGAAAGAGACAAGGCCACTTGATATTGCAAACACCAGCAAAATGAAAAGTTCAGATAACAGTGAGGCTATACAGAACTTTAGCCTGAATATAAAGGAAAACTTAAAACAATATTATAAGTTACCACTCTATAAACAGGTGCAATTTTAAAGCATAAATATGACAAGCTACCCTAACAATCCACTCTTTGATGGCTAGGTTCACCTATGCCATTACTGCATGGAAGTCAGTCAGGTAATGAAACTCTGCTCCTGCTTCAAGGCTTGTATGGGTTTCAACCATCAGCCAAGCTCTTCACAGAGTGAGTGATCATTTCACCCCAGGCTTGCCTGGCATCCTAATTATTAAAGGAGCTTGTCATAATATAATCCTTGCAGCAGCTCAGCTTGATAGTGTTCTAGTTTAAAATACAGCCATTTCATTTTCCAACACAATAAAATCATGAACAGAAGCAATATCATTTGCACAAAAAGCAAAACAACAATAGGACATAACATTAGATTTAAAAAATTGAATCAGCTGAATTCCATCTGTTGCCCTGAGGGATCAGGCCAACTCTCAGGATCTCTATATTGTACTGTTAGACTGGAGGGTATGACACAATTGCACATATACAAACACACAAATAAATTTGGTGCATACACACACACACTACCAGCTCAGGCACAAACACATCCAAACCAGCCTAGGCACATGCATATCTATCACCAATTCAAGCACATACACTATACACCCCAAATGTTAGACACAGATCACTAATACGTATATCATGGACACAGTGCCATATACACTTATACATACATTGTATGTGTGTGCTTGGGGTACCTGGGATACTTGGGGGAAGGTTCAGGTGAGAGAGAGAGAGAGAGTTAAAGTGTAGGGAGTGAAAGTTGCCCAAACTGGGATTAGAACCAATGGACTACAGAGAAGCTGGTAGAGGAACTGAGGCTTGGGTTTACTTAAGGTAGACTGGTGATGGAAACTGAGGCAGACAGCTGAGATATTGGGGGGTGGGCAGATAAGTGGTGGCAAGGAGGAGACATTCAGGAAAGAAACTAAGGCAGAAACCTGGTTGCTCAGGGGAAAAGGGAAAAGGCAGTGGGGATAAGACAGTGGCAAAGAAACAGGGGGCTTGGAGGCAGACAGGAGCTCAGGGCAGGTGTTGGAGGTGGCAGTGAGCCAGAAGCAGGAGAGGGAGAAATGAGACAGAAGTTAGAGGGGTGAGGAGCAGAGATTGGAACAGGGCCAAACCTTAGTAAAGCAAAACCCAACTTAGGGGTTCAAATAACAGTTTTATTACACAGACAATATACTATGCAGCCCCATGAAGTTATTGGTTCACACACACACAAGCACTCACAATGGCAGCAGGAGACATAGACTCAGTGGAAGGGCTGGAGTCCAGGTAAGGAAGAGAAGCAGAGTCCAAGTCCTTCATTGAAAAGGGGGTGGGGGGTGATACTTACCTATCCAGGCTGGAAAGGGGTCCTTACCCAGTAGGTGCTGCCCAGAGCAAGGTTGCCGACAGGGCCTCTGGGTGGATAGGTGGTGTGGCATGGTGCTGGTCCAGAGGGAGAGGGTGCCCCACTGGGTCTGTTTTCACTGCCCCTTTTTATAGGGGCAGACCTTGTGTGACCCTAGTGACAGGAGGCATGCCCAGGCAAGGGTCATCCCCTGACATACTGAGCATGGTTGCTCCATACAGGGATGTGCAGTTTCAGGTGTCTGTAATAGTGAGAATTGCTGGTCTGCAGGGTCTTTTGTCTTTCAAATGCTGGGTTCCTGTCTCTGTTCCTGGGTGAGGTCCATGGTTCCTGGATGA
>NW_017729003.1:18063050-18065361 GCF_001723915.1 Gavialis gangeticus
TTTCTCCATGTCTTACTTTGGGCATAGTCCATTGGTCTTCTTTATCACCTTACATTAACATATCCAACCATTTCATCCCTTTGATTCAACTGGTTAGTGCCAAGTTCAGTTAATTTCAGCTAATAACAAAACTATTACTATGTTGTGTTAGAAAAATTTCTCACAGTGATAGAAAAGGAAAGAAACATCATGCGAGCAAACTCAAGGCCATAAGCTCCTTGAAAGAGACAAGGCCACTTGATATTGCAAACACCAGCAAAATGAAAAGTTCAGATAACAGTGAGGCTATACAGAACTTTAGCCTGAATATAAAGGAAAACTTAAAACAATATTATAAGTTACCACTCTATAAACAGGTGCAATTTTAAAGCATAAATATGACAAGCTACCCTAACAATCCACTCTTTGATGGCTAGGTTCACCTATGCCATTACTGCATGGAAGTCAGTCAGGTAATGAAACTCTGCTCCTGCTTCAAGGCTTGTATGGGTTTCAACCATCAGCCAAGCTCTTCACAGAGTGAGTGATCATTTCACCCCAGGCTTGCCTGGCATCCTAATTATTAAAGGAGCTTGTCATAATATAATCCTTGCAGCAGCTCAGCTTGATAGTGTTCTAGTTTAAAATACAGCCATTTCATTTTCCAACACAATAAAATCATGAACAGAAGCAATATCATTTGCACAAAAAGCAAAACAACAATAGGACATAACATTAGATTTAAAAAATTGAATCAGCTGAATTCCATCTGTTGCCCTGAGGGATCAGGCCAACTCTCAGGATCTCTATATTGTACTGTTAGACTGGAGGGTATGACACAATTGCACATATACAAACACACAAATAAATTTGGTGCATACACACACACACTACCAGCTCAGGCACAAACACATCCAAACCAGCCTAGGCACATGCATATCTATCACCAATTCAAGCACATACACTATACACCCCAAATGTTAGACACAGATCACTAATACGTATATCATGGACACAGTGCCATATACACTTATACATACATTGTATGTGTGTGCTTGGGGTACCTGGGATACTTGGGGGAAGGTTCAGGTGAGAGAGAGAGAGAGAGTTAAAGTGTAGGGAGTGAAAGTTGCCCAAACTGGGATTAGAACCAATGGACTACAGAGAAGCTGGTAGAGGAACTGAGGCTTGGGTTTACTTAAGGTAGACTGGTGATGGAAACTGAGGCAGACAGCTGAGATATTGGGGGGTGGGCAGATAAGTGGTGGCAAGGAGGAGACATTCAGGAAAGAAACTAAGGCAGAAACCTGGTTGCTCAGGGGAAAAGGGAAAAGGCAGTGGGGATAAGACAGTGGCAAAGAAACAGGGGGCTTGGAGGCAGACAGGAGCTCAGGGCAGGTGTTGGAGGTGGCAGTGAGCCAGAAGCAGGAGAGGGAGAAATGAGACAGAAGTTAGAGGGGTGAGGAGCAGAGATTGGAACAGGGCCAAACCTTAGTAAAGCAAAACCCAACTTAGGGGTTCAAATAACAGTTTTATTACACAGACAATATACTATGCAGCCCCATGAAGTTATTGGTTCACACACACACAAGCACTCACAATGGCAGCAGGAGACATAGACTCAGTGGAAGGGCTGGAGTCCAGGTAAGGAAGAGAAGCAGAGTCCAAGTCCTTCATTGAAAAGGGGGTGGGGGGTGATACTTACCTATCCAGGCTGGAAAGGGGTCCTTACCCAGTAGGTGCTGCCCAGAGCAAGGTTGCCGACAGGGCCTCTGGGTGGATAGGTGGTGTGGCATGGTGCTGGTCCAGAGGGAGAGGGTGCCCCACTGGGTCTGTTTTCACTGCCCCTTTTTATAGGGGCAGACCTTGTGTGACCCTAGTGACAGGAGGCATGCCCAGGCAAGGGTCATCCCCTGACATACTGAGCATGGTTGCTCCATACAGGGATGTGCAGTTTCAGGTGTCTGTAATAGTGAGAATTGCTGGTCTGCAGGGTCTTTTGTCTTTCAAATGCTGGGTTCCTGTCTCTGTTCCTGGGTGAGGTCCATGGTTCCTGGATGAATCAGTGCAAGGTGATGGCCCAGTCATTACAGACCATTCAGTAGAGGCCTGCTACCATTGTATTTCAATCATTCCCAATCATTCTCATTCATCCGGGAACCAATTTACATGGGAGGGGTACATTACTCATATAGTTGCGACACAGGGGATGCCCAGGCAGAGGACACAAGATGGAGGTTTGGCATATAAAATGGAAACTTGACATGACTTTGGTTCACTTACAAACACAGACCTAAACCATACAATATCCATATGAAGCAATAAAAATCAA
>NW_017729003.1:18070361-18071700 GCF_001723915.1 Gavialis gangeticus
GGAAAACTGGGGGTTTTGCTACACATCCAATCCAAGTTTCCCAGCAAGAATGCTGTACAGTATTCCAGACCTTTTCTAATATTGTCAGTACTTCTTTTTTGTTATGTTTGATCTGAACCACAGTTTCATGCTTGTGTTTCTTAATAGATTGAAATACAATGTGTAGGTTAGGATGAAACAAAACTAGCTGCAAAGGTGGCAAATCCAGTCCCATCTGTACTGTGGTTATATCCTGATATGGCCATGGTTTAGCTTGAATAGACTGAACAGTCCCTTGGGGCACAAAAATACATAAAATCTCAACAACTAACTAATAAAACATTAGAAAAACATTGAGTAAAAGACTTCAACAATGTTCATATTGGTATGAAGTGCCATCAAAATTACTGGTAGTTTTTCATCCCAATACTTTTCATCACATTTACCATTTTAACCAACAACTTCTTTAATGTTCTGTTGGTTCTTGCTACTTTACCTGAGCTCTGAGGGAGCCTGGCAATATGAAACTTTTGTTCAATACCTACCATGGAACATAGTTCTTTCATAATTTCTGCAACAAAATGAGAACCCTGATCCAAACCTATTTCTTTAGGTACTCCCTACCATGAAAACATGTTTAATAACTGCTTTGCAGTTATATTAGCAGTGTTACATCTAGTTGGGATGGCTTCAATCCATTTTGAAAAAAAGATCTATTACTACTAAGCAATACCTGTTTCCATTATTAGTACTAGGCAGGGGTCTGATGTAATCCACCTGTATTCTTGACTAAGGCCCATTAATCCTCTGATGCCTCAGTTGTACCTTTGTTTTACTAGAATCAGCATTCACCATGGCACAGGGCAAACAATTGTCTACCCATTGTTTGACATCTTGGCTTACAGAGGGCCACCATCCTGTTTGAGAGACTATCTCCATGGACATTTCCACCCTAGGTGTCCTTTCTAATGTACAAACTGTATTAATTCATAGATGACTTCTTCTGGAACTACCTACTGTCTAGCCTGAGTAGTTGGGTTAATTCTCCAAATCACACCTTCTAGTTGTATTACATCATCTCTGCCTAGAAGGCTTTTCAAGTCTTTGTCATTTTCCCGCCATTCTTTTAAATCACCTAGGCTTATTGCATCTTATTTTCTTTGAGTTTGCCAAGTAAGCACTGCCACCTGGTGGCATTCCTTTCCCTTTATGGATACTTCTTTTGCCACTGCATCTGCCCAATTAGTCCATAGTCCTTCTTTATTCTTTGTCTTCTGATGACCTCTGACATGCTGGACTGCAGTCTTTCCTAATCTATTAACAATAAGCTGATACACCTGTTCCCATAAAGCTGAATGAG
>NW_017729003.1:18076700-18076936 GCF_001723915.1 Gavialis gangeticus
GTCCTTCATTGAAAAGGGGGTGGGGGGTGATACTTACCTATCCAGGCTGGAAAGGGGTCCTTACCCAGTAGGTGCTGCCCAGAGCAAGGTTGCCGACAGGGCCTCTGGGTGGATAGGTGGTGTGGCATGGTGCTGGTCCAGAGGGAGAGGGTGCCCCACTGGGTCTGTTTTCACTGCCCCTTTTTATAGGGGCAGACCTTGTGTGACCCTAGTGACAGGAGGCATGCCCAGGCAAG
>NW_017729003.1:18081936-18083880 GCF_001723915.1 Gavialis gangeticus
CATTAGAAAAACATTGAGTAAAAGACTTCAACAATGTTCATATTGGTATGAAGTGCCATCAAAATTACTGGTAGTTTTTCATCCCAATACTTTTCATCACATTTACCATTTTAACCAACAACTTCTTTAATGTTCTGTTGGTTCTTGCTACTTTACCTGAGCTCTGAGGGAGCCTGGCAATATGAAACTTTTGTTCAATACCTACCATGGAACATAGTTCTTTCATAATTTCTGCAACAAAATGAGAACCCTGATCCAAACCTATTTCTTTAGGTACTCCCTACCATGAAAACATGTTTAATAACTGCTTTGCAGTTATATTAGCAGTGTTACATCTAGTTGGGATGGCTTCAATCCATTTTGAAAAAAAGATCTATTACTACTAAGCAATACCTGTTTCCATTATTAGTACTAGGCAGGGGTCTGATGTAATCCACCTGTATTCTTGACTAAGGCCCATTAATCCTCTGATGCCTCAGTTGTACCTTTGTTTTACTAGAATCAGCATTCACCATGGCACAGGGCAAACAATTGTCTACCCATTGTTTGACATCTTGGCTTACAGAGGGCCACCATCCTGTTTGAGAGACTATCTCCATGGACATTTCCACCCTAGGTGTCCTTTCTAATGTACAAACTGTATTAATTCATAGATGACTTCTTCTGGAACTACCTACTGTCTAGCCTGAGTAGTTGGGTTAATTCTCCAAATCACACCTTCTAGTTGTATTACATCATCTCTGCCTAGAAGGCTTTTCAAGTCTTTGTCATTTTCCCGCCATTCTTTTAAATCACCTAGGCTTATTGCATCTTATTTTCTTTGAGTTTGCCAAGTAAGCACTGCCACCTGGTGGCATTCCTTTCCCTTTATGGATACTTCTTTTGCCACTGCATCTGCCCAATTAGTCCATAGTCCTTCTTTATTCTTTGTCTTCTGATGACCTCTGACATGCTGGACTGCAGTCTTTCCTAATCTATTAACAATAAGCTGATACACCTGTTCCCATAAAGCTGAATGAGCCACTAATTTTCCTTCTCCCATATGCATCTGGTTCTTTCCTTCTACCATATGCATCTTTTCTTTGTAGTTAGTGACCTACAAGTCCAATCTGAATTGACAAAAATAGCTACATTTTGTCCTAATGGCTCAACTTCAAGCACTACCTTAACAGCCTGCACCTCTGCTGCTCGTGCAGAATGAGGAGTCACTTGTTACTGAAACGCTTCCTCATCTGGCACCCTAATTCCTGCACACCCAGTGCATGGTTTTCACTCTATGTAGTAACTTGATCCATCCACAAGCCAGATGCTCCAGTCCTCTAATTTTGCCTTCTCCAAAGCTAAGCTGGTTTGAACTGACCATTCTAGCCTTTGATACTCTGGCAAAGTGTATTCGTGCTCTTCCCCTTGTACCACTAATCCATATGATACAGTTTGTATTTTTGCTGCTGTTCAAAATCAATATCACGATTCATAAGAGCTAATCTGGAACTTAAAACATGTCCTTCTTTAATTTTCCCAGATACCCCATTCTCCTCTAAACTAGGTTATGTCTGGATTATTACTCTTGCTCCTCCTATAATGTATTCCCACTTTCTCAATGCCCAAATCAATGCCAAACACTCCTTTTAACATGGATTAAAGTTCAGTTCAGGTCCTGCAAGGGTTCTTGAGACATAAGCTACTGGTCTTTATTCTTTTCCTTTTCCCTGCAGTAGAGTAGTACCAACAGCTGTTTCGGTTGTTGCCAGCTGCAACACAAAGGGTTTTGTCTGATCTGGCTAAGCCAATGCAGGATTTCATAGATTTCATAGACATCAGGGCTGGAAGGGACCTCGGAAGATCATCAAATCCAGCCCCCTGCCCAAAGGGCAGGAAGTCAGCTGGGGTCATAGGATCCCAGCAAGATAAGCATCCAATTTACCCTTGAAGGTGTTCAATGTA
>NW_017729003.1:18088880-18095108 GCF_001723915.1 Gavialis gangeticus
CAGCATCACGTTGCAGGCTCATGTTCATCTTGTGGTCAATGATGACCCCCAAATTCCCTTTCATCCATAGTGCTAGCCAGCGTAGCACTGCCAAGCCTATAAGGATGCTGCAGGTTTTTCTTCCCAAGGTGGAGAACCTTGCATTTTTTGGTGTTAAACACCATCAGGTTCTCGTCTGCCCATTTGCTGAGCCTGTCCAGGTCAGCCTGGTTCACCCGCCTGTCTTCTGGTGTGGATGCTTTGACCCAAATTTTGGTGTCATCGGCGAACTTGGCCAGTCCACTCCTGACTCCAATGTCCACATCATTAATGAAGATGTTGAAAATATGGGTCCAAGGACAGAGCCTTCGGAGACCCCACTGGTCACAGGACACCATGATGATTGACTTCCATCAATTACTACCCTCTGGGTCTGACCATGGAGCCAATTTCCCAGACAGCGGATTGGCCAGTTTCACCAAGAGGTGATCATGGGATACCAGATCGAAGGCTTTTTTGAAGTTAAGATATATAACATCAATCTCTTCTCCCTTGTCCAGATGATAGGTCACCTGTTCGTAGAAGGAAATGAGATTGGTCAAGCAAGACTAATCTTGCACCAGATCTGTTTTTAACTAAATTAAAGCTGCTTGTTTCTCTGGGCCCCATTCCCACTGATACCCTTTTTCAGTAGCTTAACAAGAGGATAACTTTTCTCAGCAAACATGGAAATAAAGTCCATGAGAAATTCAGTGTTCCCAATGATGCCTTCAGGGATGATAAGTCTGTTGGAGCTGGCAATTTGCCTATCAGCTCTACTCACTGTCTATCTGGAGTTTTCCCATCCTGTCCCAGTATAACTCCTAGGTACTTCACCTTCTTGACTACTATCTGTGACTTTTTTCTATTAACCCTGAATCCTATTTCCTCAACACTTCCCTTGTCACTTTTGTTAGGGTGACAATATTTTGATTGTGGTGTGCAGCTGAACAAAAGCTTTTTGCTGCATCTCAGCAAAAAGCTGCTGGTCACTAGGCAGGATGATATATTAAAAAGGTGATGAACTTTGCAAATGCTTAAGCAACAAGTTTCCTAACAAAAAGATATGGTGAAAAGTTTATGATGTGTTGTGTAAGAATAGGATACAGACCAACAGCTATCATTAGGGGACAAAGCAGAAGTATGGCCTTGGATACAGTGCTGAAATCAGCAAATAACCAGAAAGAACTGTCAAGAAACCACAACTGACCAGGAGAAGACAGTGTCAAAGCCTTAGGCATGCCCTCCTAGCAGAGAGGCAAGTAAATGAATTAAATGCATAGGCAATACCATGCTAATGAAGCGAACAGTAAATAGAGGTGGAACTTGAGATGGGAGGAGACATGGGTGGAACTAAAGGAGGGTTATAGGTGGGGTAAATGTTAATGAGTATGAACCAAGGTGTATAAAATGTAAAAAGAACTAATTTTCAGTGGAAGTCCACTGGTTCATGGGCTGTGTGTCTGTGAGGGACCTTTACCTGAAGCTGTCTCCATTCTGAATAAAGCTGTTGCAAGCAATGTATGCTGGTGTTTGCTCCCTGCTTGCTCTGGCTAATGCGTAAAAGGATCCATAAGCAATTGGATCATCATTTCCCTAGTCATTGGGTGCCACATGGAGTCAGGGTCTAACAACTTTCACTACTTGTTTTTTATCACCTTCATGTACCAGTATGTCATCTATGTATGACAACACACAACTATGGTTATCTGGAGAAAGCTTGTCCCACATCCTTACCACATGTGCATAGCATATCGCTGGGGCATCATGAAATCCTTGGGGTACTCGAGTAAAACAATACTGTCATCCCCTGAATATGAATCTAAATTTGTACCAGCATCCCTGTGCCAAGAGAATGGCAAAAAATGTGTTAGCCAAGTCCAGTACTGAAAACCATTTTGCCCCTCGTGCTATGGCTCCTAGAATTTCCAGGTATTTTGCCACAACAGAAGCTGTGACAGGAGTCACTGCATTCAATGCTCTGAAGTCTATTGTTAGTCTCCAGGTTTTCCCATCTGTTTTTAGAACAGTACAAATCAGGAAATTGCAAACACTAGGTGTCTGATACTAGGTATCACTTCCTGACTCAACAAACTATTGTGGGTTGTAATACCATTTCAGCCTCTGATGGATATTTATATTGCCCCTTAATCAAGACAGAAGCCCGTATCTTACCACATTTTAACTTATACTTTGCCCAAACCTAGGAAAAGCCTGGATACACTCATCCTGATCAACTTCATCAGTTACAGCAGGAGCTTTGATAGCTGCACAACAATGCACTGCAGAAATCAACACACTATTTTCCTCTACTGGCTGTTTCCACAGACACCCATTAGCTAAATTCAACAGTATTCCTCCCTGCTGCAAAGCAGTCATTCCTAAAATTCCATTCAAACTGTCTCCTCCTGGCTTATCTTTCTGTATCCCATATTTATCCAGAAGTAAATATTCTCCTATTTGAGTCACAATAGGTTGGGTTGCCAGTGAGTTCTCCAACTCTCCAGTATCAGGATTTGGGGGTTTTCACATCCCCCCTGTCTCCCACTTAAACCTGAATGTTTGGGCACCCCCAGTAGTCAAAGCAGACTTATCCTACTAGCCCTCTGGGCATTTGGCAATGGGGCAGCTCTATTGTGGGTCAGGAGGCACTGAAGGCTGAACCGACTGATGTGGGCTCTGCTCCTTCCATTAGCTCTTCTGTCTGAAAGAGGTCTACCAATCTCCTCACCAGTGCATTAGTGGGAGCCCCATTCCACTTGTCTCTGTCTTCTCCCATAGACATCAATCTCTTCCAGACCTCTGTCCAGAAGGAATCATGACCTTCCTCATTCTGACCCTCTCTGTGGATTCCATATTCCATCCTACCTCTGTGTCCTCAACCTCTACTTGCACCTCTTTCCCTGAATCCCATCTTGTACCGAGGAGGGTCAAACTTCCAAAAAGGTGGTCCATTGTTACATTTAGTAACAGCCTGTATTAGTTCTCATCTGTCACCCTTATTCAGTACCTACTTTTTAGGACTGGTCTCTCTGATTATTATTCCCACCTTTTGAATTCAAGTCCTCAACTCAGGCCACTACATAGCATCATCAACAGGTCCTAATATAACTTTCACCAGTGTAGCCAACTTTTCTGTTAGGGTGGTTTTAAATCCCAAATCATGAAAGTTATAATCACCATTTCCTAGATGAGGAATCAAACCTAATGCACACCCTAACAACTGTTTCCTTGGGATATAAGCTTCAGGGCCTTCTCCAGGTTTCTGCACTTCCATAAAGTACAACCGGGACACAATCCAAGCACCTAAAAGTGCAGTCAAAATTCTCCTAGTCCACCTGTATAAGCCATCTCCAGCTAGCTGCCCATCATCCATGGATGCCTTAATCACTGACCAGTACTCTGAATTACAGTTAGCTTGAGCTACAGCTTGACAATCAAGAAGAGTCCATCCTCTCCGATGCAAACACTCTGCAATTCACTGTATCCTTGTTCAATGGACCTAAATTCATAGCTGCTGCTCTTACCTGTTCTGGTGCTAATGGAGAAGTTACAGTGACAGTCTTTTCTACCCTGGACTGCTGCTGATCTAGTGCATTACCATTTCCTACTCCCCCCACATCTGGAGCTCATTCCATTTTTATAATCTGCTGTGTCACTACTGAAGACATAGGACACCGTTCCATCTTTTTCTTCACATCATGCAAATCCTTTCTCAAAGAACATAAGGACTCAAAGCTTTTGCATCTTTACATTGATCTGTGCCTCCACTAGGGTCCAGGGAATCTGGATCCAACCACATGTTTTTATCCCAGTTACCACGCTGCCTTAAACCATTTGTGACAGCCACCACCACTCCCTGCTTCTCCTGCAACTGAGCCTGATTTATACCTCTATGTGATTTATAGCCTAACTAGTTTTGAGATGGAACTTGTTTAGTTAACGAAAGGGATATGATGTTTGCCTGTGGTACACAATGAGCCAGGATTCCCTTTCCAGCTGTATGTCCCAATGATCCTAAGTTCTGCATCTGCAGCAAAATTGCATACATAAAAATTTCCTTCACAGACTTCAAAGACCCAATAGAAATCCCATTGAAGTCAATTAAATTCATTTCACCAACTCAATCATGCTGCAACTTCCTTCCCACAAATTCCAGGAGCATGGAGAACAAACAAGAGGAACTGGCCCTTCTGCTAAGCAAAAATGAATATGATCTTGTAGGAAAAACAAAGATCTGGTGAAACTCCACCTATGACTGGACCACAGGTATTGATGGCTATACCTCATACAGGAGCGACCGTGTTGCAAGGAAGGGTGTGGGTGCAGCTTTCTATGTGAAGAAGTAGTACACTTCCCTACAAACAGAGATTGGCACCCAAGGAGGGTGACTTGAGACCCTCTGGGTTAGAATACTGGGAGAACGTGGTAAAGGGGATATAATTGTAGGAGTCTATTACAGACCTCCTAACCAGGAGGAAGAATTTGACCATGAATTCTCTAGGGAACTGGCAGAGACTGCACACTCTTGGTGCATGGTCATCATGGGTGACTTCAGCCACCCTGACATATCGTGGGAAGAGAATTCATCCAAATCTGATCAGTTGCAAAGCTTCCTCACTTGCATTGATGAACTCTGACTTGAGAAGTCTATGGGTCAAAAAGAGGTAAGGCACTGCTGGATCTGCTTGGGTGTTAGCTTGCCTCCTCCTCAGGGAAAACCCTGACACTAGCTTGCCACATCTCTGATACTGAGTTCAGTGGTGGGAATGATCTAGTCAAAGGGGATGATCTAGTCATTTACCTGAGGATTGAAGGGAAGCTTGTTGACAGTGATTGAGAGTCAGTAATGCAGAAATCCTCAACTTTAGGGAAGGTGACTTTCATAAGCTCAGGAGGTTAGTTGTCAAGGCCCTGAGAGACCATAATCTGACAGGGAGGGGAGTCCATGATGAGTGGTCACTCTTTAACAATGTAATCCTAAAAGCACAAGGGAAGTCCATTCCAGCCTGTAGGAAAGATAGCAAAGAGGTCTGGGAGGCCCCCTTGGCTCAGTAGGGAACTCATGGACCTCCTGAATCTGAAAAGAGAAGCTGACAAGGGATGGAAGTTGGAAACTACCACTAAGGAGGATTATGCAGCACTAGCCTGGACCAGCAGGGAGCTGACCAGAAAAGCCATGGCTGAAACCGAATTCAAACTGGCTATGGGAATTAAGGAAAATAAAAAAGTCCTTCTTTAATGTCCAAAGGGGATGAAAAGGGAGGAGTGAAAACTCCTCTTATGTGGTTGGAGCCATGAGGATAACCCTTGACAACCACAGAGAAACAGCTCTGTGAGTAGGGTTGTAGCAGGGCACTAAGGTGCCTGCTACTGACAACAGTATTATGAGCTCAGCTGTCAATCACCAGGGCAGCACAGGTGCAGGTTGCCGGGGCAACTGGTCTGGTCAGCTGACTGGAAGGGGGCAGGGCCTGGTCTTTATAAACAGCCAGGCTGAGGCCGGAAGGGCAGTTCCCCTCTGGCAGCCATGGAGGCTTGGTGCTCTGCTGGAGCAAGCAGGGCAGGCATAGCAGGGAAGGCTGATGGCCTGAGCAACGTCTGTATGATGATACTGGGTGGAGAAAACCCTGTTAGGGATATGTATGGAGGATAGCTAGGTTGGCTGGGAATTTACGTTATAGCCAGGGGCTTTGTATTTGTTGTTTGTTGTTGTGTAACACCGGAGGACCGGGTGAGGCTGTAGGGGTTGGTGGAGGCCTCATGGGAGCTCCCCAGTAGTGGAGGGGTTCCTGATGCTGGAGAGGGCACTGAGTTTTGGGGTGTCCCGACCCCGGCCCCAGAGTGGGCAGCATTGGGAGGAGCCCAGTGTAGGCGTAGGCAAGAAGCCCCAGGGGGGTGTAGGACCCAGAAAGAGGGTCGGGGGGGGCCAAGTAAGGCCAAGGCTGCCTGAGCCCTACCGTGGAAGGCCCCAGTGGGGCGTAGGACCCAGAAAGGGGGTCTTGGGACCAGGTAAGACTGAGGCCGCCTGAGCCCCAGTGTGGGCAGGAGCGCGAGACCGGCCCCAGTGTGGTCAGGGGAGCGTGAAGAAAGGAGCCCCAGTGCAGGTGGGAATCACAAGGCTAGGCCCCAGTGCAGGTGGGAGCGCGGGAGAAGCCCAGAAAGGGTGTAGAGACAAGAAAGGCCCCAG
This sequence comes from Gavialis gangeticus, assembly GCF_001723915.1. NCBI lineage: Eukaryota > Metazoa > Chordata > Crocodylia > Gavialidae > Gavialis > Gavialis gangeticus. The sequence continues at coordinate 18,095,089 of NW_017729003.1, forward strand.
TGTGGGCGAGGGCTCGGAGC
>NW_017729003.1:18100108-18102636 GCF_001723915.1 Gavialis gangeticus
CATACAGGAGCGACCGTGTTGCAAGGAAGGGTGTGGGTGCAGCTTTCTATGTGAAGAAGTAGTACACTTCCCTACAAACAGAGATTGGCACCCAAGGAGGGTGACTTGAGACCCTCTGGGTTAGAATACTGGGAGAACGTGGTAAAGGGGATATAATTGTAGGAGTCTATTACAGACCTCCTAACCAGGAGGAAGAATTTGACCATGAATTCTCTAGGGAACTGGCAGAGACTGCACACTCTTGGTGCATGGTCATCATGGGTGACTTCAGCCACCCTGACATATCGTGGGAAGAGAATTCATCCAAATCTGATCAGTTGCAAAGCTTCCTCACTTGCATTGATGAACTCTGACTTGAGAAGTCTATGGGTCAAAAAGAGGTAAGGCACTGCTGGATCTGCTTGGGTGTTAGCTTGCCTCCTCCTCAGGGAAAACCCTGACACTAGCTTGCCACATCTCTGATACTGAGTTCAGTGGTGGGAATGATCTAGTCAAAGGGGATGATCTAGTCATTTACCTGAGGATTGAAGGGAAGCTTGTTGACAGTGATTGAGAGTCAGTAATGCAGAAATCCTCAACTTTAGGGAAGGTGACTTTCATAAGCTCAGGAGGTTAGTTGTCAAGGCCCTGAGAGACCATAATCTGACAGGGAGGGGAGTCCATGATGAGTGGTCACTCTTTAACAATGTAATCCTAAAAGCACAAGGGAAGTCCATTCCAGCCTGTAGGAAAGATAGCAAAGAGGTCTGGGAGGCCCCCTTGGCTCAGTAGGGAACTCATGGACCTCCTGAATCTGAAAAGAGAAGCTGACAAGGGATGGAAGTTGGAAACTACCACTAAGGAGGATTATGCAGCACTAGCCTGGACCAGCAGGGAGCTGACCAGAAAAGCCATGGCTGAAACCGAATTCAAACTGGCTATGGGAATTAAGGAAAATAAAAAAGTCCTTCTTTAATGTCCAAAGGGGATGAAAAGGGAGGAGTGAAAACTCCTCTTATGTGGTTGGAGCCATGAGGATAACCCTTGACAACCACAGAGAAACAGCTCTGTGAGTAGGGTTGTAGCAGGGCACTAAGGTGCCTGCTACTGACAACAGTATTATGAGCTCAGCTGTCAATCACCAGGGCAGCACAGGTGCAGGTTGCCGGGGCAACTGGTCTGGTCAGCTGACTGGAAGGGGGCAGGGCCTGGTCTTTATAAACAGCCAGGCTGAGGCCGGAAGGGCAGTTCCCCTCTGGCAGCCATGGAGGCTTGGTGCTCTGCTGGAGCAAGCAGGGCAGGCATAGCAGGGAAGGCTGATGGCCTGAGCAACGTCTGTATGATGATACTGGGTGGAGAAAACCCTGTTAGGGATATGTATGGAGGATAGCTAGGTTGGCTGGGAATTTACGTTATAGCCAGGGGCTTTGTATTTGTTGTTTGTTGTTGTGTAACACCGGAGGACCGGGTGAGGCTGTAGGGGTTGGTGGAGGCCTCATGGGAGCTCCCCAGTAGTGGAGGGGTTCCTGATGCTGGAGAGGGCACTGAGTTTTGGGGTGTCCCGACCCCGGCCCCAGAGTGGGCAGCATTGGGAGGAGCCCAGTGTAGGCGTAGGCAAGAAGCCCCAGGGGGGTGTAGGACCCAGAAAGAGGGTCGGGGGGGGCCAAGTAAGGCCAAGGCTGCCTGAGCCCTACCGTGGAAGGCCCCAGTGGGGCGTAGGACCCAGAAAGGGGGTCTTGGGACCAGGTAAGACTGAGGCCGCCTGAGCCCCAGTGTGGGCAGGAGCGCGAGACCGGCCCCAGTGTGGTCAGGGGAGCGTGAAGAAAGGAGCCCCAGTGCAGGTGGGAATCACAAGGCTAGGCCCCAGTGCAGGTGGGAGCGCGGGAGAAGCCCAGAAAGGGTGTAGAGACAAGAAAGGCCCCAGTGTGGGCGAGGGCTCGGAGCCAGGCCCCAGAGGTTAGGGTGCACCAGGGCAACTAGGCAGAGCATTAGCCAAAAGACATCAGAGCACCGTGCCAAGGAGGAATAAAAAGGCAGCCTCCCTTCAACATGTTAATATCAAAGACGTGGCGGGCGAGATATCAAGGGTGCATTAGACCCGATCTGGCACGGTAGATAGGGGGCACTAGGGGAGTTCACGGCACCCCTAGGGCACATCCTGCCACAAGGGTGAACTTATCTTTTGCAGGGGCAATGAGCAGGGGCAAGTGGTGGGGAAACACACCTCCTGCACGGTTCATCAGCCACTTTTCTATATGGCTGGAACTGGTGTGGGAGGATGACGTCATCAGGAGATGCCTTCTGGCTGTGTTAAAAGCTGGTGGCAGGGAAAAGGTGGGGAAAGCACAGCAGAAAGAAGGCTGCGAGACAGATAACACATAAGGTGTGCACATGGGTACACATGCACCCCCTAAGCATGACTGTGCACCCACTACAAAAAAACCTTGATTCCCACTGGCTGCTGCCAGTGGCATGTGCAGGTGGTCACCAAGCCTTGGTCAGCACTTGCCACCCTGCGTCCCCAGTGCTGACAGCACTGGTGGTGTCTG
>NW_017729003.1:18107636-18117517 GCF_001723915.1 Gavialis gangeticus
AACTCTGACTTGAGAAGTCTATGGGTCAAAAAGAGGTAAGGCACTGCTGGATCTGCTTGGGTGTTAGCTTGCCTCCTCCTCAGGGAAAACCCTGACACTAGCTTGCCACATCTCTGATACTGAGTTCAGTGGTGGGAATGATCTAGTCAAAGGGGATGATCTAGTCATTTACCTGAGGATTGAAGGGAAGCTTGTTGACAGTGATTGAGAGTCAGTAATGCAGAAATCCTCAACTTTAGGGAAGGTGACTTTCATAAGCTCAGGAGGTTAGTTGTCAAGGCCCTGAGAGACCATAATCTGACAGGGAGGGGAGTCCATGATGAGTGGTCACTCTTTAACAATGTAATCCTAAAAGCACAAGGGAAGTCCATTCCAGCCTGTAGGAAAGATAGCAAAGAGGTCTGGGAGGCCCCCTTGGCTCAGTAGGGAACTCATGGACCTCCTGAATCTGAAAAGAGAAGCTGACAAGGGATGGAAGTTGGAAACTACCACTAAGGAGGATTATGCAGCACTAGCCTGGACCAGCAGGGAGCTGACCAGAAAAGCCATGGCTGAAACCGAATTCAAACTGGCTATGGGAATTAAGGAAAATAAAAAAGTCCTTCTTTAATGTCCAAAGGGGATGAAAAGGGAGGAGTGAAAACTCCTCTTATGTGGTTGGAGCCATGAGGATAACCCTTGACAACCACAGAGAAACAGCTCTGTGAGTAGGGTTGTAGCAGGGCACTAAGGTGCCTGCTACTGACAACAGTATTATGAGCTCAGCTGTCAATCACCAGGGCAGCACAGGTGCAGGTTGCCGGGGCAACTGGTCTGGTCAGCTGACTGGAAGGGGGCAGGGCCTGGTCTTTATAAACAGCCAGGCTGAGGCCGGAAGGGCAGTTCCCCTCTGGCAGCCATGGAGGCTTGGTGCTCTGCTGGAGCAAGCAGGGCAGGCATAGCAGGGAAGGCTGATGGCCTGAGCAACGTCTGTATGATGATACTGGGTGGAGAAAACCCTGTTAGGGATATGTATGGAGGATAGCTAGGTTGGCTGGGAATTTACGTTATAGCCAGGGGCTTTGTATTTGTTGTTTGTTGTTGTGTAACACCGGAGGACCGGGTGAGGCTGTAGGGGTTGGTGGAGGCCTCATGGGAGCTCCCCAGTAGTGGAGGGGTTCCTGATGCTGGAGAGGGCACTGAGTTTTGGGGTGTCCCGACCCCGGCCCCAGAGTGGGCAGCATTGGGAGGAGCCCAGTGTAGGCGTAGGCAAGAAGCCCCAGGGGGGTGTAGGACCCAGAAAGAGGGTCGGGGGGGGCCAAGTAAGGCCAAGGCTGCCTGAGCCCTACCGTGGAAGGCCCCAGTGGGGCGTAGGACCCAGAAAGGGGGTCTTGGGACCAGGTAAGACTGAGGCCGCCTGAGCCCCAGTGTGGGCAGGAGCGCGAGACCGGCCCCAGTGTGGTCAGGGGAGCGTGAAGAAAGGAGCCCCAGTGCAGGTGGGAATCACAAGGCTAGGCCCCAGTGCAGGTGGGAGCGCGGGAGAAGCCCAGAAAGGGTGTAGAGACAAGAAAGGCCCCAGTGTGGGCGAGGGCTCGGAGCCAGGCCCCAGAGGTTAGGGTGCACCAGGGCAACTAGGCAGAGCATTAGCCAAAAGACATCAGAGCACCGTGCCAAGGAGGAATAAAAAGGCAGCCTCCCTTCAACATGTTAATATCAAAGACGTGGCGGGCGAGATATCAAGGGTGCATTAGACCCGATCTGGCACGGTAGATAGGGGGCACTAGGGGAGTTCACGGCCCCCCTAGGGCACATCCTGCCACAAGGGTGAACTTATCTTTTGCAGGGGCAATGAGCAGGGGCAAGTGGTGGGGAAACACACCTCCTGCACGGTTCATCAGCCACTTTTCTATATGGCTGGAACTGGTGTGGGAGGATGACGTCATCAGGAGATGCCTTCTGGCTGTGTTAAAAGCTGGTGGCAGGGAAAAGGTGGGGAAAGCACAGCAGAAAGAAGGCTGCGAGACAGATAACACATAAGGTGTGCACATGGGTACACATGCACCCCCTAAGCATGACTGTGCACCCACTACAAAAAAACCTTGATTCCCACTGGCTGCTGCCAGTGGCATGTGCAGGTGGTCACCAAGCCTTGGTCAGCACTTGCCACCCTGCGTCCCCAGTGCTGACAGCACTGGTGGTGTCTGCAGGAGCTCTCCTACTTACCACCACCTCACTCCTGTCACCACCACATTTCTGCTGCTGCCATCGTGCTCCCCCAGCCTCCAGAGGCATGCGTCATTCATGCTGTGAGACCCTCTTTCAGTCTGGCCAGGGACCCTACTGGTCCCAAGAGGAGAACCGGGGAGAAGACCTGGCAGGGGGTCCAATCCCTGTCCAAGGAGTACCCAGTACTGGTCCCAGGTAGTGAGCTGGGACCTGGGAGTATGCCAAGGAATGATTGGCACATTCTGACACGAGTAGAGAGGAGGCCCCAGGCCCTCCCTGAAGTTTAAACTGGCCAATGTTCCTCCCCACCCCCCTTTTTAAGGCTCCATAGGCCATAGAAGAAGTTTAGAGGATTAACATTGGGGTCTGAGCACCCCAGAGCCCCTCAGGGACTCCCAGCATCACAGGGGAATCCACCATCATGGTCGACCCTGTACACAAGCCCCATAGAGGTGAGGGTTATGGAACTGATGCCAGGTGAACTGCGGACTATAGCCGAAGAGAAAAAGGCAGCTGTCCAAGTCATCGTGGTGCCAGACAATCAAGGTCAAGAGTGTGAGATCAAGGACAATGGAGGCTGTGGCACCCAAGAAAGGGTTGGACTGACCAACATCCAACCATCCCAACAGGCTGGCATATGGCAGTGGTGTTGGGGAGGTGGAGCCTCTGGAGCATCCATCGGCGATGCTTCCCAAAATGCCCTCCCTTCACCAAGGGGAGTCCCACCACTGAATTCAACATCAAAAGCGTGGCAGGTGAGTGCCAGGGTTTTCACTGAGGAGGACACAAGCAAACACTCAGGCAGCTGGAGAAGACTGTGTGGCAGGCTCAGGGTCTCCACTCAAGGGCCAATCAGGAGAGGCTCCACAAAGCCTGGTGGGTGCAAAGTGGTGCATTGGCCAGGAACCCACAAAGTGACCCGGTTGGAAGCTACATCACCACAATGCAGCCAACCATGATGGCGAGCCCCGACATGTTGTGTCAGAATTTGCAGGCCCTCATACAGGTCATAAATGCGCAACAACAGCAAATGGCCCTCCAACAAGATTGGTTACAGCATAGCCCCAAAATGACCTGGGAGGATGATCCAGAGGCCTACATTGAGGCCTTCCAACACCAGGCAATCCAGACCAGATTGGATAAGGGGTTTTGGGCCAGCCAGCTAGGTGTCCTAGTGGTAAGCAAGGCACAGGTGGCATACAGGGTTCTACCCCAAGAGGAGGCCTGGGTCAAGGCCTCAATTCTGTACTAATTTTAGATTAATCTCAAATATTACAGGAAGCAGTTCTGAATCAAGAAAGGTTGAGGTGAATGACAGCCTCAGATTTTACTGCAGCTTCTGACCAAATGGGTGAATCCTACCATCCATGACTAGGATGCATTGGGAGACCAGATCCTCTTCAAACAATTCCTAAGTGACTTAGAAGACTACACCCAACAGTGGGTTCAACAATATTCACTGTATACATGTGAAGAGGCTCTGAGACTGGCCAAAACCTTTGCAACATCACAAGGGGAATACAGCTGGGAGTGGCCCACACTGAGCATGGGGGCTGGGAATGTGCAAGTGGGAGAGAGGAGGTGCCCCCTTAGTAAGGGAGGAGTGAAGGACATTGTCTGCTTCCAGTGTGGAAAGATGGGACATTTCTCCTGAGACTGCCTGAATGGAGTGTGGGAACAGTGGAGGCCCGATAGTCTTCCCCAAGGCCCAATGGAAATAAGGAAAAAGCCTGAAGCAATAGAAACAATGGACTGCAGCTACACAGTCAGTGGGAACAACATCACATGGAGATGTCCCATTGTGAAGGCTTGTGTAGGGGGCTGTCTTATTCAAACAATGTTGGACTCAGGGTGCATTCAGTCACTGGTGTGGGTGGACTTTGTCCCCTCACAGGCAGAATGGGGAGCTTCCCCAGTAACGGTGCCTTGCCTCAATGGGGAGGCCAAAAGTGTTGAATGTCAATGGGTCTGGCTCCAAATGATAGAACACCAAGGAGAGCTACTGGTCAGGACAGTGCTCCAGCTAGCCTGTGACATGGTACTCATTCAGTTCTGGACCACTGTTTATGATGTATTAGACAAAATCCAAGATCCTGAAACTGAATGACACTGTCTCGGGTACAGTGCAGGATGAATCAGAAAACTTGAGGAAAGTGAGGATTCTGCGGATGATGAGGGTGAAGTAGATCTACATGATGTGGTGAGCAGCACTCAGTTTTGAGACTCTCAAGAAGAGGATGAAGAACTCTGGATGATCCAAGAAAGAATGGCCACAGTGGGACAGGACCAACTGGGACCAACTGGGACCATCATCAAGAGCACTTTAATATGACATAAAGAACCACTTGTCAGTCAGGTCTGGTGAGGATGGGGAATGGGGCCAGAAGAAGCACAGCTGGTGGTGCCTACTCCATTCCACCAACTAGTGTTGCAACTTGCCCATGTGAATCCCACTTGGACCATGACAGAACCATGGCCTGAGTAACTCGGTGGTTCTTCTGGCCAGGGTTGGGGAAGGAAGTTACCTGTAGGTGTGCAGCCTGCCCCGAATGCCAGAAGACTAGGAAGACCACCTGGCATGGGCCGCACTACAACCTCTACCTATCATTGATACACCCTTCTCTAGGGTCGCGACAGATGTAGCAGGACTCCTCCTGAGGAGAAATGCATGCCACCAATATATCTTAATACTTGTTGACTACACTACCTGATACCTGGAGGCGATAACTCTATTGGCCATGACAGCATCGAGGATTGCTGATGAGCTTATAAAGTGTATCTCAAGAATGGGGCTACCCAAAGAGATCCTGATGGACCAGGGGCAGAATATTATGTCAGGGATGCTACAGGCCTTATGCTGGATGCTGCGGATAAAACATCGGAAAATATTTATCATCCCCAAACAAACAGTGTCATAGAACACCTTAATGACATCATAAAGTGGATGCTGCAGCACGGTATACAGAAGGACCTATGCAAGTGGGACTTACTTCTTCCCTTTATACTATTTGTAATCCAAGACACTCCACAGGATTTGTCAAAGTAATCCCCATTTGAGTTAGTGTTGGGCCACTGCCCCTGGGGGCTCCTACAGGCCCTGAGAGAAGAGTGGGAGCAGATGAGGGTACCACAGTCGCATACCACCAGGAGTTCCAGCAGTGGCTGGAAATGGCTCAATTCCTAGCCTGAGATAACCTTGAAGAGGCACAGCGACATCAAAAGGAAAGTAATGACACATGCACTAAAGAAAGGGAATTTAGGGAAGGATAGAAAGTGCTGGTACTGTTGCCAACTGGCCCATTTGAAATAATTCACAGGGTTGGCCCTGTGGACTACAAAGTACACTGACCAGGACACTGGTGAAAAAAGCAGATCTACTACAAACCTAGTGAGAGAGTGGCAGATGCCCGAAGGTTGGGTTACCTTCATGGAAGGTGAGCTGGAGGATCTTGGGCTGAAGAGTTCCACAGAAGGGGGACCCAAACGTAGGGTGGAAGGGCAGGTGGAGATAAGCAAAAAGCTGTCAGCCCACCAAAAGGCAGAGATGACAGCTCTGGTCTGGAACTTCAGGGACATCTTCCGGGATGAGCCAAGATGGGTCTGAGGGGTCCATCATGCAATAAACACCCCTGCAGAAGCAGTACTGTGGGAGAGGTGGTTTCCAGTTCCCCACCACCTCCTTGAAGACATCCAAAAGGAGATCAAGAAAACACAGGAACAAAGGGTAACAAGGCCATCAAGGAGCTTGTGGCAGAGCCCACTGGTCTCTGTTCCAAAACACAATGGGATGCTCCAGCTGTGCATAGATTATTGTTGCTTGAATGAGATGGCAGTCTTTGATGCCCTTCCGATGCCCCATGTGGCCAAGCTGGTGGAACACATCAGGAATGCCCACTATATCACTACCCTTGACCGAGCCAAGGAGTATTGGCAAATACCTGTGGCCCATAGGGACCACACAAAGACCACCTTCAGAACCCCATGGGGCCTCTATGAGTTTGTACAGATGCCACTTGGGCTCCACGAGGCCACCCCCACATTTCAGTGCCTAATGGATAAGTTCCAGGCTCTCTACACCTGCTATGCCTCTGCCTACATCATTTTCACAGACATGGAAGCAGCACCATCAGGTATTACATTTTGAAATAAGCAAAGCTGGAATGACAGCCAACTCTTGAAAGTGCATGCTCACTAACAGGGAGACAAAATATTTGGGGTTCTTGGTCGGACACAGCACCATCAGACCACTGGATGGTAAAGTGGAGGCCATTCAGAAATTTGAGACACCCCAGAACAGTAGACAGCTTCAATCATTCCTAGGGCTGATGAATTACTACCACCAATTCATGCCCCACTTCTCTGTTTTGGTGGACCCATCTAACAGAGAAGCTAAAGGGTAGGAGGTCAAGACTTATAAAGTGGAATGCAGAAAAGAAAGGTAACTTTGAACTACTGAAGAATGCTTTCTGTGATGACATTGATCTGTAACCCGGGCGGTACTCCAAGAGGTACCCCCTCTCCAATTGAAGGGATCAAAGCAGGTGCATAAGCACTGTGGGAGGCGTAGGAACTCTCCTCCCCTTTAGAGCAGAGCCAGACCACCAATGGGGACTTAACCATATACCTTTTAATACTGGGAACATAACAGGCATAAATCAGAGGGTATAGTGGACACTACAATGCCCCAAGGGGGCAGGATTCAACAAAGGTTAGACACTTACAATCATTTACAAAACAGGGTTAACAAAATATAAAACTCAAAGAGCAGAACAAACAATACAGGTTGGCAAAATATACAAAGGGCACAAAATGCAAAATGTCAAATGACAAGGAAACATAGGGCCTTGGTAACTGGAGGGGGAGAAAGGGGGGAAAACACAATGGCCCCTTTCCACTGCAAGAAGATTTGCTTCTTGTTATCTCACTCACCCCAAGTCACCTCAGCTAGGACTTGAATCCAGATCTCCCCCATGGTAGGCAGGAATGCTGCCACACAGCCACAACTGGTGGCACTGCTCCAGCCTGCTAGGGATCTTGACCTTCCTGGAGCCCAGCCTCACATTGAGCTGCCTGGCCTCTGATTGGAGGAGCTGGAAGCAGAGCTCTCAGTTCGCTGCTCAGATCCTTCCTGGAGCTGGGGAGCCTCTCCTTCTGGCTGCAGCCTCTCCCAGGGGACCCTGGAGCCCAGCAGGAATCCTCTCCTGTCGGCTGCAAGCCCGTTGCTGAGGGTCCCACTGCTGCCTGCAGGTCCTGATCTTTCAGGCTCTTCTGGGGCACTGCTCCTGCCCCACTGGCTCAGCTCTTACCAGCTCTGTGAAGCTCCTTCCTTGTTGTCCCTCACTGGTCTCTCCCCTGGGTCAGCCCACACTGCCCCTTTTATCCCCCTCCAGGTGACCCAAGGGGCCAATCGGGACACGGGGGGGTGAGTCTCTGGGGCCTGATTGGTGCGTAAAGGGAATCCCAAGTCCTCCAATCATATTTTACCCCTTCAAAATCCCTGGGCCAAATCATTACCAGATTGGTGAGGAAAGGGAATCCCAAGTCTTCCAATCATCTTTTGCACTTTCAAAACCCCTGGGCCAGGTCACTTCCAGCCAGCTGGTCACAAATCCATACATCCAATTTTCACAAACCTTTTGTTTTAGAGATGGATGTGACTGAAATGGCAATAGGGAGGGTGTTAACTAAAGAGGATGCAGACGTAGAAAGACCGGTAGCATACACAAGCTGTAAGCTACTCCCGGTATGCCATGACAGAGCAAGAGAGTCTGGTGATCTGGTGGGCTGTAGAACATTTGTTATTACCTAATGGGGAGGGAATTTAAATTAGTCACAGATCATACCCTCCTCCAGTGGCTAAGCAGGGCCAAAACAGACAGTGCCAGTATAAGAGGATGAGCCCTAGCCCTGCAACCCTTTAAATTTCAGATAATACACTGTCTGGGAAAAAAATTAGATTAATAGATTATCTATTCATAGATGCTAGGGTCAGAAGGGACCTCAACAGATCATTGAGTCCGATCCCCTGCCTAGGCAGGAGAGAGTGCTGGTGTCAGATGACCCCATCTAGATGCCTATCCAGCCTGCTTTTAAAGACCCCCAAGGTAGGGAAGAGCACCACCTCCCTTGGAAGCCCATTCCAAATTTTGGCCACCCTTACCGTGAAGAAGTTTTTCTTGATATCTAGCTTAAATCTGCTGTCTGTCAGTTTCTGGCCATTGTTCCTTGCTACCCCAAGAGGCACCCTGGTGAACAGAGCATCTCTGATCCCTTGCTGCATTCCTCTAATGAATTTGTAGGCAACCACAAGATCACTTCTCAGCCTTCTCTTGTGGAGGCTGAAGAGGTCCAGGTCCCTTAGTCTCTCCTTATAGGGCTTGCCCTGTCAGCCCCTAACCATATGAGTGGTCCTCCTCTGGACACTCTTGAGTCTATTAACATCCTTCTTGAAGTATGATGCCCAAAACTGGATGCAGTACTCCAACTGCGATCTGACCAATGCTGCATAGAGGGGAAATATCACCTCCTTGGTTCTATTTGTCATGCATCTGCTGATGCATGATAAAGTCAGATTAGCTTTGCTGATGATTTCATCACACTGATGATTCATATTCATATTCATCTTGGAGTCCACTAGGACTCCGAGATCCCTTTCCACTTCTGTGCTGCTGAGAGGGTCACTTCCAAGCCAGTAAGTGTGGTGGATATTTGTGTGTCCTAGGTGCAGCCCTCTGCACTTGTTCTTGTTGTACTGCAACCTATTGTGCACTGCATCCTATTGTGCACTGCCTACTTTTCTAACCTGTCCAGGTCTGCCTGCATTCATTCCCTACCCTCCAGATTGTGCACTTCACTCCACAAACTTGTACAGAGTACACTTCACATCCACATCCAAGTCAATGAAGATATTGAAGAGTACAGGTCCTAGAACTGAACCATGCAGCACCCCACTACCCACATCCTTCCAGATACTGACCCTCTGATACTTAACGGTGGTGATACTTAACGGGGACTTAACGGTGGGAGTCTACTACAGACATCCCAACCAGGGAGAGGAGCTTGACCAGGAACTCTTCGGTCAGCTCACAGAGGTAGTGAAGGCTAACGATGTGGTAGTCATGGGTGACCTGAACTTCCCGGACATCTGCTAGGAAGAGCAGTCAGCCAGGTCAGAACGCTCACATAGGTTCTTAGACAGAGTGCAGGACCTCCATCTAACCCAGGAGGTGCACAGCTCCACCAGGGGGGATGCCTTGTTGGACCTGGGGCTGGCCACGGGTGATGACCTGGTGAGGGGGCTGCGGGTGCTCAACCACCAGGGTGACAGCGATCATTGCCTGCTGGAATTCTCCATCCAGCACAAGGTGGCAAAGGCATGCAGTAAGGCAGTGGCCCTAGATTTTAGGAGGGCAAACTTCAACGAGCTAAGGAGCATAGTTGGAGAAGGGCTGAAGTCCCAGGGGGGAGGGGAGCCAGGTGTCCAAGAAGAGTGGTCGCTCCTTAAGGAGACGATCCTCCAAGCCCAAAGGAAGGTAATCCCAATGAGGATCAAAGGGAGCAGGAGAGCACACAAGCCTCCATGGCTCACCGAAAGCATCCGGGAATATCTCCTTGCTAAAAAGGAGGCTTACACTCAATGGAAAGAAGGGGTCATCACCAGGGAGGGCTATTCTGCA
>NW_017729003.1:18118179-18119430 GCF_001723915.1 Gavialis gangeticus
GTCGTTTGACCCCAGTAATCTTTCCTGCCATGGCAGGGGGTCGGACTAGATGATCTGCTCAGGTCCCTTCCGACCCTAGAAACTATGAAACTATGAAAATATGAAACTATACTACCACTCTCTTGGTGTGACTGCTAAGCCAATTTGCAACCCACCGGACCATGTAAACATTTATGTCACAGCCTCTTAATTTATTTATGAGAATGGGATGAGATACTGTATCAAAGACCCAGGATGTGCCAGAATCTGGAATGGGCTTCTAAGGGAGGTAGCGCTCTCCCCAACTTTGGGGGTCTTTAATGAATCAAAGAAACCAACAGACTAATGGAAGACAACATTCTGAGATAGCCAACATGGCTTTGTTGTGGGTAGGTCCTGCCTGACCAACCTCATTTCTTCTGTGACCAGGCGATGCACCACCTGGACAAGGGAGAAGAGTCCGATGTCATATATTAGTGGGCCCTGAGTATCATCTCCTTAAGGAGCAACCACTCATCTTGGGCACTGAGTTCCCCTGCCATTGAGAACCCCAGTGCCTCTCCCACTAATCTCCTCAACTCGTTGAAGTTGGCCCTCTTGAAGGCTAGGGCTACTGCCTTGCTGCTGGCCCTTGACACCCTGTGCTTTAATATATTAAAGAGTATTGGTACAAATGCTGAGTCCTGGGGGATACCACTGGTCACCATGTGCCATGTTGGCTCAGTACGATCAACTATCATTCTCTGGGTCCGACCATGGAGCTAGTTCCCCAGCCATTGGACCATACGGTTCTTAAGTCCACAGTTCCCCAATTTTACCATGAGAAGATCATGGGAGACCAAGTCAAAGGCTTTTTTGAAAACTAAATATATGACATCAACCTCTTCTCCCTTGTCCAGGTGGTGCATCGCCTGGTCACAGAAGGAAATGAGGCTCGGGCCTGTAGGGGGGCTGTCAGGAAAGCTAAGGTGGACATAGAGATAGGACTTGCATCCAAAATCAAAGATAACAAAAAGTCCTTTTTCAAATATATAGGGAGGATGAAGAAAGCACCAGGAAATGTGGGGCCCCTGCAAGATCCTCTGGGCAATCTGGTGGTTGTGTCAGAGGAAAAACCAGACTTCTTTAACCAATTCTTCACCTCTGTTTTCTTGGGCAGGGACCGGGACTTCCCCACCATGATGCAAGATGGACTCGAGGGGAATGCCTCCAGACCTCAGGTTGGGGAGGACCGGGTTAGAGAGCTTCTGGAGGGGCTGGACATGTTCAAAT
>NW_017729003.1:18120088-18120401 GCF_001723915.1 Gavialis gangeticus
AGTAGGGAGGGAAAGACTGCAGCAAGACTTGGATAAGTTACAGGGGTGGGCTAGCAAAAAACAGGATGTGCTTCAACACTGACAAGTGCAGGATGCAGTAGTAACCAGCAGCATACTTATAAGATGGGAAAGTCCCTTCTTGAGATCACGGAGACAGAAAGGGTCTTGGAGTCATTATTGACTCCAAGATGTCCATGGGTCGACAATGTGAGGTCACGGTTGGCAGGGCTAACCAGATCTTGTCGTGCATCCACAGGTGCATCTCTAGCAGGGCCAAGGAGATGATCCTCTCCCTCTATGCAACACTGGTCAG
>NW_017729003.1:18120690-18131228 GCF_001723915.1 Gavialis gangeticus
GGGGACCAGAAGGGTTTGGGAGAGACCTTGTTTCCGCTAGCGCCCCCTGGCATAACAAGGAATAATGGCCACAAGTTGTTGGAGAGGAGGTTTAGATTAGACATCCATAAGAACTACTTCACAGTTAGGGCGGCTAGGATCTGGAATCAACTTCCAAGGGAAGTGGTGCTGGCTCCTACCCTGGGGATCTTTAAGAGGAGACTTGATGCCTACCTAGCTGGGATCATTTGAGCCCAGTTTTTTTTCTCCTGCCCTGGCAGGGGGTTGGACTTGAAGATCTATAAGGTCCCTTCCTACCCTACTTCTATGATTCTATGATTCTATGATATTCATAAATGATCTGGATTCAGGTGTCAGAAGTGAACTGGCTATGTTCTCAGATGACACCAAATTATGGGGATGCACGGTCATGCTACAGGATAGGCTGGCAGTTCAGGCTGACCTGGGCAGGCTTCTAAGGTGGGCAGATCAAAACCTGATGACATTCAACACTGAGAAATGTGAGGTGCTCTACCTCAGGAGAAAAAACCCACATCATACTTTTAAGCTCAACAGTGTTACACTCACTAGCACCATGACCAAAAGAGACATGGGGGTCATGATTGACCACAAGATGAACATGAGACACCAATTCAATGGCACAACTAGAAAAGCAAATAAAAATATAGCTTGCATCTAACAATGCATCTCAAGCAAGACACAAGAAGTCATCTTCCCATTTTACTTAGCTTTGGTGAGGCCACAGCTGGAGTACTGTATCCAATTCTGGGCTACACACTGAAGAAAGGATGTGGAGAAGCCTGAGAGAATCCAGAGGAGAGCCAGGGACATGATCAGAGGTCAAGAGAACAGGTCTTATGAGGAGAGGCTGAGAGGCATGGGGCTCTTTAGCTTGGAGAATTGAAGGCTTGGGGTGACTTGGTGGCAGCTTATAAGTATATAATGGGTGTGCATCAGGAATTGGGAGAATGTCTGTTCACCAGAGCACCCCAAGGCAAGACAAGGTCTAACAGTCAGAAACTCTGGGAAGACTGTTTTAGACTGCACATAAGGAAAAACTTATTTAGTGTCCGAGTCTGGAATAGACTCCCCCCCCCACACACACACACACCCAGAAGTGGTGCAAGCACCTACTCTGGATACCTTTAAGAAATGCTTGGATGCTTATTTTGCTGAGGTGATCTGACCCCAGCTGACTTCCTTCCCCTTGGGCAGGGGACTGGACCAGATGATCTCATGAGGTCCCCTCCAGCCTTAATGTCTATGAAATCTATGGAAACCAAAAGAGGAGTCTATGTGCTTGTGAAAAGAATAGATGTAAAAAGTAACATAGTATGATGTTACTGTTTCTTATGATGAAGATAATTTTTGTAGGCTTCCTAAAAAATTCTGGTTTTAGGGTCATAAAATATCAAATTAAAAATATAAAAAGAACATGAAATCTATGAAACATAGAAGGCAATAAACCCTAGGAGACAGTCTAGATCATTCCAAAATCATCCAGATTTTTTTGCACAGGGCAGCAGGGGGTGGGGGTTACGGGGAAGAGGGGTGGAATTTATCAGGATTGTGCAACATTTTGTCTGCCATTTTGTTTCAGTGGAGTTTGAGGCGTTTCGACACTGAAACTCTGATCCAAAACAAAATGGGAGACATGTCAAAATGAAATGAAATGAAATAAAACAAGTGAAAATATTTCAAAGATGTTTTGGCATTTTGAAGCTGGGCTTGCAGGGAAAGAGAAAGTAAGGAGAGGGAGAGGAAAAATGGGGGAACAGACTGACATCTGTAGCTGGCCAGTGTCTGCCAACTGTCCCTGTGGTCCCTTCCAATTCCAGTGCTTTGGGGGAGAGACCTAAAAATGTTTTAAAATAGCATATAAGCCTGCGAGTGCTAAGCTTTCAGCCTTTGGAAGCCTGTCTGTCACCAGGGAGAAGCATCTGAAAGGCACTGACTCTGACTGCTTCCTAGCTGCTACTGTCTAGCTTGGGAGTGTGTCTTCTGCTTGCAAAGGATTGGATAGGAGATAGCTTATATTGACAGCTTAGCTATACTAGCCTAACTTCAATACCAGTATTGTTATCCCTATATCATTTCTTCCCGCCCCCCATATCCATTTCTTTGAAATTCTTCTTTTTTTTAATCTGAAGAAAAAGAAATCTGTGTTTTGCCTGTGTAACAGGGGCACCTGCTCGGTGCCAATCTCTGCGTGGCCCGCTCGCCTGTTCTTGGGCTAACCGCCCACTGTCTCGCCCATCACGCCTTGATCTTAAATTAATTGATAGATGTAATTAAGCGGGAGGCTGCCCATTTTCTGTCTTGATGCCAGGGGGCACTATCTGCGGCTCCATTCCTCCCCTACACCGCAGCCCAAGCCTTGCAGGTGGCATCTAGGTGTTCTCATTATCACTGGCCCCACACTGGGCCCCAGAATCCTTCTAGTTGAACCCCAACCTAGAGTCCTGTCATCAGGCGGCCTCATCTGCCTTCATACAGGCTATGTAGCTCCCTGAAGCCATTTTCCCCTCTTGGGTATGGTCCCCTGGGACCTTCGGCTACCAGCCCTGGCCTACCTCCAGGCCAGTCAGAACCCCTAGCCCCTCAGCTCTCAGACGTCCCTTGTGGTGGGCCCCTGGCCCTTTTGACTGGTCTGCATGGGCCAGTCGAGGGTACTCTCTCAATCAGTACTGAGTCTCTAGCCCCTCACTTTCTCTAGGGGTCCACCCCCTGGGCCCTACATATAAAGGGGTAACCCACCTGGTGGTGTGGGCTAGGGCTTAAGGCGCCCCGACCCGCCTTTCACAGGGGTGATCGCTGGCCAGGCATTTCCTGGGGGCTCCCACGCCACTGAGAGCCCCACCAGGCCACCCACTCCTGGCAGGGTGCAGTTTTAGGTCATGCCTAGGAGCAGGAGCCTCCTGACCATCCTCTACAGCTCCTCCCTTACTTCCAGATGAAACTCAGCAGCCTTCTGGCCAGGTGGTGTTGTTGTCTGACCCTTTGCAGCTAAACTGGCCTGTTTATATGGGCAGCCCTGAACCTAAAATGGCTGCCCTCATTAGGCACCTGGGGACTGCCAGCTCCAGGGCCTTAAAGTGGCAGGCACACACAGTGCCCTGCCACAACCTGACAGTGTGATTTCTGGCACTGTTCAGGAAAGCAAAGCATAGAGTAGATAGATTGCACACACAGACATATACATATATACACACTACAAAGAGTCAGACACCTTTTCCAGTACAGGAAAACATGAAGCATGCTGGAAAGGCTGGTTTTGCCAATTCTGGGAGGGGAGCGAGAGGGGGCAGAGGGAGAGCTGTTATTTCCCCAGTGCCCAAACTGAGATGCAGCCTCTTTTCAATCAGGCATGAGGCTTCTTCTAGTACTGGGAGCAAGGAAGTCACAGCAGTGCCTGAAGCTGCACACCCTCTGACACCAGCTGTGATAATAAACCTGAGCACCAGCAGCATGACAACAAGCAACACCAGTACCACAGTCTTCTCCACCCCAATTGCAGGTCCCAGCATAAGCCTCCCACTCCCAGTCTTAGAGGAGCTCAGTCTTGAAGTAGGTGACCTCAGCTTGATAGCACGAGAAATTCTGGGGCAGAAGGGGCAAGCAGATTGTGCTCCATACCCCTCAAAGTTCTTCTAGAGTGAGATCCCCTTCCCCAGAAGGAATGGCGAAGGAGGCTGTGGGGGCAGCTGGCTCAGCTCCTCCTGTTGCTGTGCCTCTGCATGCTGAACAGGGGGATAAGGCAGGAGCAACACCCACACCCCAAAAGTGAGAGGGTAGCGTGGTCTGGGATCATTTTGAGGTGGCAGATGATCCTACATATGCTACCTGCTTGCAGTGCTGAGCCAAAACAAGCCAGGGCAAGGGAACAAAATGCATGAGCACCACAGGGATGCTAATGTATCTCTGCAGGCAGTACCCCCTTTCCCTTGCTCCTCCTCAGCCTGGCACCAGTGGGAGCACACCCAAAAACAAGTACCCCTCTTGCTCAAAAGCCCCCATCCCCCCAAAGCAGAGGCAGGCCACCCTGGAACAGTGGGAAAAAGGCAGGTACACGGGGGGGGGTGGATTCCCAAGATTAGCGAGGTCACCCAGAGCACTGGGGTGATGCTTGCTGTGGATGGCCAGCTCATCTCCTTAATTGAGTGGCCAGGGTTCAGGTGGCTCAATGTGTTAATTTTGTATTAATCAAAACTGAATAAAAATCTATCAAGTACTAGAGTTTAGCAATGAATACAGATTTAGTATGGTTCGGGGTCAAATGAATACACACAGTATCAACACAGACCAGGGAACCATAATGAATCACTGTATAGTTCCTTAGAAATTGTTTTGCTCTTTTTGATTAAAAAAAAACAAACAAAACCATTGTCAATATATGGAACAAATAGCATTTCCCCTTTGATGATAGTGCTATTATTTTGTAAACTTAATTACAGAAAGGCAGAAAAACCTGCACAAATTGAGAGATAACTCCCATCAGTGCATCAACGCACATTTTAACAGCTCTGTCAGATACTGCTGAGTTGAAGAAGGAAGAAGCTAAAAAGATGATAAAACCCAAAAATCAAGAGAAAAGAGAAAATGTCTGTGGACTTCTAAGGCTCTTAGTCAGAGGGGAGTGAGAGAGAGAGAGATACTGTCACATCTATTCTAATATTCCCCAAGCAACAGGCCATTTACTGTGAGCCTCTAAAAAATAAATATGAGATAGGACTGAAATGTTCCATCTGCCTTAGTAACAAATGTTTACCATATATGGATTTTTCAAGTGATCTGACTTGCAAATTACCTACAAAAATTCAGGGCAGGTATTCAGTTCCTAAACTATAATGCTACAAAATTACTTTCTGGGATAGGTTTAAGTGTAGCACTTTCTCATTTGCATTCAGTCACACAGCCACAATAATATCAGAAAAGTAAAACAAGAGAGAAGAACACAGATTGTTTTCTACAGTAATTCTACTGTGGATTTTCCTTTCTTTGCTATTGCATCACAAAATAGAGTAACACGTGGCAGTTGTGTGTTGAGGCACTTTTAACAGTTTTGATTAAAGTTATGATATGGCTCATTAAGGAGAAACAGGCTCCCCTAAAATGCAATGGGAATACATTAATGTTAAAAGGTAAATTAAAATTCATGATCTACCCAGGCCTGATCCTCCACAATTAAATCTAAAAGGATCTTTGTCATTGACTTAATTGTTCAGAGACATGAGCCCCAAGGCAGTAGCTACTGAAAGGACAGCTGCTTAAAATCTTTACATTTTAATTTTACAGCAAAGAAAATAAAATAAGATATGTAGTAAAAGTAAATATGTACACACACACACCACCATGCACAGACTCATTTTTCTAGAACTTCTTTACTACTGACATCTACAATTAACAATTAACTTGTTCACCAAAGAATACTGGCTAATAGCCTTCAGAAGGGCTTCTGGCATTTTAAGAAACAATTTCTTGGCTGTAAGAACAGAAGTTATGGTGCTAGCACTGACCAAGACTGGTCATGAATTTCCTGTTGTGATGTTACTTTCATCTCCTTCTCCAAGGTCACAGGTTCTGCATCAGTTGAAACTGCTGGCTTGTCCTCAGAGATCAGCAGACATGAACTATGCTTGTCTTTTGCTGATCATAAGAAGCCTAAAAGCAAGTGATCTGCACTGAAAAGAACTTTCTGCTTCAACTCTGTTAGTAACTACTTCTCCCCAGGCCATTCATTCCAGCTTAGACTAGAATTTTCAAGCCTGGAAGAAATGACTGCAAAAAGGACTAACTTGACAAAAGTAAGTTCTAATCCCTTCAGGAATCTCTCTCTTCAAATAATGAGGAGTTTCAGCAATTGGGTTCACAGCTAAGTATTACTGGAAGGAAGGTGACCTGCTTGGAGGTTTTGGCAAGTGACCACAGGAGATCAGTATTTGTTAAGGAGGAACTTTTAAATCTAGAAACAAGGAAATCATGGCAGGAGGGAGGAGAGGTGGGAAATAAGGCAGAAAAATCCCTCAGAGGAAAGTTCTTAGGTCCATGAACCTCTTGCGAATTTTAAAATGTACTTTAAGAGATGCTAGGCTAAAGTTTGGAGAATGTATTACAGTGTTTGTAACAATCTAGTGCTGTAATAAACAGCAGTCTTTTTGAAAATTTTACAAAATGTAAACCTTGCTTTATAAAATTGAAGTTGAGAGAACTCTTGCTAGAGGACATTGTTTTGATTTATTCAGCTCTGAAAAAATAATCAGTCGGATTGAACAAATCCTTAAGGTGACATTTCAAAATAGTCAACTGTGAACTTAACAGAATTTTTTTTTATTGTTGTTTCCTTGAATTCTCTGTTTAGTTGTTTCTATGGTCCCAAGCTGTCTAGAACTAGTTAGAAAACTAATATTTTCTCTCAAGGAAAACTGAAACAAAAATTCTTCAACTGAAATATTTCACTTAGAAAACTTTGGTTTTCCCTGGAAAGTTTTGATTAAACAAGGAACATTTAATGCTTCTCCCCTCCCCCCATTTTCGCATGGAACACTTCTAAGCAAAAATAATTGCTATTTTTTTTAAATCCATATGTTGCATTTTAGACACAACTGTATTTTTCAACAGAAGAAAAAAAATCAACATCAGGAATCCGATGCAGCTGTACAACTTTCAAGAACTCCTTTATTTTGATATAATATTTTCAAACTTCTTTAGAAAAAAAATCCTTTTCTACTCCCCTGCCCGATTTTTTTTTTAACAAGCTTAACCTCTGCAATGTTAATTCTTTTGTACTGATAACAGCACTCACTGAAAGAGGACTGATACTAGTAATTTTAAATGTTTCCTGTCTTGTATCTTTGTACTTAGGTTTCCATAGCTTTTCATAGAGGGGAGAGTAAGAGATATTTTACTGATTTCTTTAGGCCTTTAAGTTACTGCACTATACACTCACACCTGTTCTTGGCTTTCAGTACAAGTGTCTGCAGTCCATGAACTGATTTATCTTTCTGCTTCTCATAGGCACCTCCACTTAACTCATCTGCCATGTCTTGCTCTGATCAGTGGGTGGGTCTCTAAAGAAAAATAGTGTAGCATCCTTCTGACTGGAGATTTTGCCGGGTGTCCTGGTATGCAACTTCCTGCATTCAACCTCTATGTTTTGTGTCCTTTAAGCCTGTTATCTATCCTTGTTGGACTTGTTTCTACCTATTAGGTCCTCTAGTTCTCTACCTGGTTTTTCCCTAGTACAATTCTCCTCTTCTTCATTCCTTTTAATAGGCCTGGAACAAGCTTGGCTTTCCTCAGAGCCTGTCTGGCCTTGGCCAGTTTTACCCCAGGCTTACCCACAGTCATTTCCCTGGGTTTGTCTTTCTTCAACAGGAAATAGGTCAGAGATTTTCTCTTCTCTCTCTCTCTCTCTCTCTCTCTCTCTCTCTAAGAGGTCAGCCTCTAACCTTTCTTGCTTTGTTTAAAGCTCTACATTACTTCTTTCCAGGAATAGGAATGCAAAAGGCCCTGAGACACATGCCTCCTTCCTTCTGCTTGTGTCTGCACTGCTCAGCCTACCCCTAATTCACTTTTCATGCTTACAAGTGGGTGCGAATGTCTGCTAAACTGTACCTGAGTGGGAAAGAGGTACAGAGAAACACAGATTGAAAAGCCTGGTTTTCCATTTTTTATCCTTCCCACAAAGCAAGGCGGTATCAAGCACTTTGTGCCTTAGTTTATGAGAACCCTATCTCCAAATTAACCAAATGGAGATCTGTAGGTGTGGATGCTCAGTATGGTCATTTATACATGTGCTCAGGAAGGGGAGGGCACTTTAATTAGAGCTGCTCTCAGAACCACTCTTATTTAAGCACCTGGAGCATCACATGCATCACCATCCCAAGGCTGGAGACAGAGATGCTTTAACGAGCTCCTGTTAAAGCACCCCACCACCATTGTTCAGTGCAGGGATGCTGATACATGTGATGCTGGATTCTTCAGGAGCATGGTAATTACTATATTGCAGCAGACTTTATTAACTGAGTCACTTCAATGCACTGTATTTACAGCACATCAGAACAGTCTTGATGCATGTGTATAAGCACCCTGTGCCTGGAAAACAAGCCAAAACTAAGGATGCAGGCACATGATATTTACTTCATAATAACTTGACTTTATTCCAGTGTAAAAGTGGAATGAACAAACAATTTACAGGCTAACACAGGTGTAAGTCACTACTCTAGGATGAAGTAAATCCTTGGAAAATGTGTCTGCTTCCTTTGTCAACCTTATTCCAGTCTAAGCTGTTGCTTAGGGCAAGCCTTCACCTATGCCAGGTACAAACATTACACTTTTACCAATATAAGTGATCAGAAACTGGGCTATGCCTGTAATAAAACAAAAGTTTGGCACCCAGACTGGCTTAAAATGGTGGAACCTGATCTAAGATTTGTCTCCACCCCACTCCCAAGGGTAAATGTGTGTTCTGTTTGCTACTGATCTAAGTTAGGCCACTTACAGAAAGCCACATACCACATTGATTCTTGGGCTTTTTGGATGTTTGTACCTAGTCCTAGTGGCTAGGTGCTCTAATAACACCTGGTCCAAACAGAATGTGTCCACCCCTCACTGCGGAGTGATATACAAAATAAATTATTCTATAGTAACCCTTTTGTATTAAATTTCCTCACTCAAGTTGGGCTCTAAAAATTAGACAGTTCATGGAAATTTCCCTTTCAAAATGTGGATATCACTGTTCAAGAAGAGGGAATGATTTACATGCAGAACTTTCAGATTCAGCCTTTTTCACATTTGAGGTCATAAAATCTCTCCCTTGAAAGTAAACCTAACAAAACATTATGCATATTTTCCAGCTCCTTGAAGATGTTCATATGAACATCATATTGCATAATATTCAAGAGTCACTGGCCCATTCAGTTAAATTTTTTTGCTTTGCTTTGTTTTAACTAAAATTCATTTATCCTTAAACCACCATCTCTACTATTATGGATATACAAGTGATCCTGTTATTATAACTTAATATGTGATTCATGTTGTTATTTTCTTCTTCTATGCATGAAATTAGTCACTATGTAGCTAAGATAAAAGTGATATCTGCCTTAATTTACTGAAGTGCATACTGAAAGTATTGGTAGGCATTAGGGCTGTGAGAAATTTTACTGGCCGTTTTATTTTGATGCTGTTTTGACTCGTTTTGAGCTCAAAACAGTGAAATAGAAATGAAACAAAGGACTTTGAAGCAGCCTTGAAATGAAACGAGGGCAGTCGAAACATTTCAAGTTTTGAAGATGAAGCTGAGCTTGTCTGCAGGGAAACAAATAGTAAGGAGAGGGAGGGGGAAGACAGGGGAAGGAGTGGTCTGATATTGACTGTGTAGCTGGACCTCTTGTCATCCTTCCCTGAGGTCCCTTCCAATCTTAGTGCTCTGGGGGAGGGATGGACAAACAGCATAAAAACCAGCATTGCTTGAACTGGGCTGCTTTCTGCCTTGGGGTCAGTTACTGAGCTGTCTCCCAGAAGCTCAGCAGAGTTAGAAAACAAGGGCTACCACCATTCATTTCTTACTTGCTAGCCTAGCAAGTGGGATTCAGCAATACCTTTTGCTTTCTTTCTATACCCTCTTATTTTATTATTATATTCACTGATTGATTCCTTTCAATTTATTCCTCCTCCAAAATCCTTTTTTTGTTTAGTCTCTTTTGATTCTTTTCAAATCTGTGCTCTATTCACTGTGCAGGGAAGCACAGCATAATTGTATTGCATATTATAATATAGAATTTATATTGGAAAAACATGTATACATTTATATATTTTTATTTTATTCATTACATAAATACATACATACAAACATACATATATTACATAAATACACATACATACAAATATCTTAATATCTACCTATATTGCATAAATCAGATAGATAACATTACAGAAGAAGAAGAGACAGATTTTCCAGCACACAAACAAAAAGACAAGACACTACAACCACACCATTAAGTGTGCTGGAAAGGCAGCTGGCAAGCCTTCAGAGACGGGTGGAAGAGGGTGAAGACAGAGAGCTGTAAGTTCCTGCCCCCTCAAACTGAGATGAAGCTTCTTTGCTACAACAAGCAGGCATGAGGCTTCCACTAGTACAGGCAGCAAGAAGAGGGGACCAGTGGCAGTGCCACTGCCTGTGGCAGAATCTGCATCCTTGTCAAGAGCACCACCATAATCCCCCTCCATTACAACAAGCAGCAACACCAGAACGACAGTCTCCTCCACCCCCATTTCACTTCCCATGCTGAGCCTTCCAGTGCCAAAGGAAGAGCTGGAGCTGGATCTGGATCCACGTGCCCTAGCAAGGGAAATGCTGGGGAAGGAGGGAAAGTCATCTGAGTTTGTGCTCCAAACCCTTCAAGTTTTGCCTAGAGCTAGGTCTTCTTCCCCAGAAAGCACTTCAGAGGAGGTTGAGGTAGAGGTTGCAGAGGCAAGAGCCTCACCTGAGTCTGCTCCTCCTGTTGCTGTGCCTCTGCCTGCTGGGGGGGGGGGGGGGG
>NW_017729003.1:18131253-18144208 GCF_001723915.1 Gavialis gangeticus
GATGGAAATTGCAGCATCCACACATGCACCCACACCGCAGAAGCAAGCAGGTAGTGTGGTCTGGGATCATTCTGAGCCAGCAGATGATCCCACATACAATATCTGCCTGTACTGCTGAGCCAAAACCAGCTGGGGCAAGGGAAAAAAACAAACAAACAAAAAACCCACATGAGCATCGTGGGGATCCTGATACATCTCTGCAGGCACCCCCCCCCCCCCCTTGCTAGTGGGAGAGCTGAAAGGGAAGTCCCCCTATCACTCCCAAGTCCCTGTCCACCCAAAGCAGAGAGAGGCAACCCTGGAACAGTTGAATAAAGGTGGACAGAAGGAGGGGGGGGCATGTTGCAAGGGCAAGCGAGATCACCCAGAATGTTGGAGAGACGCTTACCATGGATGGACAACCCCTCTCCTTAGTTAAGTAGCCAGGGTTCAGGCAGCTCATGGCACTTATGATCCCATCATAGCAAGCGCCCACGTACACCATCTTCAGCAGGATGGTGATGCCCTCCCTGCATGAGGCATGCAGGGAGTACTTGAGGGAGGAGCTGCACATGGCAAGTCTGCAGGTAGACTTACACTTCACCTCAGACATCTGGAGCAGCCAGGATGGAGATCATGCCCACCACTCCCTCACAGGGCACTGTTGCAACCAGTCAGGCTGTTGATTGTCTCTCCTTCAAGCCAAGGGGGTGGATCAGTTACCCACATAGCAACAGACATCCTGGGGGCTATGAACTGCCTGGTGCAGTGGTAGCTTGTTTGGCAGGGCAAGCTCACCCATGGGTTAATAGTCACTGATAATGGGCCCAATATGGTCAAGGCAGTCCATGATGCCAACTTTGTTGACATCTGCTGTGTGGCACACAAGTTCTACCTTACAGTCAGGGACACCTTGGAGGGGGATAGGGCTTCTGGTGATGGCACCAGCACCACCAGCAAGCTAATTTCCAAATGCAAGAAGGTGGCAGGCTACTTCCACTGGAGCATCAAGGAGGACAAGGTAATGTGGGACAAACAAGTAAAGCTGAGCATCCTATAGCACAAAATCATACAGGATTTTGAGACTCAGTGGAACTCCACATACCTGATGCTCAAGAGGCTGGTGAGGCAACAGAAGGCCACCCATGAGATGACCTTGCTTGGGGAAACTGGGATCAGCAGCCCCCCTAACAGAACCCTCTCCCATATCTTGCTGGTCCTCAAGCTCTTCCTTGAGGCCACTGAGAGCCTCAGCACTGCTGATCATCCTTAGCCAGGTGATCCCTACAGTGAGGGAACTTCAGAACCAAATGGAGAACTTCCAGGGGATCAATGTTCCTGGCTGGCGCAAGCCACTGTCACCAGATGTGCAGGTATTGGTGAGGCAGCTGAAGCAGAGCATCAGGAAATGTCCCAATCCCTTGCAGTCCAGTATGGTCCACATACTGGCCACCATGTGTGACTTGAGGGTGAAGGCCAGAGTATAGAGCACCCAAAGCCTGAATCAGTGGATAGATGTGCTGGTGAAGAGAGTCAGGGAGGCCAAATGTCAGAGGTGTGGGGATGTGGAAGAGGGGGATCCACTGCCCCATTCCAGCATGCTATCCACCAACCAGTCCCTTCCTCCACCAGAGGAACTGCCAATGTGGGCCATGGGCATGGCTTCCATGGTGTGGTCCAGAGGCACCAGACCCCACCATCATGCAGGTAGGCAGCCACCAAGGCCTGAGCACTCTCATTGAGGACATGGAGCCACTGCTGTATGACTCCTTGGTCTACTGGCCTGCCACAGCCACATGTGGCCAGATATGGCCACAGTTGCCCGGGAACACCTGTCCTGTTCACCGACCAGTACTCTAAGCAAGAGGATGTTCAGCATTGCTGATGATGTAGTGATATTCCACTGTACCTCCCTAGATCTTGGTTTGGTGGAGCAGCTGGTGTTCCTGAAGGTGAACCTCCCACTTCTGGGGTTCCCCATGCTGCAGGTGCAGCTGGAGTAAATGCCACACTCCTCACTCCATCTGCCCCTATTTCCTTTTTTCATTTTTTTTTAAAACCATTTAATGACCCGCTTTCACACCTGGAGGGGGCACTCACTGCATCACCAGCCAGCAGGGAAAGAACATGTCCCTGCTGAGCTCCCGTGCCTGAATGAACTTGGAGGTATAAGCTGGACAACAGGAAGGAGGCGGCCCCAGGTCCTGGGCATGACCACTAGAACTCCATTCTGCCAGAGTTGGGAGGCCTGGTGGAATTGTCAGTGGTGCAGCAGCCCCAGGAAATACCAGGACCAAGGATCCCTCTGGTGAAAGATGGTTAGGAGGTGCCATAACCTCCAACCACCAGATGCAGGCCCCCATCCTGGCTGTGGAAAGACCAGACCCTTCGCATATTTGACAGGCCTGAGGCTTGCTGGTTGCAGTGGAGTTTTGAGGCTCCAGGGGAGCTCAGCTTAGCTGCCTGGGATGCCAGCTTTCAGGTTGAAAAATGCTTTGTCAAGCTGAAGAATCAAACTTCAGTTGGTGTGTGCACTTTTACTGGATGGAAGGTATAGTGAACAAGCCAGAGGCTGGCATGCAATGCAGGCAAGGAAGCCAGTCACTGAAAATGGAAATGGAGGTGCCAAGGGGTGAGGGACAGGCTGGGGTGGGCAGAGGACGAGGATGTAACAGTGCAGGTAGAAATGGAGAGGTACTTGTGGAGTCAGCTGTCTGGCAGGTTGTGGTGTGTCATAATTCCAATGTCTCCATGAAGGTTGATGAAGTGCAGTTCATAGGGTCATCTATGAAAAGTGGGCCCTGGGCACATCTAAGCCCCAGTGCTGGGGCTGGCAGGGAGAGTTCTCTGGCAACTGATGGAGAGGCTCCTGCAGGAAAGGAAAGAAAGGCTGTGACACCTTGGCTGCCTGAGAGGCTTCTAGTGCTACTGTGCTGCCTACTAAGTTATTACCTATTTTCATTTAAAGTGGTGGACCAGCCTGAGGCTGTAGGGAAGGAGGGAGCCTCATTGGGCACACTACTGTGTCACAGAGGCCCCAGCACCAGTGAGGATGGGCCCTAACACCCCCCCCCCCCAAGAGTTTTGCTTGTAAGCAACTTGAGGTGCAGTTTCCTAGAAACCCCTATACACATCTCCTTGAAACATGGCAGGTTTCATGGCCTCAGCAGGGACTACTGTGCCTGCTGTTTTCAGCCCCCTGTGCCTTCACAGTTACAAGTGACATGAGTTTTACTCTCAAGATTTTGAGGTGCAGTTGCCCAATCACTTTGAAGCTTGGCAGGTTTCATGCCCTCAAAAGGGGCTACCGTCCCTGCTGTTTTCATTCAAATATGCCAAAATATGAAAAAGTTATAGGCAGTTTCATGCTTCCCCATTACCACCTTTGGCCAAAATGTCATAACAGCGTTGAAACAACAAAACAGTTTTGATGAAACAAAATGGAACAGTGCTACAGAAGAGTGCTTCAAAATTAAATTAAACTCAAAACAAAACTGCCCTGTTGAAATTGTGTGAAACAGCACCTTTTCATTTCGACTTCTGCTTCACAGCCCTACAGCATGTTAATCAGGTTGTTTGTAAATTTGTTGGAATTCACATCATCACCTTCTCTCTCTCTCTCTCTTTTCTTTTCCTCCAGTTTACTGAGGAGAATTATCTATTAAATACCACTAGCCCCTTAACATATGAGCATGTATTTTTTTATCACTCTAATTACTAAGCCATAAGTGTATTCCATAACACTAAAATCTTTTAAAATTTGGGGAAGTTTTCAGTATGGTACTAGGAAATTTACATGTGCTATTACTAACAACTCTGATAAGAATCCTGTGCACAGTTCATTAGTATGCCACATGAGATATCCCTAAATGTAGAAGCAAATTGCAAGGAAAGAGAGAGAAAACAATTTAAACTCCTGTATTACTCATTCCCACTTTACACACCCTTCTCTTAACTTTTTCTAAGAGTACGTCTGCACTGCAGTGTACAGTCACGCCCATGAAAACTGGCTTCACTACAGACCTGAGCCTTGCTAAAAAAATAGTTTGTTGTGGGACCACTGTTCTTTTCCTTTGTGACCCAAAGTGATTAAATCCACTATTACACATAGCTAATATTCTTCTTGTTTTCCTCCTTTCAATTATCCATTCACACTGATTTACCAGGCCAAGTCTTTATTAGATAAGCAGCTCCTGAATGTGGGCCAACTGTTTCTGCTGTGGGACGGACACTCCAAACCCTTCCATTTTTAAGAATTTGAAGTCAATGGCAATGAATTCATAAAGAATGGGGCAAACATTGATGCTGCAATTCCCATATATAGAACAGCATATCTGGAAGAAGGAAACAAATAGAATGATGAGATGACTAGTGTGTACATAACCTTCTATATGAGAAAGACAACATTCTTGGGGCTTGGTAAAGAGATTGCACTTCTCATCATGAATCAGAGGACTTGTACTAACTCAAAAGCAGGTTTCTATTGCTATCTAGAAGCATGATCCCCAAGCTCAGCAGATCTAAATCTTACCATTTGGTGGGGGGGGGGGACGACTGGTAAATTGACTGTTGGGTTGGTGGTGTTGATTCCTTTCTGCAGTATACATACACATGGTGACCATAAGGAATACGTTTGAAATAATAGCCGATTTCAGAAAAGTGGCACACTCAAATTGCATTGCCTTTATTTTGCTGGTCTTAAAAGTGAGCGAGTGTCAACCACCAAGGGAATAACTCACTGGTTGTACAGGGTTTGGTGCACTTGCTAGGTCAGCTTCATTTATATTAACCTGGCAAGTATGGAAAATATACATTATGAATGGGTACTGCGGCAATCTGGCATTTATGTGATTAGACATAATAGGGTCTTATTTCCTAATGGGATCCACTGTTATTTTGCTGCCAATTGCACACGTGTTTGTAGTTTGTTACGCCCTGAACAAAATTTGTAAAGCCAAAGGCCTTCATTTTCATATGGAATGGACCCAGAACACTGAACAATAGCCGAATAAGTTTACGCAACTAGGAAGTACACCATTCGACACTGGCTCCGGTTCAACAGAAACCAAGAGTAAAGTATACAAACAGTCTCTGCCCTGGGTACGCAGGATGTTGCTGAAGAGCAGTAGGGAGTTCTCATGCTGCTGTCTTGATTTAAAATTTGGTCAGGGAACATTCTGTATTTAAATCATCCACAAAGTAGATTTAAAAGTTATTTTCAAAGAGAGAACAGGGCATATCATTCCATAATGCATTCTTGCTTTATGAATTAGTGTCATCTACTACCTAGGAGCTATTATTTTAAAATATGAAGGGGGTGCTACACAATTACTTCAGGAGTAAGTTCTACTTTATTAATTTTAGTCTGTTTTAGCTACAGGCTTTTATCTTGTTTTTAAAGATGTGTAATAGTCTATATATTGTGTTCCATTTTATTTAGAAATTCCACTAATGGGTTTTGAATAGGTTTCCCATAGTTCTGGCATTCAAGGGATTTATTTTTCTTATAAATTATTAATAATCTTCATTTTAAAAATTTAGATATTTTTGGCAAGTAATTCAATAATCACTGCTCAACCTAAAGAAGTTATTAAATAAAATGAACATTTCAAGAGATAACAAGGGGGGAAAAAAAGGAAGAACAGAGGCAGACTAACTGCTTGTTACTAGCTTGAAAGCACCGTCTTTCAGTAAAGTGAAACCCAAGTAAACTAAGAGCACTGTACCGGTTGCAGTCCCCCCCTTGTTCTCACAGATTGTAGACAGCTACATGGCAGACACTGACAGCACACAGATTGCATATACCCTCCATCCACTTAAATTCCTTTGTTCCCAAGAAACCAGGGAGGTGTCCAAAGCTTAAACATGCACACAGCTGCATATTGGAGTACCAAAAAGAATAGGTGCTGATCTCACATATGAACTATAGCAGATACTGATCCTCAATCACTTTTGGATATTAGGACCTATGGAGAGCCATGCTGAAGTAGTACTCCATGGGTATATGGGTCTATACCCTAGTCTTATGCTCAAAGAGTCCCTCTACCACTTTTTGTTTCTACACTTCTATGTATACTACCTCTCTTCATTCATCTTTGCAACTGTGCCATCTAACAGCCCTCTTTCATTTCTTTCAAGTGAACCACTTTCTGAACAAGATAGCTAGTGTTTCAGAGCTGAAAGCGCTTACTAGTGCAATGAAAGTACAGGTGTAATTTCCTTGGAGGGGAAAAGAATTGTGCAGCATAGAAATCACCATAATTACCCACTCTTGCCCCAGTTAACTCAAGCACACAGCTTGCATAAACAAGTAAAGCTTGGCAAGAGAACAGCTCCACAAGTACATTCTATGCTCAGTGTTTAGAACAGAGGTGCCAGTGGCTGGCAACTGCCTCACAAAGAGATGAAGCACATAAAACAGGGCAACAGGAACAATGTCAGTCAAAAGTAAAAAGGAACAGCAATTAAGCAACACAGCCTATAAGGCAAACCACTCACTTAGGTTCCTTACCTAAGGTCGACAAACACTGCATTTAAGCTATCCCAGTTATTTTCATTCCTTTCAGAGAGGTTTCACAGCCACAATAATTGAAACTGTTCAGACCAAGGGGAAAGAAGCAAGAAAACCATACCCTACTACTTTTCCTCAGGGCATGGATAAGTAGCCACTTTAGCGCTACACTTCCTCCCATGACAACCACCTATCCTCTCCTCTTACATTTTGTTCCTGGAGCTTTTCACCTTCTATGTAGCTTCAGTCTCCTTTATAAGTCATCAGTTTCACCTGGCCCACAGCCTTCCAGCCATGTAGACTATTAACTATGAATCACCTGCATCTGGATTTCAGTCACCTGAAAGCTGAGCACCTACATTAAGCAAACAAATCACCTTTTTTAAATCAAAGCCCATTGCTTGCTGTGTGTGTTACCCTGTAGTCATTAAACCTGCAAAGGGGTTACCAAGAAACAGTTCGTGTTTGTCTGGTTAAATTTTGTCTGTCTGCTAGGTGGTCCTTTTGGAACATATACAATTCAGGACATTGGTGGAGGAAAAAAGCTGTGAAAATTAATTATATATCTTGCACACTAATTAAAACAAATCACTCCCCAAGGTACAAAATGTAACTGCCTTTGCTGTAAATAAAGAAATCACTCCATCATACTGTAATCTGTCCACATAGAAATAAACCTGGTGGACAGAACTTATGGTCTTTGCCCTATCCTTGTGCTCCTTTCTTCTGAGGGGCATCTGCAAGTTCACCACTCCTCAAGGAATTCTCCAAGACCATCTGCTAGATGAGTTTGCTTAGCAAGTTGATCCTACTTAACTATAATTTAATTTAGATTGACCATAATCTACCCACAAATCCATCAAGGGATCTATCTTCAAGATCAAGGCTTTGTGCTTAAGATAGTGGCAAAACACCTCACTGAACTCATGGGCTAGGTATAAACATTACAATTTTACTGGTATAAGAGACTGGAATCTCGTCTATCTCCATAACATAACAGGAGTTTGGCACACATAGACTGCTTTAAAAATGGCAAAACTGAATCTAAGATTTGCCCTCCTGTCTCCAAAAATAAATGTGAGGTTCTGTATGCTGCTGATCTAAACTATTCTGTTTAAGAAAACTGCATAACTTAAGAGTTATTCCACCTTGGGTTTTTTGATTGTCTGTACCTAGCCAGGGAGTTTAAGGCTCTTGTTTTACTTTAATATATTTCCATGTAAATTTAAGGCAGCAAGGCTACTCATAGGGCATGAAGTTAAATGTGCAGTGCTACCAATTATTATAATTTTAATCAGTGTAAATCAAAAAAGGCAAGTTTTAGTTCTGATGGTTGTGAAAAAAGTTGGAAAACATAGCCTGAGCATGCTCTAATTGTTCTGAAACAGGAAGATAAATACAGAATATTTATTATTTGTTGTCATCTTATTATTTCTAAGATGATTATGGAGGCTAACCTCATGATTCATAAGGAACATATCCTATCACTTGAGCATCTCATAAGGGAGTCCATTTGCAAGAATCTGGGGCAGAAAAGGATGATTACAAACAGCCAGCAAGAATTTAATAAGAACAAATTATGCCAAACAAATCTGATCTCCTTCTTCAACAAAGTAACTGTGTGTATGAAGAGTCTGTATTGGATATATAGTATCTGAACTTCAGCAAGGCTTTGACAAACCCTAAGTTACTTTTTAATAAACAACTTGGAGAAATGTAAGCTAGACAAAACTGCTAGAATCTGGATAGACAACTGGATTAGTAGCCACAAACCAAGGATAATTATAAATGGATCCATGTCAACTGAAAGAGGATTCAATTGGGGTCCCACAGGGATCTGTCCTAGGCCCAGTGCTGTTCAGCTTGCTAAGCAATTTTGCATATGACATGAAATAGGGAAGGTCTATCAACATGTTGAAGCACAGGAGGGAAATTCAAGAGGATCTTGACAGATCAGAAATCTGAGATGGAGCTAACAGGATGGAGTACAGTGCTGACAAATACAAGATACTACACTTCCAGAAGAATAATAAAAAAAATCAGGTCGAAAATGGGTGACATCTGACTGAATAACAGTGCTATGGAGGAGAAGAATCTAGCAGTCTTGCTGGATCACAGACTCATAATGAGTCTGCAGTGTAACATAGCTGTCCAAAAGGTGAATGTGGTTTTGGGCTGCATCGACAGGAGCATTCGGTGCAAGACACAAGGAGTTATATTGCCTTTTTTACCCAGCACTGGTTAGGCTCATCTAGAGTATTCTACACAGTTCTGGACTTCATATATTAAAAAATAAATATGGAAAGTTTAGGGTCCAGAGGTGGGTGACAAAAATATTCTGTATTTCCCATGTTTCTGGGCTTTGCTGGTTGCCGAGTGGAGCCAGGAATTATTTTACCCACTCCTGTTGCTATACTTGTCAGGGATTTTATTTTGGCCTTCCTCAGAAACACTGGGTATTGGCTGAAACCAAGGCTAGGCATTGGAACTGGAGCGTGCCAGTACTCCTACTAGGACTAAAACCAGGAGGTTCCTAACCTTTGCCTTTCTACTCAGGGTCAGACCATATTTTGGGTCAGAAAGGAATTTTACTCCATGGTTTTATTAGTACAAGCTGTGGGGGCTTCTGCTTTCCTTTGTATTGCAGGGGTAGGGGGGGATGCCCCTCTGCCTTGGAACTCTTGAGCATATTTTTAAAGTATGTTAAAATTATATGTTTTAACTACAGGGCACTGGCCAGTACTTTTTCATGGCAGGTTAGGTTGTTATGCCTTGTGATTGTGTGTTTGGGTTGGCTGTGTAATTTTACTAACAGGTCAGACAAGGATTTGTATAGAATGGTTTGGATAGGGGTGATCTTGACTCTGGCAAAGAGTTGAGCTAGGTGACCTCCAGCAGTCCCTTCTAGCCTACTTTTCTATGATTTTAAAATGTTTGAGGTTGGCAGTGTTGAGCACATGCATTAATCTTCAAAGGAGTGAATTCTTAGACTCAGAGGCATAGGTTGGTAGTTCTGCACCCTGGGCAGTAGCAGTGCACCAGTCTGCCAGTGGTAGTGATGTTTGGGCCAGCAGTGTGGGGAGTTGCTTGTTTTGCAGCCCCCATCCAAAGTTGGTAGAGAGTCAGAGTTATGTGCAGAAGAGCAAATGGAGGACCATTTAGCATGAAGCTGGTCAAAACTTATCCAGACTTAAAATAAACACTTTGTTTCTGCCAAAGGTCAAGCATTTGTTAAGAAAAGTCAATAGGTAATCATTAACCTGAGGAAAATACACACATACAATTTGTGCTTCTTTTGGCAAGAAAGGTACAAAATTATTAGTCACTATTTCCACATGTGTCTGAAAATTCAAGAGTCACTGAAGACTGCTGGGGTCTGATTGTCCTCTTTGGAGTTAAGATGAAAAGGTTGATGTAATTCTGCCTCAGAACAGCAAATTGCAGCTATCAGCACATCACAACTGTACATATTTGCCAAGTAATTTGGGAACACTTGATGTGGCTTCCTTGAGAAGCTGATATTCCATGAGAGGAAGAAATCTTTATCTGAACACTGAAAATCACCCTTGTTTTTTCAAATCTTTGTAAAATGACATGGGGGAGGTTCACAATAACTATAGCAATTGGCTCAGATGTAATATATCTCTGTTATGTATAGCACTATTGTAGCAGCAATAGATGGTATCAGCAGAAGCAAGTAGACAAAGTGGACAGATGGTGGATAATAAGAAGGCAGTACATTTTCAAAGGGGAAACAATATGTGAACCACAACAACCAAGGTAAACAAACTCAGGTAAAATCAGAGTTGTATTAGGGAGGAAAACTCACTGTCAGAAACTCAGAGCCCTGAGTTTCTCCCCAGTGCACTGCCACTTGCTCCAAGAAAAAGACCTTGGTTGTCCAGAGGTAGCTTGCTATCCCACCATCTGTTTCTCTGCTTTGAGACTGTACTCTGTGGGTGCTTGTACATGCAACAAAATCAGCCTTTCAAGCAGCTTAAATGTAGGCTTTTGCGAATAGGGAACTATTCAATTTGGATTCGAATTCAGCCAATTTAGATGCCAGCAATTTGATTCTGAATAATTTTTTCCAATTCAATTCAGGTGAATCAGCTTCAGAGCCAATTTGGAGCCAATTCAGAGATACAGCCATAGGGTATAATGGGGAATCAATGAAATATCTATAATTTTGTTTTTGTCTGATTCAGATGAAACTTATAGGGGTGATAGCCTCTGCTGAGATCATGAAGCCTGCCAAACTTCAAAGAGGTAGGTGCAGGCATTTCTGGGAAACTGCACCTCAAAGTCCAAAAAGCAAAACTCATTTTGTGTGTGTGTGTGTTAAGCCACGGGGGTTTGGGGGGCAACGCAGCAATGGTAGCTTTTTCTGAGGCCATGTTTCAAGGAGGTAGGTGTAGGGGTTTCTGGGAAACTGCACCTCAAGCTGCTAACAAGCAAAACTCATAACATGGGTGCTTGTGCGACTGTCTGTCTTGGAGTGTAGGGTGGGGAAAAACTACTGCAGGCCTGGCTGCTAGGCCCTGCTGTGGCCACAAAGCCTGCCAGCTGTCAAAGAGATAGGTACAGGGGGAGTCTGGGTTCTGGGGCCCTGCACCTCTGGCTGCTAACAGGCAAAACTTGTGATGTGGGTGCAACTGTCTCTCTCTTAGGGTACAGGGGGGGTGAAAAAAACTACTGAAAGCCCTGATGCAGCCATGAAGCCTGCCATCTGTGTCTGCTTTGGGCACATGGGGGTGAAAAAAAGTACTGTGGGCCTGCTAGGCACTGCTGCAGCCATGAAACCTGCCAGCTGTCAAGGAGAAAGGTGGAGGGAGAGTCTTGGTTCTGGGGCCCTGCATCTCTGGCGACTAACAGGCAAAATTCATGACATAGGTGGGTGACACTGTGTGTGTGTTAAGGTGCACCCTCACTGGTACTGGGGCCTCTGCACAACACGGCAGTGTGCCCCAGTGAGGTTTCCTCCTCCCTTACACCCTTGGTCCAGTCCACCACTGTAAACGATGGCAGGTCAAAATAACTTAGCTGGCTCAACACCAGCAGCAGCCACAGCAGCAAATATACCCAAACAGAACTGTCACAGAGCCTTTCTTTTTATAAAGGAATTGATAGCAAGAAGTAAAGATATTCTGTTGGATATATGTTACTCATGGTGTGTGATGACTTATCTTGTGTTTTTATGTCTATATGTTTATTCTGAAAAAAAGGAATACTTAAAAAAAATATATCTTAGGAAGCTCTCAGATTGAAAAACCCTTTGTCAGGTTGAGGAAGTACCTGAAGTTGGTGTGTCTCCTGGTCCTGGATGGAAGGAATAGTAAAGAAGTCAGAGGCTGGTCTGGGATGCAATGCAGGCAAGAAA
Source organism: Gavialis gangeticus (assembly GCF_001723915.1). NCBI lineage: Eukaryota > Metazoa > Chordata > Crocodylia > Gavialidae > Gavialis > Gavialis gangeticus. Next base: position 18,143,124 of record NW_017729003.1, read on the forward strand.
GCCAGTCAGTAAAAATGTAAATGGAGGTGTCAGGGTTTTGGGACAGGTTAGGGTGTGGGGTCGGGGGGAAAGGGGGATGTAGCAGTGCAGGTAAAAGTGCAGAGGTACCTGGGACAGTGGGGAGTCAGATGTCCAGCAGGTTGCATTGTGTCAGAATTCCACTGTCTAATCTATATTGAGTCCATGGGTTTCTGTACCTACTACCTAGGAGACTGATGAAGTGCAGCTCATAGGCCCAGCTCTGAAAAGTGGTTTGTACATTCAAACAAGCACCTAATCTCATCACCAAAACTGAAGCCAACTTCCTACATCTCAAAACACAAAACCTGCCAACTATCTCCAGTACCCCCACAAACTGCACACCAGAATCTATCCAGGACAACAATACCCAACTACTTCTGGGGGCACATTCCTCACCAAAAAAACCACTCTGCCACCAGTCTCTCAGGCCTGATCCTGAGAGGGAATAAATTACAATGCAAACCACTTTTCCTCAGCCTCCTAGGTACAGAAACTCCTTTCACCAGGGGATCATTGGGCCTGGCATTTACAGGGCTGCCACGCCACCAGCAGTCCCACCAGGCCTCCCTACCCTGGCAGGGTGCAGTTTTAGTGGTCATGCCCAGTCCCTGGGTCCTCCTCCTTCCCCATAGCCCCATCTCATACCTCCAAGTTCATCCTAGCAGGGGAATGAGCTCAGCAGGGACATGTTCTTCCCCCGCTGGCTGGTGATGCAGTTAGTGCCCCTCCAGCTGAGAGCGGGGCATAACCTGGTTTTTAAAAAAGTCAGAAAGGAAATCAGTGCAGAAAGAGTGAGGAGGGTGGCACTCAGTCCATCTGCAGGTGGAGCTTGGGGAATCCCAGCAGTGGAAGGTTCACCTTCAAGAACACCAGCTGCTCCCCCAAAGCAGGACCCAAGCAGCTGCAGTGGGGTGTCACAACTTCTCCAGCAATGCTGAACATTGTCTCACTTGGAACACTAGTTGGTGGACAGGACAGATGTTGCCAGACAACCATGGCCATATCCTGCCACATCTGGTGGCGGCTTGCCCAGTAGGCCAAGGGGTCACAGTCCAGTGGCTCCA
>NW_017729003.1:18149208-18158060 GCF_001723915.1 Gavialis gangeticus
TCTGGGATGCAATGCAGGCAAGAAAGCCAGTCAGTAAAAATGTAAATGGAGGTGTCAGGGTTTTGGGACAGGTTAGGGTGTGGGGTCGGGGGGAAAGGGGGATGTAGCAGTGCAGGTAAAAGTGCAGAGGTACCTGGGACAGTGGGGAGTCAGATGTCCAGCAGGTTGCATTGTGTCAGAATTCCACTGTCTAATCTATATTGAGTCCATGGGTTTCTGTACCTACTACCTAGGAGACTGATGAAGTGCAGCTCATAGGCCCAGCTCTGAAAAGTGGTTTGTACATTCAAACAAGCACCTAATCTCATCACCAAAACTGAAGCCAACTTCCTACATCTCAAAACACAAAACCTGCCAACTATCTCCAGTACCCCCACAAACTGCACACCAGAATCTATCCAGGACAACAATACCCAACTACTTCTGGGGGCACATTCCTCACCAAAAAAACCACTCTGCCACCAGTCTCTCAGGCCTGATCCTGAGAGGGAATAAATTACAATGCAAACCACTTTTCCTCAGCCTCCTAGGTACAGAAACTCCTTTCACCAGGGGATCATTGGGCCTGGCATTTACAGGGCTGCCACGCCACCAGCAGTCCCACCAGGCCTCCCTACCCTGGCAGGGTGCAGTTTTAGTGGTCATGCCCAGTCCCTGGGTCCTCCTCCTTCCCCATAGCCCCATCTCATACCTCCAAGTTCATCCTAGCAGGGGAATGAGCTCAGCAGGGACATGTTCTTCCCCCGCTGGCTGGTGATGCAGTTAGTGCCCCTCCAGCTGAGAGCGGGGCATAACCTGGTTTTTAAAAAAGTCAGAAAGGAAATCAGTGCAGAAAGAGTGAGGAGGGTGGCACTCAGTCCATCTGCAGGTGGAGCTTGGGGAATCCCAGCAGTGGAAGGTTCACCTTCAAGAACACCAGCTGCTCCCCCAAAGCAGGACCCAAGCAGCTGCAGTGGGGTGTCACAACTTCTCCAGCAATGCTGAACATTGTCTCACTTGGAACACTAGTTGGTGGACAGGACAGATGTTGCCAGACAACCATGGCCATATCCTGCCACATCTGGTGGCGGCTTGCCCAGTAGGCCAAGGGGTCACAGTCCAGTGGCTCCACATCCTCAATGCTACCTGCCCGAGGCTGGGATCTGGTGCATTTGACCCCAGCATTGAAGCCATGCCCATAGCCCACATTGGCAGTAGCTGGTGTGCAGGAGACTGGCTGGTGATGGTGCCATTGCTGGTGCTGGGAGTGCTGCCACAGGAAACTTGATGCCCCTCTTCCACATCCCCTCACCTCTGCACTTCGGCCTCCATGACTTTGTTGACCAGCACCTGTGTCCAGTGATCGAGGGTTTTAGTTCTGCCAGTGCACATACCCCCCTTCACCCTTGGGTCATACATGCCTGCCATCATGTGGCCAGTACTGGACTACAAGGGATCCAGCCATCTCCTGATGCCCTCCCTCAGCCACCTCACTAGTGCCTGCACATCTGGTGACAGTGGCCTGCCTCAGCAAGGAACATTGATCCCCTGGAACCTCTCCATTTGATTGTCAACGTCCCTCACTATGGGGATCACCTGGCTGAGGAGGGCATCACCAGCACTAAGGGTCTCAGTGGCCTCGAGGAAGGGCTTGAGGACCACCAAGATCTGGGAGATGGTACCCCACTCAGCCCTGTTCAGGGGGCCGCTGATCCCTATCTCCCCAATCAAGTCCATCTCATGGATGACCTTCTGTTGTTCCACCAGCCTTTTGAGCATCAGGTATGAGGAGTTCCACCGAGTCTCCACATCCTTCAAGATTTTCTGCTGTGGGATGCTCAGCTCTGCCTGTTTCTCCCTCAGCATCTTGCCTGCCCTGATGCTGCAGTGGAAGTAGCCACCACCTTCCTGCAATTTGAAATTACTTGGCTTGTAGAAGTAGTGGTGGTGGCACCAACACTGGCAGGCCTGTTCCTCTCCAAGGCATCTCTGACCATGAGGTACAGCCTGTATGCCACACAGAGGATGGCAACAAATTTGGCATCGTGGACCCCCTTCACCATAATGGCTCTGTTGTCAGTGACCATGAACCTGTGGGTGAGCTCAGCCTACCCAACAAGCCACCTCTGCACCATGCAGTTCATGGCCCCATGATCTCCCTTGCCCTATGAGACTCATCCATCCCCTTAGCTTGAAGGAGAGCCCACCAATGGCCTGACTGATTGCACCAGTGTCCTGTGAGGGAGAGGTAGGTATGATTGCCACCCTGGCTGCTCCAGATGTCTGAGGTGAAGTGCAAGGCTACCTGTGGCCCTGCCTTGTGCAGCTCCTTCCTCAAGTACTCCCTGCATGCCTCATACAGGAAGGGTACCACCGTCCTGGTAAAGGTGGTGCATGTGGAAACTTGGTAATTTGGGGCCACAAGTGCCATGAGCCACTTGAGCCTTGGCCACTCAACTAGGAAGGGCTGGCTATCCAGATCAAGCATCTCCCCAGTGCTCTGGGTGATCTTGCTTGCCTTTGCAACTCCCCCGCTTTCTGTCCACCTTTCCCCCACTGTTCCAGGGTGGCCTGCCTCTGTTTTGTGGGGAAGGGGGCTTTGGTCTGAGTGGGTGACTTCCCTTTGGGCATGCTCACACTGGTGCCAGGCTGAGAAGGAAGAAGGTCAATGGGTTGCTGCCTCCTGAAATGCAGCAGCATTGCCATGGTGGCAAAGTGTTTCATGTCCTTCCCCTGGCTGATCTGCCTTCAGCAGTGCTGGCAGACAGCAAACCTGGGTTCATCTGCCAGCTCAAAATGTTCCCACACTACAGTACTCACCCACTTCTGGGTTGAGGGTGGGGATTCTGCCTTATCCCTGTGCTCAGCAGGCTGAGGGACAACAGCAGGAGGAGCTGCCTCAGCTAAGCCACTTGCCTGAGCCTCTACAACCTTAACCTCCTCCAAGGTGCTGCTTTCCAGAGAAGGAGACCTGGGTCTAGGGCAACTTTGAGGGGTGTGGAGCACAAACTCTGATTCCCCCTCGGTCCCCATTATTGCTTGAGCCAGGGTGCTCAGCTCCCCTGGTTCCAGCTCCTCCTCTGGCAGTGGGAGGCTCATGCTGGGAGATGACATTGGGGTGGAGGAGACAGTGATTTGACTGCTGGTGCCTATTTTTGGACTTAGGGAAGGTGGTGCAGGTGCAGGGACATGAGGTCTAGATACTGCTCCCACCTCCTTGCTTCCAATGGCAGCAGAAGCCTCATGGCTGCTTGGGAAGAGGATGCATCTATGTTTGGGGGCAGGTGAACTTGCAGCTCTAGGGGTTTCCCTACCCCCCTACCCACTCTCTCTTCCCTGCCAGAAGACCTGGCACCTGCCTTTCCAGCATGCTTCATATTAATCTTTCCTGTGCTGCAAAAGGTGAGTGACTGTGTGTGTCTAACTTCTTCTGGGTTCTTCTTCTTTAGGGTGTGCGACTATTAGATTGTGTTGTGCATTAATACATTTGTGTATTGCTTCTTTTCTGGGGTGTGTGACTAACAGATTGCCTGTGTTATGTTTTAGTAAAGTTGTGTGTTGCTTCTTCTCTGGGGTGTGCAACCAACTATTAGATTGATTAGACTGCTTGTGTTGTGCTTTAATACAGTTGTGCATTGCTGCTTCTTCACTGAGCATTCTTTTCTTAAAGTTTGGTGGGGGGGGGGAAAGAGAGCAAATATAAATTGAAAGAAATGAATTCGATAGCATGGAGTAAAGAGATTCTAAGATACTCTAAACTAAGCTAAGCTAAATCCTATCCAGCCCTTTCTAAGAACAAAAAGGAGCAGGCCAGTTGCAACTGACTCATTATGAAGCAAGCCAGGCAGCACAGTACCTTTCTGACAGTGTTGCTCACTCAGAACCAGCTCACAAAAGGCACAGCAAGCCTGCAGACAGTTTTTTCATGCTGTTTCTATGTCTTTCCCCCTAGACACTGTAATTGGAAGGGCAGTCAGAGAGAAATCATGCTCACTGGCCAGTTAGACACGTCAGTCCTTCCTCCCTTGCAGCCCCTCCCCCCTGTGCTCCCCTTCCCTCTTCTTAGTTTGTTTCCCCATACAGAAAGTCCTCCAAACCTCCAAATGTCCAAATCTTTTCTGAATCAATTTGGAAGCTCCAAATCAATTTGGAAAGCCTAAAGCATCTAGCAATTTTATTCAGACTTGCAGATTTGGCCTCTGAATCATCCGAATCATCTCCGAATCTGAATCATGATCTGAAGCTTTGCACAGCTCTACTTAATTGCCCATTGCACTGCTTTAATGGTGTTGCTATTTACATGCTCAGCAGCATATTTCACTTTCATTTCATGGTGCTGTACATGGTCAGCAGCATATTTCAGTTTAAATTACTTTGTTATGTAGCAGGGTAAAACCCCTCTGAGGTTTTTTATTTTGCTATGTAACAAAATGCATGGAGTGCTGGAACCTGATGTATTCAGGGAAGTTTTGGCTTGGTGGGCTTCCAGCACCCCATGCACCATCCATGCCTTCTCCTCCCACCACCAGAATGCCCAGCCATCTCCTGCCACCTTGCCACTGTCCCAGAGGCAAGACAGCCCATTCCCAGGTGATCCCAGGCAATGGGAAGTCAGTGGAGACAGTGCACAGAGTGCTGTAGCTTACCTGCCTCTTCCTCAGCAAGGTGGGGTGGGGAGTGAGCTGCAGGCAGGCCAAGTGGTCCCTGAGCTGCAGGGGACCCCATCCTTCCCTCCATGGTGGTTGTGTTACCAAGGCATCCCCCAACTTCTAGCACCAAGCCTGGGCAGTCCCAGGTGGGGGGGGGGGGGGCACCGCCACTATGGAGGAAAGCACCGGGCCCCACTCAGGGACTGTGCAACCCAGCAGCAGCTCATGCAGGAAGGCTCAACTGAGGAAGAAAAAAAAAAAAGTAAGGACCCTGATTTTTTTTTCTCCCAGAGCCCACCTGCCTGCCTGAGCTGTGCAGGGCCCTGTGTTTCCCTCTATGGTGGCAGCAGTGCATGCTGGGTAGCACCTGCCCACTAGCAGCCCACCCAGGTGCCTCCAGGGGGGGCACCACCACCATAGAGGGAAGCACCAGGCCTTGTGCAGCATAGGCAGGCAGGCAATGTCACACTTGAGGACAGGCTGGTGATACAGGCCGACCTGAACAGACTTGCAAGGTGGACAGACCTCAACCTGATGACATTTAATATGGAGAAATTGCAGGGAGGGGTTGTAGGGTGGTGGGAGTGGGTCTGAGGCTAGAAATAGTCCAGTCAGGGTTGGGGGTAGGAAGAGCACAGGCCTGGGGCTGGGAAGAACAGATCTGAACCCTCTCAGCCCTGGGACTGCACTCCAAATACATACAAGCATTCAGTAGATCAGGTTAACCAGTTCCCCAAAGGGCACACATGTATAAGTGCCCCTAGACTCCTCCCCTCAAGGAGCTGACAACCTGCTTGATTAGTCTGCACTCCAGCCTTTCATGTGTAGGTCCTATCACCTAACATTGCATCTTGTCTCCTCAGACAAGCCGGCCCGGGCACTTCACTCTTCATTCTCTGTGCACAGGATAATGTGGTAAACCAAGGCAGATAACCTTATAACAACATGAAAAACAGTTATCACAGAAATATTGCAAAAAGACCCCAAAAATCCATAGTCCACTACACCCATATATATATTTAGATAGATAAGTTTTCACATGTCCAATTTTAATGAAAAATTTACTAAAACATGGCCTAAGTTCTCTTAACATGTATGTTATACTTGCATTCAATTAATTATTTTGTAAAGATTGTGTCTATTTTGTAAAGAAACATCATAATTTTTAAAATACTATTTATGAATATTTGTTTTGTTTAGGATTCTTTGGGGATGGACGAATATGACAATTTCTCTGAGGATTATTTTTTTCTTTGAGGGCACTCCCATTTTCTCTATCTGCTTGGAGTCCCAATGGTAACTTAAAAATAGTTTTATTAAAGCCAAAATCAAAAACAGTCCTCTCCCAAGAGTATCCTTATTAGTCCCCTAATGAGAGTTTATTTCCCAAAGACCTAGTTTTAAAGTTTCAGACAACAAAATTGTCTCTAAGAGACTTGTCTACAATTTATACCTCTTCTTCATGCTATTAAAAAAAAAAAAAAAAAAGGCAGTTTACACCCAACTCCTTTCTCAACATATTCCACCAGGAAGGATACAAGTCCCAACAGTCCTAAGACTAATGTTGCTTTGGATTTCTTCATGGTTCTGGAGGCAGGAATTTTTTATACCTTTTATTGGACCAACTGTTTAGTTGGAAGAGCTGTTGGATAAGCTTTCAGGCATCAAGTGCCTTTCCTCAGGTCATGGTTCTCGGTGTCGAACACAGTTAACTGCCTAGATTCTTTCCCAGGTCCACATTATCTTCATAGTATCCCTTTCCTCACGCTGGCTGTTTCCTTTCCTTCCTGGGCATGCATTTGTTATCCTTTGAATAGGATCATACAGCCCTGAATACCTCCATTTTATTTTCCAAGAACCATTACACCCTATAATAGATATATTTATTCCAGGTGCTCCTTCATACACATTAAAAATGTAGCTATCCAGGGATTTCCTCCACTCAGTGTTTCCTCTGACAGCTATTAAGCTACATACTTTTCAGTTGCTGTGATGAATTACAAGCATTCAAGTTATAAATTTGGCATAAAAAACCCTCAAACAAAATGGATCCTTTAAAGTTATGTTTTCTGGTCCCAGTATTTGGGTTTTACTTTCTCAAGTGTTATTCTGTAATTGTGAGAACTCAGTTGCTTTCCTGTGTTGTCATTTAAGTTGAACCTGAGATTTTATATAATTAAGTACTAGCTCGTGGAAACAAAGACATTTCCTATCACAATATTTATGATAAACCTTGCAAATGTATGGCATGGGAGCATTTTTTCATATATGGGACATATATGTCCTTAACGTTGAGGCAAAAAAATGAGTATTGTAAAATGCTATGAGGTTATTTTGGATCTAGGTACAGGACAGAATGAATTCCAAAGGCAAGGGGACTTCAAAGGGAATTCCATGCCAGTTATTGTTTGTTTGTTTTTTCCTTGCAGGTTCAGTCTTAGTGCAGGTGCTCCTTTTGATAAGCACTATGGCAAAAGGAGAAGGGGAAAAAGATTCTCTCATCTGTTTTTACATCTGATGCAGTACTTGATGGCTATCAAGTGCACAGGCAACAGCACTAGTCTAGGTCTAAATCAGAAGTATTCTGATGAAAACTTTTTTATTTTGGTTGAAATTTGGTAACAAAGTTGAAAACAAAACATTCTGTTCAATTTAAATCCAATGGAAACCTACCTCCCAGGCATGTTTTAAAACTTGCTTGGCCATCTTGCCTACTCAGCTCTTTAAAGCCTGCATAGCTGGAATAGAATGAAGGCTTCTGGAGTCCTGGCTCCTTTTCAGTCCTACTGGTATCAAAGATGGGGAGTCAAGATCTTGAATGCCCTTAGAAGCCTAGTGTTGACCCTCCGATATATTCTGAGAACCAAAAATGGTAAAAAAGCCAGTCCCAGAAACATTATATACTCACAAACATCAATTTAAATAATTTTAATAGTAAATTTAATAATGAAATACAAATTAAATATAAATGGCCAAACAGTGCAAGTAAGATATAAAGAACAAATTATATTTGTATAAATAAATAATAATCTTGTTAACATCTGAGCAAATTTAAAATAAATTTATCCAAGTTCAAAAGTCTTAAAAAGCCACTAGCACATGTCCAGCCTGTTACAGAAAGAGGGACTTTTCACCTAGGCTTCAAATTAAAATGTAAAAGACTTATCTTAATTCATCTGCAAATGAGCTATTCAGTAAAAACTGTAATTCAAGGCTAACAAGCAAAGTTTCTGACATAAGCCATTATTTTTATACTCTATTGCCCAACTAAAATATCAAAAAGCTTACTAAATAAGGGAAAAAAATAAAAATAAAAGCATTCCTGGTAGCTGATAAATTAATTAATATTCATATGCCAATTATTGTTCCCTAACTAAGATGCATCTTAGCCAAAAATATCTTCGTCTAGCATCAAAACATTAAATGGACTCTAAGCTATCTTTAACCTAGTTCTTTTTTCCCATTCCATCTTTCTTGAATTAAAAAAAAAAAAAAAAAAATGGTTCACACCTTCTGACATCCTCTGATCCAGTCATTTCCTTTCCCTCATCTCTTATACAAACTTTGGTCAAGCAAATGCCAAATGATAGAATACCATGTTAACATTAAGCAAATGAGGGCCTACTTTAGTCTTCATTGAGTGTATCTACATGAGACTTATTGCAGAATAGATTAATTAACCCCTCAGTAAAGATCTTGCATGTACACCTGCTGCCCTATTAGGCCACAGGAAACTAATTAACTCTGCAGCAGGGTAATACTTGTAAATACAAGTACTATCATGCCATGTGTTTTTTTTTTTACTCTGAAGCAATGCACGTGTAGATACTGGAACAGCTGGCTGGGGCAAAAGACTGCTTCAGTGCGGGGGCTGTTTGCTGGCTAGTTCTGCACTGGAGCACCCTCGTGCCACAGCCAGCCATTACAGAGCACATTGAACCACATCAGACCTGATAGCTAGAAAACGGTATTTGGAGTTTTGCTTTTGGGAAAAGGCGTTGTCACGGCGTGGGGCCTACGAGCGGCCGTGATCCTGCTAGGTCCCCCTGCCATGCCAGTTAGGAGATCCAGCACCCTCTTAATCTCGCCCGCCACGTCTTTGATCTTTTATAGTTTAATATGGGAGGCTGCCTTCGATCTCCTAGTGTCCTTGGGTGACTTGGTGCACCCCAGCCTTATGGGCTATGCGTGCCTCCTACCTCCCCTTCAGCACGCCCCAAGCCT
>NW_017729003.1:18163060-18163876 GCF_001723915.1 Gavialis gangeticus
GTTTTTGTGTCTCCCATCTTATACTAGCCCTCCCCGGGCTTCACTCTTGCCAGCTGGCCCCCCCTTGGGCCTATGCCACATGTTTCCCACGCTCTTGCCTTCACTGGGGCCTGTCCCGTGCCAAACCACACCCGGGGCTCAGGTGGCGCACAGCCATGCCTGGCCCCCTGACCCTTCTTGGGGTCCTTATGCCACGCGCTTCCCGTGCTCTTGCGCTCGCTGGGGCCTGTGTCTGCGCCTCTTGCCCTTGGTTCTCTGAGCCTGCTCCGCACTACGCACGCTCTTGGCTCTCTCTGAGCCTACACGCCAGCCCTATCTCAGGCTTTCACCGGGGCTCAGGTGGCACTCAGCCGTGCCTGGCCTCCTGACCCTTCTCGGGGTCCTATGCCCTCACTGGGCCGAGTACTGCCCTCTCAGGCTGGAGTCTCAAACCCACACCCTGCACCACACTGGTGCCAAGCTGCCGCGCCTTCCCGGCACTGCTTGGTGCCCGCACAGGGCACCCAGGAAACCCCCAGGCTACTGGGGATCTCCTGTGAGGCCTACTCACACCCCTACAGCCTCACCCACTACTCCAGTTATATACACAACGGAACCATAAGCCAACTGGCTGTAACAAAACAATAAGCCTACCGGCCATCACATAAAGTCCAGGCCCTCCTGGCTCTCTGGCCAAAGCCTCCCAGTCAGACTTCTCTCTGCCTTCACCATAATGCAGCCCTCTATGTGCTCAGGCTGCACTGCTCAGTTTAGCCCTCCTGCAGAGCTCTTACCCTCAGGCTGCCAGAAGGGAACTGCTAGCCAGGGAACAGGGCT
>NW_017729003.1:18168876-18169633 GCF_001723915.1 Gavialis gangeticus
GCTATTTACAAGGGCCCGGCCCTGCCCCCTTCTGGTCACCTGACCAACCTGGTTACTCCAGCAACCCGCAGCTGAGCTGCCCTGGTGATTGGCAACTGTTCTTCACCCTTTTCTAGGCACAAGGTCACATAGGTGCCTTGTGACAGGCATGTAGGTAAAATAGATATTGCATTAGAATAATGGTCATGGGGAATGGAAAGGGTGATTTGATTTCTAAAATCCTGTTTGTGACAAAATTTCCATCAAGCCACTGTGTCTGAAGTCAGCAGAAACACAGGCTGGGCAATTGAAGACATACCAAACTTCTATACTTTGGTGCACCAATAGAGATTTTGGGGGACAATACTGATATCCAGTTTTTTAGGAGGCATATCAGATTATACCAATCCGATTTCCAATACAAGGTGAAGAGTTGCCTCCAGGTGGTAAGTCCATTTTTATAGTTTCATAGTTTCTAGGGTCGGAAGGGAACTGAGCAGATCATCTAGTCCGACCCCCTGCCATGGCAGGAAAGAGTACTGGGGTCAAACGACCCCAGTAAGGTGGTCATCCAACCTCCTCTTAAAAACCCCCAGGGTGGGAGCCTGCACCACCTCACTTGGAAGCTGGTTCCAGACCCTAGCTGCCCTGACCGTGAAGTAGCGCCTCCTGATGTCCAACTTAAACCTTCCCTCCGCCAGCTTGTGACCGTTGTTCCTGGTCACTCCTTGCGGCGCTCGGGGGAACAGGGACTCCCCCAGCGCCTGCTGATCCCCCC
>NW_017729003.1:18170008-18177480 GCF_001723915.1 Gavialis gangeticus
GTATGGGTGTCTATGCCACAGTCCCCCAGCTTCCTAATGAGAATGGGGTGAGAGACAGTGTCAAAAGTGTGGAAGGGGAGGGCAGAGGAAAGGGGCATTGGGGGGTGGGGAGGAGATCAACCCCCTAATGTTGAGGGAGAAGGCAAGGGCTGGGGCTGGAGCAGGTGCTACCCAGTCAGGGTGGGTGAGACATGAGACAGAGCTGTTACTCATGGTGGGGGGAGCTCCTAACACTTCTGCACACACCCTGGGAGCCATGTGCTAGCATGTGGGGGGAGGTGGGGGTTGAGCCGGGAAGAGCCAGAGTTCTGCCAGCCATGTGGCAGCACTGCTGGGAGCTACAGCAAAATTTGGGGTGGCTGCAACCCCTTCTGTAGCTCCCGCTTTGAGCCCAGCCCCTGATGAGAGGAGTCCAGTGCACCCCAGCTTCAGCCCAACCTGCCCCTCACAGATCCAGGGGTACACACCACGCCTGTGCCTTCCTGGGGTGGATGCAGCAGCAACAGGTGCCACCTCCCCATGAGCATGGCTGTGTCCTGTGCCCCATGCCACCCCAGCTGGGCAATGGCTATTCCTGCCCCCTCCCTCACCACAGGAGGTGGGAATTGATCTCCCCCGCTTCCTCCCTCCCTCACCCCCTTCCACCACAATGGACTTACCAGCTGCATGTATCTCTCCATGCTGCTGGGCTGTGTTTGTCACTGCCTGCATGCTGCACTATGGCTGCGTGCATGCACAGCATTTATTGACCACATTATCAGCCGCATAGGCGCAATTTCCGATACAGCCATTTTTCTTGATATCAGTACCAATCCAATATCAGACCAATGTATCAGTACATCTCTAGTTCTATAACACGAACAGTGTACCCAAACAGAGATACGAGACTCTGCACCATTGGTGCCAGGTCACAGTACTTAACTGCAGAGCCCTTGGGATTTCCAATTTGGGTGAAGAGACCAAATTAAGAGGCCCAGTGTTGCAGGGCACTAAGATGCCTGCTCCTTTGAAAGCAGAACCTGCCTAAGGAGAGGACTCTAAGAGCCAGACAGAAACCCTGCAGATGCAGGTTATCATGGCAACAGGTTAACAAGGGAATTAGCCTGCAACTGCACCCAGTCAGGTGACAGGAAGAAGGCAGGGCCCTGGGCACATATAAACCCCAGGGCTGAGGCCAGCAGGAGTTAATTCTCTAGCAGCATTTAGGAGAAGGAGCCTCCAAGGAAGAATTGCCCAGGGACAGTTACTGCCTGATATGCAGCATACAGGGCTAATGGGGCTCCAAGAGCTCAACAGGTACCCTGGCCTACAAGGCACTTAGTGCTAGGAGGAAGCTTGACTTTTTAAAGGGACAGTGCACAACCTGAACTGTTTACATTATGTTATAGCCCAGGGGTTCACATTTTAGTTGCTGTTTTTCTGGTGGATTGGGGTATTGGGAAAGGAGAAGGCCTCATTTGGGACCTACTACAGTGTGGGGACCCCAGCACCAGTGTAGGCACTGAGACAGGGCTGCAGAGAGCCCAGAGCCAGTGCAGGCACACAGACAGGGCTGTGGAGAGACCATGTGTGAGTGCCATCTGTGAGTCTTGGGGCATGGTAAAGGGGAAGTTTTGGAGCCATGTATTTAGCCCATAAAGCTGTGGGTGCCCCATGAGGCAACCATTTTGTGCAGGACCCAAAAGGGGTCCAAGAACTGACAGGGTTCAGTGGGGTCCATCAGGACTGTGTTGAAACAAATTTGAGGAAAGCCTCCCTATTTTTGATAATTGCCAACAAGACATGGCAGGTGAGAAAAAGGGTGCCTGTTGAGCAAGATTGGCATGGTCACAGAGCCCTGGGGGAGTCACAGCCATCCCTGGGGACCCCATCCTGTGACAAAGCGGTACATTGGCTAGGAACTCAGCCATGCACAGGGAAGAAACCCATGTCCCTGAGAAGGAAAATTAACCTTTGAGCTAGAACATAGTTTGAGAGAGATTTATAGTAAGGAAGCAGCACCACAGCTCTGGAGGCAAAGCTGAGGGGGAATACCACTGCCAGAGACTGTACAGGGGGAAGCCTTTAGGCCCTGGCCAGGAAAGAAGTAAGGCCAGGTATTAGTTATGACTGAGGCAGAGACCATGAAAGGTCTGAAACAGGAGAACTTCACCAGGATATTGTGGGTGGATGAGTTGGCAGAAAAAGCAGCCTGGTTACAGTGGGAGTTGGGAGTGGTGAAATCCCGGAAAGAGCAAGCTGAAGCAAAGGTTGCTGCTTTAGAGCTGTGGGCACAATTGAGCAAGAAAGAAGGAGAGTCCAAAGAAATCAGGTGCTCAATAGCTGTGGAGGCTGAGAGGACTTAAGCACTTGAACAGCTCATTGTGAATTGGGCTCAGAAGATCTGGGAGTGGGAAGAGAAGCTACAGGAGATGCAGAAGGAGATGACCACATAGATGATACAGTCTCCTAAAGACTGTAAAGCCCAGACAGAGGAGCAGAAGGAAGTGCTACAGAAGCTGGAATTATTAAAGGGCCTTATAGGAGTTCTCCAGAAAGAAATCCACAGCCAGGAGGATTCATAGATTATAGAGTCGGAAGGGACCCAACGGATCATCATGTTCGACCCCCTGCCCCTGGCAGGAAAGAGGACCGAGGTCAGAAGACCCCAGCCAGGTGACTGTCAAGCCTCCTCTTGAAGACCCCCAAGATGGGTGACAGCACCACCACCATCATTCCAGACTCTGGCCACTCTTATTGTAAAAAAAAATTCTTCCTAATGTCTAACCTAAATCTTGTAGAAGACAGCACAGTTAAAAAAGCAGTAATGAGTGCAGAAAGAGAGCAGTTACATCTCCAGGTGCAAGCTGCAAGAAAACAAGTTCAGGCACTGGAGCAAGAGAATCAGCTACTATGAGACAAGGGAGCAGGCCATTATAAAAGTCCAGGATCCCTGTGAGATTAAGGTGCCAGATGCAGCAGGTATTGCAACACTTGCTGAAGCAGGGCAGAAGCCTCAAATGCTAAAGGCTCTGGACACAATAGGAAAGAAGATGTTTGCACTGGGAGCACAGCTGGCAGAACACATAGCCACAGTGAAAGCTGAATGCCAAGAGCAATTGTACAAGCTGGAGGCACTGAAAGGCTCTTTAAGGGAGATGGAGAAACAGCTAGAAGCCATGTTGCTAGGGGTCTGGAAGCCTCAAGAATATGTGGGGCTACCTAGATACTCAAACCCAGAGAATTCAAGAAACAAGGCAGGCCCAGTGCAGCCAGAGAAGAGCACTGTGATGGAGGAATTCTTAGGGGTAGTTCCTACAACCACACAGGAAAAGGCCCTATCTGCATTAATAGGGTGTCTGAATCAGAGATGGGGCCAGCTGATAAATCGCCATACAGACAAGATGGACCAAATAAGACATAAACTGGAGGAACTCATTAGCAAACATGACAAGGGAGCTTTCACAGTGCCAGATGGAGTCCAGCCAGCTGAAGCTAGACTTAGACAGCAGACCTAGTGACTACATGGAAAAGGGAGCAGTCCAGTACAAAAAGTGAGCCCATGGGCCTGAGTCATCAAGGCAGCCCACTGAGGGAGAAGCACCCAAAACCTAGAGGACAGAGACCACAGGTGGCTCAAAGCCTAGTGCAATGCAAGTCAGAGACAGACTCCAGAAAAGGGAAATTAGTTGAACCCAAAAAGGGAAAGCAGGCTGAAGGGCCAGAGATGAGAAGGAGGGGACAACCACCCAAGGAAGCCTTAAAAAAAGCAGAGCCAGGTCTAAAGTCTCACAATGAGGGAGGGTCACTATGCCTCACACCAAGGCAAACCCTATCCCAGACACAGATGGCATACCCAACCAAGGGAGCAGGGGTTCCATGGAACCAAAGATACTTAAATGGGAAGGGGAGCAAAGTCCTTGAAGGAAACCCCAACTGTATGTTAATAACCTCCCAGGGCAAGTTAAACGGTGGATCTTAAGGAAACTGGTTGTAGCAAGGGTTGGGTGTGTAGCCAATGTAAGAATTTATATGGGGGCTGGGGGAAGACTCACCGGCTGGGGAAAAATAGAATTTTGGGTTGAAGAATATGCCCAAAGAGCATTGAGAATGCAGTGGGAGATTTGGGGAAGACTTATGGACCTCCAAGGAGCCATAGGGAAACAAGAAACCCCACAACTGGTCCTGAGAAGAAGACCAGGGCATGTAGTAGTTGAACAGAACTGAGCCCAAGATGAGGGGGAAAAGGCATCCCAAAAGGTAGAGGAGAGCTCTCTTGGGAGGAGAGAGAAGGTTCCAGCTATCCCACTTTAGGGCTCTGATTGAAAGAGAGTGAACGTAGTGGGGAAAGTCCCAGAGAGGATAATGTAGGACTTCATTGATCCTAGAAGGAAGTTCAACCAACTGAAATTCCACAAGGCTGGCTAATGTGGGGGGACTACCTGTGGTGGGGTAACTCCCATCAAATCCCACATGGTGCATCCTTGAGGAAAAGGTGAGTAGGAAGCACCTGAAAACCTCTGCCTCCATGTTCCAGAGTTGTTGGGTGGCAGAAGCAAGAACATGAGAAGCCTAAGGAGAAGGATATGGAGTGACAAAGAGTGAAGACCCACCCTGGTGAGTTTGGGTTTTAAGGGGAGAGGTGTGTCTCAGGGCACTAAGATGCCTGTTCCTTTAAGAGCAGAAGCTGCCTAAGGAGAGGGCTGGAAGAGCCAGACAGAAAGCCAGATGTGGAAACCTAGAAAATGAGATGTGGCAGGCAAGAAAAAGGGTGCCCACTGGGCAAAACTGGCATGTCATGGAGCCCTAGGGGTACCATGGCCATCCCTGGGGACCCCATACCATGACACCCAGTAAATAACTAAATTAGTATGTGTGCATGTGATGGGTTTGTGAAACAAAGGAATATGCTGACAGAACCTGAACATGGATAGTATGACGACCAGAGAGAAACCAGTGAATGATGCCCCAAGATGAAAAAGGGATACAAAATGAGGGATTTCAGAGCAGCAAAGGGTCCCCAAGAGGGGAACCCAAGACCATCATGGACAGAAAGCACATCACTAGCCCATCTCACCCACTCCACTGGGGGAGGGGAGGTCTCAGCCCTCAACATCTGACATCTGACTTTCAAGAAAGAACCTCAGGGTAAAACTCATGTACTGGCTTCCCTCTGTGACAGTTCTATGACTTGTGGATATAGAATTGGGGGTGGTTATTTTGTTTGCGTTGCCTACATTGTTCTTATTTACTATCACTGTGTATCAATAAAATTTGCCTATTATTGAATGGAGAAGTGAGAGTCATTCTGAGGGTTTGGGTCCACCTGGAACAAGGTATATGGGTTCATAAATCCAGTGCCAACAGCAGCAGCCCCAGGATGGCTGGCTGACCCTCTGAGCCCCCTGCCAGCCAAGGCTGCTCCATCCTGTCTCAATATACTGCATTCTCAATTACACATGTAAACACGGCACACGGAAACAATAAACCATGCTGGAATGCATTACTGCTTACTAATAGCATGTCTAGACATGCCCACTAGTTCGAAGGTTCATAACCCATAAATCTGGGCTTCTAAAGTCTGCAGTTTCAGGGGAGGATGTCAGACAGAAAGCCCTGGTGCCAGAATTCCATTCCCTTTCTCTTAGGCAGACAAGTAAATCTGATATCTTTTATTAGGCCAACTATTTAGTTGGCCTAATGTTTTTTTCTTAGCAAGCTTTCAGATTTAAAAACACTTTGTCAAGCTGAGGAAGCATATGCAGTTGGTGTGTGCTCTTTGTGGATGGAATGCATAGTAAAGAAGCCAGAGACTGATATGCATGCAAGAAATCCAGTCAAAGAAGATGTAAATTGAGGAGTC
Source organism: Gavialis gangeticus (assembly GCF_001723915.1). Taxonomy (NCBI): domain Eukaryota; kingdom Metazoa; phylum Chordata; order Crocodylia; family Gavialidae; genus Gavialis; species Gavialis gangeticus. The sequence continues at coordinate 18,175,851 of NW_017729003.1, forward strand.
AGTGGGTGAAAGACTGGTTGGGGGGGGGAATGTAGCAGGTAGATAATGGAGAGGTACCTGGGGAGTCAGATGTCAGGCAGGTTATTAGAGCTGTGCAAAGCTTTGGTCCCTGATTTGATTTGGTGGAAAACTAGCCTGATTCAGTGGCTGAATCTCTGAATCTGAATTGAATCAGGAGACCCTTTAATCTCCGAATTAAATCAGAACTCTCCAAATCAATTCAGAAAGATTCAGAGATTCAGACATAGACACAGCTTTAAATGTGTTTTTCTACATACCTCAAGGTAGCTGGCAGCTTGTGAATGCTGGGATTCTGGGGTGGATGAAGCATCCCACAGGAGCATGGGGGCCTCCCCAGTGTGCTCGCCAGCAGACCTGGAAGTGAACCAGAAGCATTTCTAGTCCACTTCTGGGTCTGCTGGGGTGTGTGCTAGGGGACACCCCCCCTCTGGCTTGACAGCTGGTGCCTCATGGGTCTGGGGATGGCACTCAGGGTCCCCTGATGGCCAATCACTGAGCCAGGGGGCAGCACTTCCAGGTTTACTGCCAAGCACATGGCCCCTTGCCCCCCTCATGCGCCTGTGGGATGCTCCATCTGCCACAGCATCACAGCATTCATGAGCCACACTGGTACCTTGAGGCATGTAGAAAAAACATTTAAAGCTGTGTCTATGTCCGAATCATTGATTCTCTGAATTTGCATTGAATATTTAGATTCAGATTCATCCAAATTGAATTGGGGACAGTGATCCAAATCAATGAATTGAATCACTGTCCCAGATTCGGGCCAAATCCAAATCTGAATGAAATACGGCCCACTTTGCACACCCCTATAGGTCAAAGTGTGTCATAAATCCAGTGTCTAAATTTAGTCCATGATTTTTTTTTATCCAGGAGGTTGATGAAATGAAGTTGATAGGCTCATCTGTGAAAAGTGTTTTGTAAATTCCCTTTGAGGATTAGAACTGAGAGATTGGAGAGTGGTTTTCTTGTCAGAAATATGATCCCACCAGTAACTGGGTATTCTTGTCTTTAATAGATTTCCGGTGTGCATTCATTCTGCTGTGCAGTTTGTGTATGGTCTCTCATATGTATTTTCCATCCTGGCATTTGGTGCATTGGATGAGATATATTACATTTCTGGAGGTGCAGCTGTAAGATCCAGGAATGCTGATGGTTCTGTTGTGGGGTGTAGTAATTGTGGGGGTTGTGGAGATGTGTTGTCAGGTTTTGCATTTCTTGTCATGGCATAGTCTGGATCCATTCGGTGTGTTCTGGGCCTGAGGAAGTTTTTCTGGTTATGAGATTAGCAAGATTTGCTGCTTGCTTGAAAGCTAGGATGGGTGGTTCTGGGAAGATCTCTTTTAACAATTGGGTCTACTTCTAGTATGAGTTGCAACTGTTTGAGGGTTTTCCCTATAGGTTTGAGAGAGGGGTGATATATCATAACCAGTGGTGTGCAATTCATGGGAGTTTTCCTTCTGTACTGCAGCAATTCTTCATGTGGTATCCTAGTGGCTTTCAAACGTGCAATCTCTCTCTGGAGGAGTGCCCTTGTTGAGTGAAAGCCTTTTAAAGATTTGGTGGGGGTGCAATCCTGGGTGTTCTCCTCAGTGCAAATTCAGTGGTA
>NW_017729003.1:18252244-18267339 GCF_001723915.1 Gavialis gangeticus
TGGGTGGAAGGGTGTATCAGGTTGTGGGGGTGAGGTTTGGGAGGGTATGGGGCTTGTGTGGAGGTTTGGGGTTTTTAGCTGAGTATGTGGGTGAGGGGTTTGTGGGGCTGGCTTGGGGATGCGGGGCTTGTGGGTGGCTTGTGGGGGAGGTTGTGGGTGTGGGGAGACTGTGGGCGTGGAGGGGTTGTGTGGGGTTAGGGGACTGCTCCAGAGGGGTGGGTACCGAGCTGCCCCTAAGGGCACAGCCCCCTCCTGAACAGGTCACTGACAGACCCCCTGTAAGGCACATGGTTCACCCATGGCATACAGGTCCCCCACAGCAGCAGTGGCCATTAGGGGCTCAGGGCCCACCTGGCACTGTCCCCCCCTTGGCATGCGGAAGCACAGCTCAGCCATGGCCACCTGGCATCTTGTGCCTGCTGTGCCACATTGTGAGGGTCTGGCCTGGCCTGGCCTGGCATAGGGCCGTGTGCCTTCAGGCAGGACAGGGTTGCTCAGGCTGTCACCTGGGGGCCCAGCACCGCTCACAGGGACTGCACATCATGCCAGGCCAGGTCCTGCCTCCTTGAACCCGGCCTTGCTTGACAGCGCATGGGGCCCATGCATGCAGGACCTGGCCTAGCATGATGCATGGTCCCTGCAAGCAGTGCCGGTCCCCCAAGTGACAGCCCAAGTGGCCTGGTCCTGATGAAAGGTGCATGGCCCCCTGCTGAGCCGGGCTGGGCCCATGTGACGTGGCATAGGCAGCACCAGATGACAGGCAGCTGGGGCCATGCCATGCTGCCCTGTGCTGTAGGGCAGCTGTACCAGGAGGGCCCCAAGTACCCCAAACCCACTGCTTCTGGGGTCTGGGAGCAGTATGGGGGGCAGGTGAGGGACCTACCCCTCCTGAATAGCACCCCCCCACACACACACACACACACACTCCCACACACCCACAAAGCCCCCTGCTCCAGTCTCTCCAACCCCCAGTCCCTACTTACCTGGGATGGTGCCCAGGTCTAGGTTGCTGCAGCCTGCACCACACAGGGAGGCAGTGTGGTGCAGCAGCAGAGCAAGGGGCAGCCATAGAGACACTCTGGGTGGCTACAAGAGCATCTCTTTCCAGGACTTCAACCTCTGTTTACTTCATAGCACACTACAAGAGTCTGCCTTGCCCTGCTTTTTTTCTGCTGTTTTTTTTTTTATACCTGGAATTCCAGTTATCAAATTTAGAGCCTGCAGTGCAAATATGTAGTGCAGGGAACCTCTTTTTTTTGTTCACAGTGTGCTTTTTGTGGTGTCTCAAACTGCTTTGAGACACCGCAAGAGGCATGTGCATGCTCATCTGGATGTGCCCCAAGAGATTTGTTTTGGCCCAATTCTCCAATTTGTCTAAGTCACTCTGAATCCTAACCCTGCCCTCCACCATATCTACTACTCTCCCCAGACTGGTGTGATCTGAAAACTTGCTGAAGGTGAACTTTAAGCTACCTTCCAGGTCATTGATGAAGATATTGAACAAAACTGGCCCCCTGGGGCACTCTACTTAACACTAGCTACCACCTAGACATCAAACTATTGATTACTACCCTCTGAGCCAAATGCTCCATCCAGTATTCTATCTACCTTACAGTCCATTTAATCCAGCCCACACTTTCTTAGCATCCCTGAGAGAATGGTGTGGGAGACCGTATCAAAAGCCTTGCTAAAATCAAGGTATACCACATCCATGGGTTTTCATGCATCCATAGTGCCAATCATCTCATAATAGAAAGCAATCAGGTTGTTCAGGCATGACTTGGTGAATCCATGCTGACTGTTCCTAATCACCTTCTCCTCCTCCAAATGCTTAGAAAATGATTCCTTGAGGACCTTCTCCATGATTTCTCCAGAGACTGAGGTGAGGTTGGCTGGGCTGCAGTTCCCTGGATCCTCATTTTTTCTGCTCTTAAATATGGGCACTATTTTTGCCCTTTCCCAATCATCTGGGACCTCTCCTGATCGCTAAGAGTTTTCAAAGATGATGACCAGCAGCTTTGCAATCACATCAGCGAAGTCCCTCAGCACCCTCGCATGCATCCCATCCAGCCCCATGGACTTCTACACATCCATCTTTTCTAAATAGTTCCTAACCTGTTCTTTCAACACTGTTGGCTGCTCACTTCCTCCCCAGACTGTGGTGCCTAGTGAAGTAGTCTGGGAGCTGACCTTCCCTGTGAAGACAGGTGAAAAAGGCACTGAGTACTTCAGCCTTTTCTGCATCCTCTGTCACTCGGTTGCCTCCTCCATTCAGTAAGGGGCCCACACTTTCACTGATCTTCCTCTTGTTACTGACATACTTGTAGAAACCCTTCTTGTTATCCTCACATCCCTTTTTACCTGGAACTCCAATTACACTTTGGCCTTCCTGACTTCATTCCTGCATGCCCAAGCAATACTTTTGTACTCCTCCCTCGCTGGTTGTCCAAGTTTCCACTGATAAGCTTCCTTATTGTGATTTAGTTTACTGTAGAGTTCCCTGCTAAGCCAACCTGGTTTCCTACAATACTTGCTAGTTTTCCTGCACATTGGGATGGTTTGTTCCTGCATTCTCAGTAAGGCTTCTTTAAAGTAGAGCCAGCTCTCCTGGACTCCTCTCCCTCTTAAACTGGCTTTCCATAGGATTCTGCCCATGAGTTCCTGAGTGAGTTGAAGTCTGCTTCTCTGAATTTCAGGGTCCTTACTCTGCTCTCTATCCTTCCTTTCCTCAGGATCCTTAATTCAATCATCTCATGGTTGTACTGCCCAAGTTGCCATCTACTAGTACATTCTTCACCAATTCTTCGCTGTTGGTGAGCAGCAGGTCAAGAAGAGCATGGCCCCTAGTTGATTGCTCCAGCACTTGCACCAGGAAGTTGTCCTCAACACTCTCCAAAAACTTACTGGATTGCCTGTGCACTGCTGTATTGCCCTCCCAGCAGATGTCAGGGTGACTGAAGTCCCGCATGAGAACCAGGACCTGTAATCAGGAAACTTCTGCTAGCTGTTTGAAGAAAGCTTCATTCACCACTTCCTCCTGGTCTGGTGGTCTATACCAGGAACACATTTGTTGCTTTCTCCTCTGACCCTAACCCAAAATTTTTCAACAGACCTATCTCCAGTTTCATAGTGGAGCTCTGAGCAGTCATATGGCTCTTTTACACAAAGCGCAATTCCTCCTCCTCTTCTCCCCTGCCTATCCTTTCTGAATTGTTTATACCCATCCATGTCAGTGCTCCTATTCTGTGCACACCATAATCTGCACAAAATATTGAGGTCTTTTTTTAAGGTTTTAATATCAGAATGTGTTGGTACGATCTCATTACCTAGTATGTACAATACCTACAAAATATAACATAATATAATATTATAAAATAATATCAGTGTAGGATAATATAAAGTATCCTACACTAATTTTTAGAAATAATTTATAAAGACATCAATTTTTCACAGGTGTTTTATTAACCTAGGTATTACAGAATGGGAACAATCCTTAACTTTAAGTCAATTTGGAGAACTACTGTCATTTTTTTCCAGGTAGTTGTGCACAGATGCTAGTCATTGTGCCTAACTAATTGTCCACGTGACCAAGATGTGCACATGAAAGTTCAGTTAAAGCCATGATGCTCAGATGAGAAATTTGTTCCAGTTTACTAACTACTATTCAGGCTGACTCAGGATTCACACTTACAAACATAGAACTAACAGTGACAACAAGTTTAGACAGTGACCTTTGAAGCCAATATTGAATTGCCCTTTACCTGTTGGGATTTTGTTTTCCTCATTTTTTACTAGACTGCACTTACAAGGTTATCATGGGTCTCCTGCTTCACTGCTAAGGCTACAGAAAAGTTTAAGGTAATTAATTTGAAAGACTAGGGGCTGTTCAGGTGGTACATTTATGCTATTGTGACAATAGATGCAGTACATAACAAAACTGACAGTGTGAATTTAAAAGCATTCAGAGAGATGTACTCTCGCCATAATCCTAAATACGTTCTTAACTCTTGAATAATTGATAGATCCAATTGATTGAATCTATGTCCAAATTGTTCTAGAGACTTGTATGATGCCTACTGAAGTAAATGAATATTTCTATTGGATTTAATAGGCTTTGGATCAGGCCCCTGGCTACTGGAAAATTAGAATGTCAGCAGCTTTCTTTACTGAATAACACTAGTCTGGAGCTAAGATACTTTTTTCCCTTTTCTGCTTTATAATTGAAAAGAACATTTAAAATTTCATGACGTTTGCTAATAGGGTGCATCTCCACATGCAGGGCATGAGCTTGCAGTTGGAAAAATAGTAGCTACTTTTCACTACTGCTCACATCCTTGCACATGCACTTTGGTGCAGGGCAAATGACTCACTTCAGGAGAACTGCTTTTTCCCCACTTTGCCTAGCTTCCAGCATGGAGGAGCTGAGACATGACTAAAGGAGAGGAGATGTTCTGGCCAGAAGCCAGAGTATGTCCCTGGAGGACTGAGCTTCCATGTCTACTGGCAAAAGCTCCTGTGGTGTAGGCCATGCTGATTTTTCTGCAGCATTTTTGTTTGGTTGGTTGGTTTTTATGCTACCAGAATTTCCCAGTAGCAAATTTTGCTCCTGTACTGGAAATCATGTCAGCTTGCACCTTTGCTTGCAGCACCACAAAGAACATGTGTTTGCATGTCTGGATCTGGTCCTAGTGTTTATTAATGTCAACAGACAGACATTTATGCTTAATATTTCCAAAGAATGTTATAAAAATATGCCTGTCTAACCTACCTATTATATACTTTTTTTGTTTAAAGCTTCATCAGTTGAAATAGAAACTTTTAATATCCCTGAAGATCCAAATTCAGTTCTCTTAAATACTGATATTACTGTAAAGTAGTATTTTTGTAAGTGTGACCAGGGGTCATCCCTGGGGCCAGTCACAATGTTGCCCCAGCCACCTGTCTAGGGCAGTACACCTGTATGATTTTACTGCCATGCCTTTCTTGTATTTTAATGGTTGTTTGTAGGTGAGAGGCTGCCCATTTAATGCCCTGATGCCAATGGCATAATACTTGGCTCCGACCTTCCCTTTACCATGTCCCATGCTTCACAGATGGCATCCAAAATGACTTCCAACTCCCCTGGCCCCATTGCTGGGCCATACTCAGCCTCTGGCCCAAACTTGGCTTCAGGCATCCATGGACATACCTTGGCCTGGCCTCTGGCCCAGCTTGGCGTCAGGTGTCCTTGGATGTGCCTGGAGCACATGCCCCTGTCTGCGGCTTCTACTCTGCCCCCTCACTGGGGTCCTTGCCTCTCACACTCTACCCTCTCACTGGGGCTTCTTGGCTTTGTGCCCCTTGGGCCTCAGGTGTCTGTCAACATACCTGGACCTCACTCTCAGCCTCTCCACTAGACCTTGCTCTTATTCAGGTACTGGGCCTTGGGCCTTCCTGGCCCCTGTGTTGTCACCCAAGCCTGGTGCTTTTCTCTCAGGGTGTACTACCCTAGCCTTTCCCCTCCACAGCGTCACCCACAAGGCAATCGGGGTTGAGGCTTTCCGGCACTCCATACTTGCCTTCCACAAGGGAGGCACTAATGTGGCACTTCCTGGAGACTGCCCTGCCACAGGCAGCCCCAGCACACCGTCCAACCCCAACAGGGTGTAGTTCTAGGTCATTCCCTAGGACCAGTACAGGCCTACCTGCCTTGGTCTTTCTTTCCCTCACTGGGATGCTAGATGTTCCTCCATCTGGGTTGCTCATTTCTGGACACTTTATTACAGCCTCCACCACATCACATACCCTCAGTCACTGGCCCCAACTCACTCAGACCACCTTATAGGATTCTTCCCATCAGAAGGTTGGGTTTCAGTCTCCATCATTTCAGTGTGCTGACCAGTTGACCATGTATCCTATCTTGGCATGCCTCTCCCATTGAGGGGACCTTCAGCCTCTTTTAGGCTCTGTCCCTGCCTCTAGACCAGTTGGGGTGCCACTAGCTCTCTGAAGCCCTGGCTTGCCCCTTGCAGTGGCCATATTTGCCCTTTTGTCTCTTGGCTCTGTCCCCCTTGCATTGACCAGTTGAAATTCCAAGGATCAGTCTGGAAGCAGCTGACCTTCATACTCAGCAGAGGTCCACCTCTGGGCCCCACCATAAAGCAGTCCTCTCTTACTGGGCTTGCCTGGTGCCCCACCTTTCTTATATCAAGCAGGCCTTCAATCCACTGGGATCATCTGAGCCCTTGTCCTCAGTCACCCCCAGTTCTAATCCAGGGCTTAGCTAGCCTCTTAGTAGGCCCACAAGTTCTAAGCCCTTTCCTACACTGGCCTGTGCCTTCTATCGGCCTAGGAGTACCTGGCCTCTCCTCATCTCCAGGCCTACATCCACTTCCTTGGGGCGGGGAACCCCGCTGGGTCCCTATGAAGCTCCTCCTTCCACATAGTTCCTACTCTGACCTTCAGAATATTCCTGGCAGCAGCAGCTCTCCCACTGGGCAATGTTACAATAGTGGCATGCCAGCAGCAACTGCTGGCTTTGCTCCTCATGGCCAGCTCTTATACTGAGGCTGCTCAGCCCTACTTCAATCAGGCAGCCTCTTGGCTGTCATGTGACCACATGATTAGCCTTGTCACCACCTGCAGGCTGCCTCACAACCTGCTCAAGCCCTTAAAGTGGCAAGCACTTGAAGGTGTGCTGCCACAGTAAGTATTTATAATAATCAAAATCTTTTAGATAAATCAGAAGTAGGAAGCCAGATAGAGCATTGGTGGGACCATTACATGACCAAGGTGTAAAAAGTGCACTCAGGGGTGATGAGGCATAGTACAGAAGCAGAACGAACTGGAAATTCCCATGCCAGATCAATCCTTTCTAGTAGATGGGCTTGAAGAGTTGCATCACACTGAAGTTGCATCAGAGGATGTTTAACAACACATCTATAAACTAAACTAATAAGTCACCATAAACTGATGTCATTCACCTGAGAGTTCTGAAGGATCTCAAAGGTGAAATTATGGAACTGCTGACAATAGTATGTAAACTATCACTTCAAACAGCCTCCATGACAGAGGATAGGTGGGTTGCCAACTGTAACAGGCTGTGTATTTCAGGGCTTGCAGCCCAGCTGCAAGTTATAGGAAGTTGATTGCAGGCTGGCCTAGGAGGACTGGGTCAGTTGATAAGAATAATGGCCTGGCCCAGAGGATGTTAAAAACTCCCAGGGAAGGGAGCTGAGGGTACAGAGGGAAATTTGTATGTCTATAGGCTTCAGCACTGAGCCAAGGTACTCTGAAAAAGACCACAGGGTTTGGTGTTTGTCATTTATTGTGTATGTGTTAGCTTTTTTTATTCATGCTTTATGTTTGTTTCTTGTGGGTATAAGTTTGCTGCAGGGAAAATAAAGACTATGGTGTGCTACTGGAAAAAAGCCATGACAGGTCATGGATTATGTACGCAAACTAAAAACTAAGCCATGGGGACAGGAGCTCTGCTAAAATGGCTGGAGGGGCTGCATAAACAGTTCCAGAAAGTCCAAATCCAGCAGCACCAGTTCCTGACAGAACAGCAGCAGCAAATGCAGCAGTTCCAGAGAGAACAGCAACAGCAGGAGTTCCTGTAGAAGCAACTGGATATCAGATGGATCCCCATCTATGCTGGTGAGTTGCTGGGTTCCCTGAGATTGGAGGGTAGAGTCCTTCCTAAGATTTTTTTGGTGCAAGTAGTGAAGACCTACCAGTGGCCCCAGGGTACATGGGACATGAAAGTGCTCTGGGTGACTAGTTTGGAGGAAGCCACCTGAAGGGTAGAAGATTTCATGGGGGCTGAGAGAGAATGTTGAGTGCCCTTGGGGAACTGGCAGTTGTGGGGCTGAAGAAATCTGGGGTCATGAGGACAGCCCTGGGACTGTAGGAAGGGGTCCGGTAGGTTGCTACCTCAGTCACTGTCATGACCACAGCCAGGAGGAGGGGCCTTGGATGACACCCCTAAAGAATAAAGCTTCTGGGTCCTCCCCTCAGCCCAGGAAAGTGAAGGGAGGCACAATTAACATGTGGGGAGAAGGGAAACCAGTTGCAGGACTGCCAACAGATGGATTACAGCTATACTTATACCTATGTTTCAGAGGTGGGGCAGGAGAACCCAGACTCAAGAGGATATGTGATCCCAGTCCAAGTTGGGGACACCAATGTTACAGACTCCATTTCAGACAAGACTATGGTGTGCTACTGGACAACCCACTGTATCAATATAACACCATCCTCAAAAAGGGCTCCAGAGGTGATCCTGGGAACTACAGACCAGCAGGTATGAGTTGCATCCCTTGCAATTTGGTAGAATCAGCAGTCATGTGCACAAATACAATCTGCTGGGGAAAAGGCAACATGGATTTTGTAAAGAGAAATCCTACCTCAAATCTGCTGGAGTTATTTGAGGGTATTAATAATCATATGGACAGGGGAGATCCAGTTGGCCTAATATATCTGGACTTTCAAAAAGTATTCAATAAAATTTCTCAACAAAAGTTTTTAAAAAACTGCTTTGCCATAGATTTAAAGGGAGAGCACCTTTGTGGACTGAAAGATGACTAAAAGATAGGAAGCAAGGGGGAGGGCTAAGTGATCACTTTTCAGGACGGGGGAGGTCAAAAGTGGAATCCCATTGGATTCCTATTACTATTTTAACATTTTTATCACTGGCCTGGAAATGGGGGTAGGCAATGAAATCTCCAAGCTTGCAGATGGTACCAAATTATTCAAGGTTGTCAAATCCTAAACTGATGGAAAGGAACTGCAGAAAATCTCACCATGCTTAGTGAGTGGGCAAAAAAATGGCAGATGAACTTCAGTACTGGTAAGTGCAAGGTAATGTACCTAGGGGAAAAATAACTGCAAGTATAAATCCACAATGCTGGACTCTGGACTAGCTCTTATGACTGTGAAAAGAGACCTTGGAGTCATTGTAGATAGTTCTCTAAAAACATCATCTCAGTGTGCAGCAGTGACCAAAAAAGCCAATAAGATGTTGGATGTCATTAAGCACATGCATTTCATCTGGCCTAAGGTTACTCTGGTATGAACTGCTCCAGAGTAAGCACTTTTACACAGGCGTCTAGACATACAGGTATTAAGGAACAGATTTGCTACTCTCCGCACCAAGTTTTCTGCAGCCCTGCAATGGGCCTCTGCCATCACTGGGGGGAGCTCTAGGTTCCTCCTAGGTGGTACCCCAGGGACTGGCAGGGAGCACTGGGCAAAGAGACAACTGTGTCCCGGCCTTGGGGACTGCCTCTTGCTGGGGCAGGGACAATGTTCCCCTGTCCTGGCAGCAGGGAGCTGCTGGCCCTGGCTTCCCAATCAGGGGCAGAGGACTTGGAAAGAGCTATAGGTGTGGGATAGGTCCCAGCCCCCTGTCCAGATCCACCAGTGGTAGTGAAGTGGAAGTGAAGGGAGTGGACTCACAGGGGCTCCAGAGTAACAAATTCAAAGAGTTGTTAGACCTCTGTTACCCTGCAAGCCTACTATTTGGTGGGCCAAAAAGGGACTCTTCTCCAAGTATTGGCTTGCAGCCTAGTTCCACCTGGGGAACAAATATACCAATAAATATGTGACTCCAGAAATAAAGTTAATCAAAATGTGTATTAAAATAAGTTTCACAACATCAACAATAGTAACAGCAACCAAAATCACAAAACCAGCTACTTTATTTACAGAGAAGACAACACCACCATCCCCATGTCACCACTAGGTGGCAACCTAGAACTCCAAGGCCTAGTGCAGAGCAGAGCTTGTTGCTGCAGCCTCTGTCACACTGTCTGAGGATTTTTATGCTTTTCCCCACCATACTGGGCATTAAGCACTTCAGTCACATGGGATGCGTGATACTTTACCCTTCCTCCTATGTGGCAGAACAGGTGGACCAAGCAGGTGTGTTCTTATATGACAAGATCCCAAGGGTATGTAGCTCACAAGCACCCTGTACTTTCAGTCAGACACTGTTCTACACACAGAGTCAAGACTGCAATCATGTTTTCACACATGCACACACACCAAGTCTCAGTGATGTGCTGTCTCAGTTTCTCACATACATGTCCCCAGTCCCACACAAATCCAGTCACACACTGAGGTGGTGGGTCTCACAGGTTTTATGCTGACCATGTCATGCCACATGTCAATCACATCTCTCAACCAGTTGTCACTCAAATTGCTCTGTCATTCACTTGTCCATTGTATCTGGACCACTCATAACTGACCACATGATATACTTATCATAATTTTCCCTCCACCGTGATTACATCACTGTGGGGGCTGTGCATGCTCCAAGCATCTTAATTTATGTATCTGGGTCATGATGTCATTGAGGGCAGAAGTTCAGGCTTTCTGGAAACTTCAGGCCCTCTAGTCTTGCCCGCATGCATATTAGCTGTTATGATGGAGATTATTCAGCACAGGCCAGCATCTGGCTTCTACAGTAGCTCACTGCTAGCTGCCCCACTGGCAGATTGGGGCAGGGGGATGGGACCTGCTGCTCTTTCCAAGCCCTGTGCCTCAATCACTCAATGGGGGAAAGGAGCTAGGAACTGTCCCTGATAAAGACAGTTTGCAGCCCCTGCCCTGAAGGCTGGGCAGAGTCTAGGCAGCTTGTTCCCTGCTCAGCTCTGTGAGTCCAAAGCTGGGGGGCTTATTCTCCTCCCAGCTTCAAGAGTACAGAGCTGAGGAAGAAACAGGCTCCCCTGCCCCTACTAGCAGAGGAGCTCCCAGCACCAGCTCTGCAACCATGAGGCCAGTGGTGTAAGACCCTTATCTCCCAGCACCAGCTTCATGACCATGATCCTTATAAGGGTCTCCCAGTGCCGGCCCCACAGTTGTGGAGCCGGCACTGGGACATAAAGATTTCCCAACCTCCCTGCTCCCTGATCATGATCTCTGGAGCTCCCTTCTGCTGGGGAAGGGGGGCATAGTCCCTGCCTGCGCTCCTGTGGTGGAACCCACTCCAGCAGCAGGCAAATGGGCTATTTCCCACCCTTTGGTAGATGGCTGACCAGGAGCAGATTTTGTTCCCAGTCAGGCATCTACACATGAGCTACTGCATTTGCAAGTAGCAACTTTATTCAGGATTAGGGAGGTTTACTGTGTAGTAAGCATATGCACATGTAGATTCATATGCTTACTTTGCAGTAACCTATGCTAATGAGCAGCTAAGCATCTTGTATAGACACAGCTATAATGAAGGAACTGAAAGCAAAATAATGAACATCATCAAGCTACTATATAACATTATACAGTTTTGTCCTGTGTCTGAAAGGAATGGAGACCTCTTGATAAAATGGAAGCAAATCCTACTGTAGCCAATGTGAAATAACTTCAACCCTATGCTGCAGGTGAACTCCAGGTTAAACAGAGTTCAATCCTGGTAGAGGACTGTGAGCAAAGAGGACAAAAAGGAGCCAGAGGAGTTGATAAGTACAAGTGCACAGATTGTTGGAATATTTTAAAGCTTATTTAAGGAAAACATCAAATATCAATGCCAACATGGAATGCCACCAGCAAAATAATAATATACTGGCTTATTCTCTTCACAATTAAAACTACTTTTGAAATAATCCAAAATCTACTACCTGCTGTAGGTAGAAATAAAAGAAAGAATTGCACATGTCCATCATTATGCTAAATCCCTTCTCATTTATAATGATCATCTCTAGATTATGTTATGTGGCCATAAATAGAAGTTTGCAAGTTGACTTCAAAAAATGACAAATGTACTCTATTAGTGATAAGAAGAATATAAAATGCATCTTAAATGCACTGAAACGTAGTCAGCCAAAGATCTAATACAGCCATGAAGACTTTGATAAACATCAGCATAATATTTTAGATTTAAAGTTTGATAGTAACAAAAGGACTACAATTCAGAATCTTTACTGGAACTGGAAAGCTAAAGAATAATGGTAATAATATATATAAACTCTCACATCTAGTTTACTAGCTCAGGTTGGTAACAACTGAAAATCATTACTCCTACCATCTGCTGACTGTACAGTGATCCTCTATTACCTTAGAATCTTCAAAACACTTTCACTACTAAAATTCTTTAAGGCAGACTCATTAAGAAGCAAAGAGAACTATCTTTACCATTAGAGGTGGTTGTTTCAGAAGTGAGTAGAATCTTTTTGGTTGGGTTGCACTGCTTCTGACTCAGGGACTTAACATATTATATTCAGATCATAGTAAGCATTAATATGATTCAAAGCTTTTAGAGCAATCTCACATTAATGCATATTGAGATCATAGTACACATCAGACTTTAGAAATGGCCCCAGTGCAATCATGGGGCTGAGACCGAAAATCAGATGAAATTTTGGTCTCAGCCCAACAACCCACCAGACCCCATTCTGTCTCTGTCCCAGACTTCGGTCCCTGGCCTCCCATGACGTAAGAATCTTGAGTCCCCCTCCCCACCCTTAGCACAGGGGGGTGGGGAATCAGCTGTTTCTTGTTCAAAGATCCCTAGGCTTAATAATGACATTTGCATACAAACATTTTTTCCTTTAGAATTCATCTGCTCCAATTACTTCTTCCTTACCTGAAGTCATAAACCTCCATATGGGATCTTAGTACCTATTCTGTTGCCAAGGGCAATATAATAGGGAGCATGGGAATGTGTTCTTCCTGTCTCTCAAACTCTCAGCTGGGGGTGAGAAGATCAACATGGTATGGGAAAAAAAAAAAAGAAAGAGAAACAGAACAACAACTAGAAATGGAAAATTTAAAAACAGTAAAATGGCAGGTTGTTAAAAAAGAAAAAAAAAAGCAAAAAAAGCTTTCCTCCTAAAAAATATCAGAAACATCCTGAAAATAATTACATTTTTTTTCTTAAATTAATTTTTGAAAAAAGTCCATTTTTATCTAAAAACTGTTTACAGCCAAAAAATAAATGCAATCAACTTTAATGGTTACTTCTCCTACCGTAGAAAGTGTCCAAGTATCTGCAAGGGAGAGCAGTATAGAGAACCAGATTAGACAGAAGAGTGAAAGGGATTTAGGAAGAAGCAGAGGCAAAAGTGTCAAGATACAAAATGAAAACCCAGGCAGGCAGGTTGGGAAGTGAAATGGTTAATAAGGAGCAACAGAAAATGGGAAATGAGAGATTTATTTTTTTAAAGAGTTTTTAAAGACATAAGGTATTTTAAAACATGTAAATTGTAGGTAAAAGATCAGCTTCTGGGATTATACTAGAATTAGTATTTATAATTCAGAAGTAAAAGAGTAACTATTTATTAATTTGCAACTTTAAATTGATTCTTCCTTTCTCCACCTACCATTTAAGACTTTTTAATGTTTTAACTCTCTCTTAACCTTGTCTCATTCAACAGGCTTAGAGAACTGTTGTCTCCTTTATAAATTTATTTTATTAGGCAGACATAGGACTTTTATAACCATCATATACACACAACCCCTGCTTAATGCTGTTTTGCTTAGCGCTATTTCACTATAATGCTCATTTTAAATTAATACTTGATTTCACTTACCACTCAATGAGTTTCCTTATAATGCTCATGGTTGCAATCTTGGGTCATTAAAAACAATTGTGGCCACCATCTTGGGTCGTCAAATACTTTTGGTTTCACTTAACGCTCATTTTGCTTAGCGCTCAGTTTTTCAGGAACCTATCAAGAGTGCTGAGCGGGGGTTGCCTGCATTTAAATCTAGTACATTTTTTGGTCTACGTATAGACTTTATACATAATCCAGAATAAGTGCTCAGAAATCAAATGAAACCCATACCCATACAGAAGTTTAGAGCACATAAACTGGACTGATAATCCTGTATTATGTACACTGAAACTTATATGAATTTGGTTACTCAGGTGCATCAAACTTCTATACCAGGTCCCCTATCAAATCAAGTTAGGTCACTGTCCACCAGCATCCCAGGCTTCTTTATGGATTCCCACTAGCCTCACCTCACAGGGATGTGCACAGAAACTGTACCTGTGCTTGGCTGCTCCAGCCAAGCACTCAGCTGGCCATGCTGCCAGGCTTTCCCAGGCCCAAGCTGAAAAAGCCTCTGTCCCCAGCCTTGCATCCTGCCTATGGCCAGATGTCACTCACAAGGCAGCAGGGGGTGGGAAGGAAATGGAGGCTTCTGCATTGACTGCACATGCCCCAGGACCAGAGGACCTATATCTACAGGCCATGCCCCTGCACCCTGTCATGAAGCACCCAGAAATGTACACACAGACCAGACATGGAACCTAGGAAAACCCCTATGTGTGGGCACAGCCCCATGGACCACATCCCTGGCTCCTTCATACCACATCTCAGGGGCCAGAGCCAAGCACCCTGACACACAGGCCTCAGCATGGCCCAGGCCCGAGCAGGAATTGGTGTGGGTGGCCCACCTCTGGTGGGTTGGGGTAGCAGGGAGAAGAACATCAGGACTGCCTGCATGGAAGCAATGCTGCAGCCTCTGCAGCTTGGTTACTGTGGCAGGTACCCAGGCCATGGGTATTTGTTTTTTTGCAAGGCATTTTCAGCTTGAAGATATAGGGTCCCAGAGTTTTAGGATGAGTGTGTGTGGGGGGGAAAGGTATTGAGCATCCAAGCCAAGGGAACCAGATGGATGCCCCTGAAAACTTCAGGACCATGTGGGGTGTGCCCAGATGTCTCCATGTTGCAGTTAGAGGACACTGGAAATATCCAGGTCAGGATGTAGGGCATTGCCAGAATCATGGGTGTACACTGGAAGCCCCTGGAAAGTGCAAGTTGTGGGGGTGGCCTGACCAGTGGATCCTTGGTCACACTGGAGCAGGGGCCCCTACACCAACCCCTGAAAGCAAAGTAACCCCCACTCCTCTGTCCCACTCCTCCCTCCTGCAATCAAAGCCCCATCCCTGTCCTGGACCCCCCAGAATCCCTGAAAGCTGGGAAGAGGTCCAGGAGTCCATTGAGTTGCATCCCAGGCTTTCCAGGTGTGCTGTCAAAGCAGATGGTCCCCTCCAGTTGTTCCCAAGGGACCCAGGGACCCTGGACCCTCTGAGAGAGTGGAATAGGTGCCCACCACGGTGACTGCAGAGGGACCTAGGCCCTTCCTCCCTGGTAACCCATCCCTGCCTCACT
>NW_017729003.1:18272339-18277586 GCF_001723915.1 Gavialis gangeticus
GAAAGTAACCCCCACTCCTCTGTCCCACTCCTCCCTCCTGCAATCAAAGCCCCATCCCTGTCCTGGACCCCCCAGAATCCCTGAAAGCTGGGAAGAGGTCCAGGAGTCCATTGAGTTGCATCCCAGGCTTTCCAGGTGTGCTGTCAAAGCAGATGGTCCCCTCCAGTTGTTCCCAAGGGACCCAGGGACCCTGGACCCTCTGAGAGAGTGGAATAGGTGCCCACCACGGTGACTGCAGAGGGACCTAGGCCCTTCCTCCCTGGTAACCCATCCCTGCCTCACTGCAGAGATGGCTGCCCACCCCCAGGACAGCGTGGGTCCTTGTCTCAGCTGTGTCAAGTGAAGACCAGCAGCACAGCTCCCTGCCCTGGGAATTATCTAGACAGGGTACTCATCATAGCTCCCTTGGTGTCTCTGCACAACTGCCCAGACAAGTACTGAGAGGATCCAAGATGCTTCCTTTTATACTTAAATTTTTATCAGCAAAATTTGCAACTTCACACAAAGGCTCTGTGTCTCCCGTCTAATTGCAGAGCCTGTACCTGTATAAGGAAAACACGGTGGACAAGATGGTGGCTAGAAACCAGGATGGTGGTTCAAGACCAGGTTGCTGGACAGTTGCTCACAGCAGGGACCAAACTTCTGCTGAGCCCAGCCACATAAGATATGTCTACAGGAGGTGTTGAAAAAGAAAGGAGGCCTTGGTTGCTGCCTCCAAGCTCTGTGCATGCACAGCTAACTCCTGGTGCCAGGAGTTGTGAGACCAGCATGAGGAGAGACTTCAGATTGCATGCCTATATACAGACTGCCAAGGTGCAGGACAGGGGGTTGAGATGGCCTCCTGCTGTTTAGAGGAGGCAAGAGCTGCAGAGCTGACAGAGGCACAGCACCAGAACAGGACATTTATGGAAAGGGTCCTGAACTGCTTTGTGTCTACCTACAACACCCCTGACTGATGCCAGAGCTGCCTCCTGTGGAGAGTCTGTACCCCTGCCAGCCAGGAGTGGCATGAAAGGCTGCTTCCCAGCTCCCCACAGCATGCTGAGCCCAAGTCCAGGGTCTTTTCCCTGGGGAACAGGAATCGGGGTCCCAAGGGAGGGGTCCTTGGATGCCAGATAGGGCAGAACTATCCTCATGACACCCTGACTGGTAGCTGCTGGAATGTAAGGGGGACCTAGGACAGGCAGAGTGGTGCAAAGCAGCCAGTAACCTGTGGGCCTGGGAGACAGAAAGGTACCAGATGGGGACCACTCTAGCAGGCAGGAATGGAGCAGGTGAGGGGAGCAGGACCAGGCAACCTGGGGCCTGTGGCTAAGGCTGTCAGGGACACCACCCCCCTTCCAGAGCTGATCCACTCCCTCCCATGCTGGCAGTCAACCCCTGTACACAGGCCCCCCAAGCAGTTCCAGGACACTTCCACAGTGCCTCAGGAGTGCTCAGAACTTGGAAAAGACTGCATCCCACCAAACATCCAGGCCAGGCTATCACTGAGAATGCATCTGGCACCAGAGCCCACTGACCCCTGTTTGTCCACCCACCACTCAAGGGCCCCAAGGGTGAGCTTTTCTGCTCCCCACTGCCCACTCTGGGCCAGGATCCCACTTCATGGTAGCACCACATGGCAGGAATAGGAGCCCCTATATTTGATCCTTCTGGGTGACATGAGCCCCAGGCATGGCCATAGATTGCAGGGCTGGAGTCTCCAAAGGGGGGGGGGAGCGGAGCCAGGGCCCAGGGTCTGCCGCCAGGGGCTGAGCATCTTATATGGGAGAGCTAGGAGTGGCGATGAATAGGGGGTGCATATGCACTCCCTGAGAGCACCAGTGCACCCCGTGTCAGGCCGCGCTTGCTGTTTAGATGGTGAGCAGGGGAGCAGGCAGGAGCACCAGTGCCCCCCCCCATGAGTGCCAACCAGGGAGTGGGGCCACCAGCAAAAGTGGCCGTGCTGCTTCTGGAAGTGGCTGCAGGAGTTCTGGAAGTGGCGTGGCCACTTTTACAGTGAGT
The DNA here is from genome assembly GCF_001723915.1 of Gavialis gangeticus. Lineage (NCBI taxonomy): Eukaryota > Metazoa > Chordata > Crocodylia > Gavialidae > Gavialis > Gavialis gangeticus. Next base: position 18,274,344 of record NW_017729003.1, read on the forward strand.
AAGATTGGCCACGGTGCACCCTCCCCCCATAGCTAGTGGGATCGGCCGCCAGGGAACCTTCCCCCCCAACCATCAGGATCAGCCACTGGGGGACCCTCTCCCCTGTGGCAGCTGAAAAGTATGTCTGTGTGATAAAGGTGCTTGCTGAAGACTCTATAAAGATTAGACCAAGTGTTTTTCTGTATTTGTTTAGATATTAAGCTATATGTTGTTGCTAAAAGCCTAATTAAAGTTTAAGATGTAGTGAGGCCTTGTATAAAGTAAGGCCTAGTAAATTTAGCAAAGCGTAGAAGTAGTAAGGCCCTGTGGCACAGTTAAAATTACTTTATCAAAGGAATGAAAGGCTTGTATTGCTATTGGTCAGTCTATGGACAGTTGAAGAAAAAGGAATCTAAGTGGTCATACATTATCAGTGTCCTTCCGAAGCTATAAATTAGCTGGAATATCTGGAAGCCATTCAGAAGGAAGATGCAGCTCTGTGAAAAGGATTTGCCTGGATCAGTTGGCCTGTGGACCTCGAGGAGTCCAAGAACTGCATTCCAAGGTCCTTCCCAGTACCCCTCAGACAGCATTTCTCAGGGATGCCAGACCTCACTGAACTTTGTGGAAAGAGGAACTTGATGTATATCAGGCATCAGAGAGACTGCCGATAAGTTGCTGACACAAATTGCTTTTGTCTGTCATCTTGTTACTATGCGTAGTTGTGTTTTTGTTAAGTCAATAAAACTTTCTTACCTTTCTACCCCCGACCACACTCTTAATCTAAACCCTCTGCAGGAGGCTGGGACACCCCCCAGTTGTTGACTGGTGTCAGGAGGGGCACAAGTCCCAGCTGACTCAAGAGGCACCAGGCACCCATGGAGCTAGGAGCCCATGGCCTCTGCTGTGGTGATGCCTTCCAACATGCAGGCCTATCAGGTGGGTCTGGGATCACCTACCTGTCCAACTCCTATATAAAGAAGTTCTTCCTGATGCCTGACTTAAATTTGCTATCCATCAGTTTGTGGCTATTGTTCCTAGTTACTCCAAGGGGTGCCCTGGTAAACAGACCATCTCCTATTCATTGCTGCCCTCCCCTGATGAATTTGTAGGCAACCACAAGATCCCTTCTCAGCCTTCTCTTGCAGAGGCTAAAGAGATCCAGGGCCCTCAATCTCTCCTCATATGGCTTTGTCTGCAGGCCCCTAACCATATGAATGGCCCTCCTCTGAACCCTCTCAAGGATGTCCACATCCCTCTTGAACTGTGGCACCCAAAACTGGACACAGTATTCCAAACGCGGCCTGACCAATACCACATAGAGGGGAAGTATCACCTCCCTGGACTTGTTTGTCATGTACCTGCTAATACATGATAAAGTATGGCTAGCTTTACTGATCGCTTCATCACATTGACGACTCATCTTCATCTTGGTGTCAACAATGACTCTGAGATCTCTGTCCACTGCTGTGCTTCTGAGAAGGTCTTCCCTTAGCCTGCTAGTGATTCCTTCTCTCTATGTGCACCAACTTGCATTTGCCCTTGTTGAACTGCATCCTATTCTATTCCGCCCACCTTTCCAACCTGTCCAGATCCACCTGGATTCATTCCCTACCCCTAGTGTGTTAACGTTAGCCCATAATTTGGTATCATCTGCAAATGTGGACAGAGTGCTTTCCATGCCCTCATCCAAGTCAATGATGAAGACATTGAATAGCACAGGTCCAAGGACCAAGCCGTGTGGGACTCAAATGGCTCCATCCCCTTTACCCTGTTCCTGCCTCCAGTATGGGTTTCTCTCACAAGGCTCCCAGGAATCAGCTGTCTGTGCCTGTGATAAAACTGTTAGCCAGATCCAGTATCCCGCCTTCCCAGTTGAATAAGGGGACTCCCAGAATCAACTATTCAGTGGAACCCTCTTGCTGAACCCCATCTATGTTGATCCTTTAGGGTCTCTCTGAGTATTGAATGCAAACAGTTACTCCCTTACACACGGCTCTGGTGGTTACCTGCCCCACAAAGGACTGAACTGCAATTCGATCAGTTTCAAATTGCTTCAGGTCCCATTTCCTTCCAAATATATTTAGTGTAGCTCCGGTGTCCATGAGTGCCCTGATATGCCCTTGGGTTTCCACTGCAATGAGTATTCAGGAACCCAATTGAGGGTCCCCAATTTCTCCCATACGCCAGGGCTTTGCTCAGGGGTCCCCTTACAGGGGCTCTGTCAATGCTCTTCAGAGACCAGGGCTGAGGCCACACTTCTATTTAAATGGGAATGTGCCACTCCCAGTGCACTCAGGTCTGCTATTCTGATAAGCAGCTCAGCTAGAGACTTCCATTCCATTTCTCTTTGGGCTCCCCATGCTGCATTAAAAATTTACACACTACTGTCTGAATCTTGCTTTCCACCTCTCTTTCCTTTGCTACCCTGGGTTTAGTGCAGTGTGGTATGGGGCAATAATTTTGTTGCCCTGTGGGGTCAGGCCAACTCTCAAGATCACAATATTGCACTATTAGACAGGAGGATGTGACACAATTGCATGTGTACAAACATACAAATCAATTAGGTGCGCGCGCGCGCGCGCACACACACACACACACACCCACACACTACCAGCTCAGGCACATACACATCCAGACCAGCCTAGGCACATGCATACCTATCACTAATTCAAGCACATACACACTACACACTAAAAATTAGACTTCATAGATTTCATAGGCAGTTGGGCTGAAAGGGACCCCAGAGGATCATCGAATCCAGCCCCCTGCCCAGGAGCAGGAAGTCAGCAGGGATCATAGGAACCCAGCAACATAAGCATCCAAATGTCTCTTGAAGGCATTCAAAGTGGGTGCTTGAACCGCCTCCGGCAGCAGTCTATTCCAAAACTTCGGGGCTCAGACAGTGAAGAAGTTCTTTCTTATGTCCGGCCTGAATTGGTCGCAGTGGAGTTTGTGACCATTCGGTCTTGTCATCCCTTGGGGCACTCTGGTGAACAGACATTCCCCCAGATCCCTATGAGCACCCCTGATAAATTTACAGGTGGCCACCAGATCACCCCTGAGCCTGCACTTTTCCAGGCTGAAGAGCCCCATGGCTCTCAGCCTCTGATCATAAGGTCTGTTTTCCTGACCTCTGATCATGCATGTGGCTCTCCTCTGCACCCTCTCAAGCTTCTCCACATCCTTATGAATTGCAGAGCCCAAAACTGGACACAGTACTCCAGCTGTGGCCTCACCAAGGCCAAGTACAATGGGAGAATG
>NW_017729003.1:18282586-18282889 GCF_001723915.1 Gavialis gangeticus
GACTTCATAGATTTCATAGGCAGTTGGGCTGAAAGGGACCCCAGAGGATCATCGAATCCAGCCCCCTGCCCAGGAGCAGGAAGTCAGCAGGGATCATAGGAACCCAGCAACATAAGCATCCAAATGTCTCTTGAAGGCATTCAAAGTGGGTGCTTGAACCGCCTCCGGCAGCAGTCTATTCCAAAACTTCGGGGCTCAGACAGTGAAGAAGTTCTTTCTTATGTCCGGCCTGAATTGGTCGCAGTGGAGTTTGTGACCATTCGGTCTTGTCATCCCTTGGGGCACTCTGGTGAACAGACATTC
>NW_017729003.1:18282900-18289400 GCF_001723915.1 Gavialis gangeticus
TCGCCCCACTGGGCTGGGGTCAGGACACCCCACAACGCAGCGCCTTCTGCAGTGCTAGTAACACCCCTTTCTACTGGGGGAGCTCCCTTGAGGCCTCCTCCACCTCTACAGCCTCCCCTGGTCCTCCGGTCTAATCATCACAATCAATCCAAACGGAAACGCAAACCATAAGCCTGCCAGCTGAAACACAAAATAAGCCCGCTGGCTATAACCTCTGTTGAGCGCCACCCTGGCTACTCTTCGTTTCCCTGTCAGGGCTCTCTTCCCCGCATCTCATAATGCCGACGCTCGGGTGGTCAGGCTACTCTGCTCGGCTCTGCCCTGCAGCAGAGCCTCCTGCTGTTCCGGTTGCCAGAGGGGAACTGGCTCTGGCCTCAGCCCTCTCTGTTTATAAAAGCCAGGCCCTGCCCCCTGGCGGTCAGCTGACCCAATCAGTTGCCACAGCAACTGGCACCTGCTGCCCTGATGAATGGCAGCTGAACCCTTTTACTACTATTCAGTAGCAGGCACCCTAGTGCCCTGCTACAAAGGGGAAAAATAAAAAGCCTGGTGGCAAAGAGGAGACAGCCAGGAAAGAGAGAGAGACAGAATTCTGGGAGCGTGGGGCTGGAAACTGAGGCAGACAACTGAGATATGGGGGGGGGCAGATAAGTGGTGGTAAGAAAGAAACAGCCAGGAAAGAAACTGAGGCAGAAACCTGGTTGCTCAGGGGAAAAAGCATGGGGATAAGACAGTGGGAAAGAAACAGGGGGTTTGGAGGCAGAAAGGATCTTAGGACAGGTGTTGGAGGTGGTAGTGAGCCAGGAGCAGGAGAGGGAGAAATGAGACAGAAGTTAGAGGGGTGAGGAACAGAGATTGGATCAGGGTTGAACCATAGTAAAGCAAAACCCAATTCAGGGGTCATTTGTCCCAATAACCCAAATAACAGGTTCATTAAACAGACAAAATGCTACATAGCCTCATGAAGTTATTGGTTCACACACACACACACACACACACAAGCACTCACCATGGCAGCAAAAGAAAGAGACTCAGTGGAAGGGCTAGAGTCCAGGTAGGGAAGAGAAGCAGATTCCGAGTCCTTGGTTGAAGAGAGGGTGAGGGTTGATAGCTACCCATCCAGGCTGGAAAGGGGTCCTTGTCCAGAGGGGGGTCGCCGGCAGGGCCTATGGGTGGATAGGTGGTGTGGCATGGTGCTGGTCCAGATGCAGAGGGCATCCCCAGGAGTCAGTCTTCATTATCCCTTTGATGGGGCAGACTACCTCTGATCTCCTATGGGGAGGGCCTGTCCAGGCAAGGTCAGTCCTATTCCAGAGGGTTCCAGGTGTTCTTACTGAGCATGTGCAGTTTGGCACAATGGTGGGTTGCTTCATCTTTTGTTTCCTGAATGCTGAGGGTGGTTCCAAGTTCTGGGTAGTTGGTCTAGATATTGGTGTTGATGGTTTGGTCAATCAGAGGGAGCTATTTTTAGACCTACCGCCATTGTCTCTCAAGCACCCTCATTCATTTCCGTTCATTCAGGAACCAAGTTACACAAGAGGGCAGGTATGAGTCATAGGTTACACAACTGGGTATGAGGATAAGATGGAGGCTTGACATTACAAGATGGAAACTTGACATAACTTATGCTAACTTACATATATAGGTCTAAAACAGTAATCACACAATATAAAAGCAGTGAAAAAAATCAATACAAACTTAATAATTATCACGTATAAAACAGCGGATATCTATATCAAAATAGCAGGGCACTTATTTGCAAAGAGGGGAGAGAAAAATAAAACTTACTACCTAAAATAAAATGTTAAAGCTTATCCTACATCTTAGCTTACCTATAGGGAAGAGAGAGGGAGAGAAAAAGTAAGAAATTGCTAGGGAAGGGGAAGGAATGCATTTTAAATAAATAAAAAAAAAGAAAAACTGGGGGTTTTGCTACAATTTGGACCCCTAACCCACCTGTCAGTTTTGGGGTATGCACTTTCATTAGAATAGGTAACCATATAATTTGGTGGTCATTGAGCTTTTATTTGAACTGGGTGGCTGCAATTGCCCACCCCCACCTTCCTTGATCTCCAATTAACTGTTCTGTGTCCTGAGCCTGGACTAGGACTTCTCCCAGTGTATAATTCCAAGTCTCTCAGAGTGGCCTGATCAGTCCAGTTATGGACTGGTGCATGCTCTCCTGTACCTCCTTCCAAAACCGAGGAGGGTAATCTATATTTCTTATGTCAGGTGTCTGGTTGCCCACCCTGTCTAGGGGCAGCACCTCCCCTGACAGCAGTCCCGACATGACATGCCGGATCACATAGTCCCTAACAGGTACACCACATGTCTGGTGGATCTCCCCAAACTGTCCCTTAAATGTCTTCCTCCCCAACTTGATCCCCAAATCCATTATGCTCCAGTGCCTCCCCCAAAGCCGTCCTGCTGATTCATGGCTGCCTGAGTCTCCGGGCTGGCACAAGCTCTTAATAAGTGATGCCACTCCCAGGTACTCAGGGTCTCACACTCCACTACATTCAGGGATTTCTGCAACCACTGTCCAAAATTCCTAATGTTAGCATCCCAGGGTCTTGCCCAGGGCATCTAAATCAGCTCCACTGAGGGGAACCATCACGTACATGGTTTCCCCTGTGTTTCCCTGCACATCCTGGGTGACTCCAGTTTGAGTGATCACACTCATCTCAGGCACTGGATCACTCTTCTTCTTGAACTTAATGTCTTCAGAGGGGAGTTCGCTGTATCCTCTGGTTTCACCCACATCTCCCTTCCCCAAATCTCTCCCAGACTGAAGGGGATGTCTGGGTCCCAGTCTTGGTCTCCCTGGATAACAGCTTCTACTTGCAGGCTGCGCTTCTGGAGCTCCTTTTTAAAGCAGTTAATGGTGTTTAGATAGGGGCCATGGTTTACTTTGGCTCCCTTCTAGGCTTGGTCTTTATCCATTGTTTTTACCAATTTTTGTAAGGCTTCTTGGCACGACTTTTCCTGGTCTAACAATTCAAATTGTTGAGTATTATCTGAATTTATCTTTCTCAAATTCTCATTTTCATTTTCCCAGCTCCAAGACCGTCCTTTTAGAACCTGATTACTGGTTTCCAACTGGGTACATTTATTTTTTAGAATTTGGATTTGCTTTTCCTTCTCAATCCCTGAGGCTCACTGAGCTTTTTCCTAAATTGCTGTTTTTACAGCATGCCACAGTAGCCAAACCAGGGCACTGTGTTGGTTTTGAGCTGAGTATTTTTCACAAAGGCAGAATTTCTCAAATTGGGATTCAATGTCCCCTGTGGAGAAGCCTGGGGTACATACATCCTCCCTCCACAGGCTGGGTCCACCCTTCTGAATATCCTTATGGAGAGGGGAAATTTCCTCCCTTCATATCCACTTAGCCTCTTCGCCTACTGCCCCATGCTTGGGGGGTCTTCTTTCTAAACAAAGACATCTTCCTCAACATATTTCAACCTGTTGGTTTCCTTGAGCCCTCATGCTCCTGACTGACTGTTCCTGTCCCTGTCCCACAGGAGGGATCCCCACATGGGGTTGCTGAATACATGAGGTGCTGCAGCAGTCGAAAGCATTCTGATTCAAATACTCCAGCAGACTCAGTTAATCAAGTCTACATGTAAAATGCCACATGTGTTTTAACTGTGTGCGTGGGTGCATATGTGTGTGAACATGTGTGTAAGCTTTGGTTACATATACATAAAACTTTGAAAATTCCACTGACTTCTGGAGCAGACGACAAAGACTTCTTCAACTCTCTTGAATAACATTAGCAATTCTTATGCATTATAGTGAACAGCAATATTCAAGCCATTGGTGCTATTTAAGAATAATATTTTGTAAGTGAATATCCAATACTTTTTATTTTTATTGTATGATGTTTTACTGTTTATTTGAACCTGTAAGAGTATGGTCAATTAAAAAAAAGTTCAAGTAAAATGAACAAGCTAAGCTTAAAGGTAAATTATAATGCTTTAAAAGGGATTGTGGGGTATCCTGAAATCCTTTCAGGGGTGCCGTGGGGTACCACACAATGTTAGCACTGGTAGGTGTCCAAACTTGCTTCAGAAGACAAACCCAGGAATTTCAAATAGGAATCCATAGTGCTCAGAACATTCTGACCTGTTTTGTTCTGAGTGCTTTGCAATAGAAAACTGACTCTGTTATATTTATGTAGTAAAAAAAATAAATAAGGGAAAGCTAAGAGCTGGCATGGTCTGAGGGATGCCTTGATCCTAATGAGTGGTGCCTCAAGGCTAAAAAGGTGGAAAACCACTACTTTAAAGATATACAGAATCATCAAAGTTTCTTTGGTGTCTTCTGCTCTTATGAATGGAGGACAGCATAAATTACCATATATGTTATGGTAATACTAAGCTGAAAATCTTGTCCAGCCTAAGACCTACATTCAGGGCCCTCTTCTTTGCCTACTGAAGAAGACTGTTTCTCAGACAAGTCAAGTGGATCAGAGAGATGTATCATCATAGTGCTTTACATGTTTTGTAAGGTTATCAGTACTTGCTGGGGAGTTATAAATTAAATTTTCTACTCACTGCATTGTATAGTTGAGTTCAACAATCAATATATTTTTTTAAATGGCAAAGTATTAGATTTTAACATTCAAAGACCTGATACTAATTTACCTGAAGCCAACTTTATTTTGCAAGATAGTTATAAAGAGGCCTAGTATGAATAAGGCCAAGATTGTTTACAGTAGCTAGTGAATAGAAGAGTGGAGGTTTCTGATGGCTTAGCAGAGGAAAAAGAGAAGGTGAAAGAGTTAGTTTTTTGGTTTTAGCTTCAGTTTCCCTGCAACTGTTTTATCCAAATCCAAATATCAAGCATGATTCTTCAGATAAATTATTTTGTCTTAAAAGAAACAGAAGGAAAACAGGCAAAGTCATTGTAAGTGCAAACAATATATGAATTTTCTCTAATTACAGTAGAAACTCACAAAAGAAAATGTCTATTTCTGCAGAGTAGTAATAAAGCTTGAAGACACAATGCATAGTATTCATTGCTAATATATTATTTTCAGTGTTGCACTTGATAATATTTTCTGTTTCATACATTTAAAAAGTAGGCATTCCTTTGTCTTCTGCAGTTCCTTTACCTTTAGCAAGTACATTATTTCCTGATTTCTATACTAGTGCTTCTACAGTGCATCTCCCATCTAGTCAGAAGTATTATTAATAGCACTGACTACCATTTAGAAATCTAAACCCTTAAAGCAAAAAATGCAAAAAAGTGGGCCATTTTTGTTCTTCAGAGCAGAGTTGGAAACAGGTTTTCCTATTTTCATATCTTTTTGCAGGAATCTGTGAATCCCTAATGCTCTTAGACAGGGTACCTGGACTTCAGCTCCATTCTACTCTTTTTCTTTGTGAGACTATGGAGAAGTTGCTTAAAATGACCCTAAAACAACATCTTCAAAGCATAGTATTATTTATTCATGCAAAGAGTATGTAGCATATACAACAAGGGGAACCATCAAAAAAGGTCTAAAGTTGTATTTCCTCTTACATAAATCCTAATCTTTTCTTTTCTGTTCACTATCATTTTTCTACCAATAACTCCTCTTTAGCTGATGATAAATAACCTACACATGCCATCTTTTTTTGTTCAACATATTAAGGTTCAAATGTCCCTTTTCATTCTAATCTCAAATCTAGAAAATTAAACTTTGCAAGCTGATGGAAATCAAGGAAAAACAATCTCCAGGTAACAGGGTCCTCCATTGTTTTCTCTCATATCTTTGGTATTCTCTGAACTGGACTTTCTCTTTGCCACTGTTTCATTTCCAATATATGCCCAACTTACAACCTTTAACCCTTGTAGTTGAACAGGAAGGTTTATCCCACCCTGAGGCAAATTTTAAACAAAAAAGGCCTCTAAGATTAGGTTCTAGGAGATATCAGATTACACAAAATTAATTTATTCCTCTCATAAATTAAATCACCTTTTATAAAGTAATTTTTATCTCAATCAAATAAACTCATTACAGTGATAATGACTACTTCTTTCTGAATAAGTATCTGTATATCAGATGCACATCTACAAATTTGAAGTTGTTAAATGTATAGAAAAGCAAAAACAGAAAGGCTTCCTCTTTTTAATTACAGCATTTATTCATTACACATCATATGTTGCCTTTTTTCTTATTAAGTTTAGAAATATAAATCTTCCGAAATGCATACATTATAATGAAATTTACCTGGTGACCAATAGGCAGTGGGAACTTTACAGTTTTGTATAATATTTTTAATACTTGATATTTTTAATATTGAAACTTGTTATCAATATATAGATAGTTTCTTCTAATGGTTTTGTCAGTCTGTTCCATTATACTGGTAGATTTGAATTAGTTTGAAGAGTTATGTCACTTTTTTTTTACTCCTGCCTTGCTTTGTATTGAGTAACATAAGTAAAGTGAAACAAGTGAGATACCTGGGTCCAAAAGGGGCAAGAGGGGCACCAATATCCCCCCCCACCCTCCC
>NW_017729003.1:18289633-18291876 GCF_001723915.1 Gavialis gangeticus
CACCAATATCCCCCCCCACCCTCCCCAAACACCTGCACTCTGTATTTTATGGGCTATATCAGGACTGTTGCAGCTGAGGGGCAGTCTTACTGCATACTGGTTGTATCAGGTCAACAATGCAGTCTCCCTCGGACCTGTACCTAGTCATGTCTACATGTGCAATTAGTGTACATGAATAAACTCTAGAGCTTATTTCTCTGTGTGTGTGATTTGCTCCTTGGCATGCCATTTAAACATGCACCTGGGAGCAATTAACTCTGGAGCAATCAGCTCTGGAGTTTATTCATGCACAGTATGTGGAGCCCAGTCAGAGCAGCCCCAGCACTCAGGGAGCCCTGGGGGTAGCCTGTCAGCCAAGACCTGCTCTGACTAGGCTCAATATGCTGCAAAATTTGGTGATTTGAATCACTGTCCCAAATTGATTCAGAGATTCAGCTCCTGTCAAATCTCCAAATCACACAGGCCTACCCCCCGCCTTCTGTCCCAGCCTTGGCAATGGGTGCCCCGTCCACTCCATCTCGTGACACTTTGAAAAGAAAAAGCCCTGACTCATGGGGTGCTGCCAGGTGAGGGGTCAATCCCCACTGCCCCGCTCTGCCTCATGCTGTGTGGGGGGCTCTTCATGAGCCCCCCAACCCTCCCACTGCTGTCCCAGCCACTTCCCCCATGGCTTCCATGCCTGCCCCAGCTCTGTCCCTTTAAGAAAAAACAAAACAACGCCCCCCAGGCTCACCAGTTCCTGCCCAGTGGGGCGTAATCCCCGCTGCCCCCCCCGCCCTACACCATGTGCGGGGCTCTTCCACAAGCCCCCTGAAGCCCTGAGGCCACTGCAGGAACCAGTGAGTCCAGGGAGTTCTTTTGTTGTTTTTTTTTTTTTTCTTAAACAGCTGGAGTTGGGGTGGGCAGGTCAGTCATGGGGGTGGGGCTAGGAGAGTGGAAGGGGTAGAGGGCTCATGACAGAGCCGCTCATGTAGCATGGGACAGTGGGGGGTAGCAGGGATCACCTCACCACCACACAGTACCCAGTGAGTCGGGGCAGGTGGGGCAGCCATGCGGGGGCTGGAAAAGCAAGTGGAGATCAGGGGGCTGGGGGAACAGGCAGGGGTCTCCCCCATAGTCCCCTTCCTCTTCTCCAACCTCCCCTCCCTGGCCCCCTACTTACCAGCTCTAAGTCCAGCTCCAGCTCCCTGCTGCAGCGGGTGGGGACTGCCCAAATCATTAATGGCTACATCCTTTCTATGCACAAAGATCAAATAGTCTCTGGTAGGCAAGATATAGTTGAAAGAGAAACAAAATTGTTATATGGTCATTTTTTGAAGTCAGTGAAGGGAATCAGCTCCAAAAAGACTTCAAACTCTTAACACAGTAGATGCATATTTCATTATTTTTCTCATTTCTTTGTTACATATGCAGTATATGAAAACAACAGATATTTGATTCTATTATAATCAATTAAAGTGCAACTTCTCTTCTTTGTTACGGTGAGCACGTCTACATGAGATGCATTAATGAACACTAGCCTAATTTAATGCGCATTGCAGATATGCATCTAGATATGTGAGCCCTTAATGCACATTAAAAATGGCTAAATTAGGCTAATTGTGCATAAATTTGATACCTGCAAATGCAGATATCAAATTTAAGCACGATTAGTTAAAGTACATTAACGCACATATAGACACAACCTGCCACTAACCTTTAGTGCCGGGTCTGCACAGCCACCAGGGGCACATAGCAGGGCTACAGGCACTTGACATTAACCATAGTGCCAAGTGCATTAACTTTCACGCCAAGTCCCTGCACATGTAGACAGCTGCCAAAAATCACTTAATGCACATTAAATTTAGTCATGCTTAAATACAAGTGTAGACACACCCAGTGAGACATAAAGGGAAAAAAATAAAACTATGATGAACCTACAAAAAAGTTGAAAGAAGATATGTACAATGGAAAGCCTGCTGTCCAAAATATCCCTTCTAAGTCAGCATAACCAACTTTTTCCAAATGAGCTCTAAATATTACATTTTGCACACACAAAAGAGTTCTAGAATGTCTGGAGAAATTTAGGCTTGACCTCATCACATCCAAGACAAGGTCATGCTTTATGGGTTATAGTCATTTCCATTGAAATATACACAATTTTCCCTCTTTGAAGGGTCACTACTAGATCATATGATGAACTGTTTCATATTTTCATAATAGTTTGGGTTCAGAAGGGACCTGAACAGATCATCTAGTCTGAC
>NW_017729003.1:18296876-18306430 GCF_001723915.1 Gavialis gangeticus
TCCAACCTCTTTTTTAATTTACCCAAGGTAGGAGCGAGGACCACTTCCCTAGCAAGTTGGTTCCACATCCTAGCCACCCTAACAGTGAAATAGTGCCTCCTAATCTCTAACCTGAACCTATTCTCCAGCAGCTTCTGGCCATTGTTCCTCATCACCCCAGGTGCTGCTGGGGGGAATAGGGCCCTTCCCATTTTCTGCTGATCTCCCCTAACGAGTTTGTAGGCAGCCACCAAATCCCTCCTCAGCCTCTGCTTCCTGAAGCTGAACAGGTTCAGGTCTCTCAGCCTCTCCTTATAGGGCCTTCCCTGTTGCCTTCCAACCAAGTGGATGCCCCTCCTCTGAACCCTCTCAAAGCAGCTGTATTTTTTAAACTGTCAATTTTTACCTGACCTTTCTACAAATCATTCTTAGCATATCATCCTCAGTTGTATTCCCTTCAGCACTTGACATGTGGTCTTTAGATCTGATATATATAACAATAAATTCATGTGTTTATGATGGCAATTCATTTAAAGATCAGATTTAAAAATAATTTCTTTTCCAAATCCATCCAAAAATTGGGGCCATTTTCTATTAATCTGTCACTTTTGTTCTTTCTAACTTAGTGATGTAAATCCATAAACATGTTAAAGTTATCTCAGTGTATCTTGGAAAAAAGGCAACCAGGAGAAGAATTACAGACTGGGTTAACCTGAGATGTAAAAGACCATGAAAATGTAGTGTTACATGGCAATAAGATGCCTGTTCCTTTAAAGACAGAAACTGCTAGGCAGAAACCCCACAGGTGCAGGTTACTGTGGCAGCAGGTTAATGAGGGAATTAGCCTGCACCTGCATCTGGTCAGGTGACTGGAAGAAGGCACGGCCCTGGACTGTGATGCCAGGGCTTTGACTAGAGGGTTATTTCTCTGACAACAGCCAAGGCACAAGAAGCTGTCATAGAGATGTTGATCTGCCTACTTGGAGATGTTTGACTGCCTGTTCTCATGCTGGTAGGATTAAGGCACTCTAGGAGATCATACGTTCTGGTGTGGAAGAGGCCCATTAAACTGAAAGATAAGCTTGCCTTCTTAAAAGGGACAGAGTATAGACACTAGGTTATTATTGTGTTGCAACCCAGGGGCTTGTGCTTTCTGTTGTTATCTATACCGGTGGACCAGGCGGAGGCTATTTGGAAGAGGAGTCCTCATTGGGGCACACTACAGTGTGGAGACCCCAGCACCAGAGCGGGGACAGCAACAGGGGGTGAGCAGACCCCAGTGCTAGAGAGCAGTGTTACTGAGGCTGAACTAAACCGAGACCTCAACATGAGAAGACAATGTCTACATACCATCTATGAGGCATGGGATGTGATAAAGGGGTGGTTTGAAGTCACACATCTAGCCCATGAGGCTTGGGGGTATCATAAAGCATCTCCTGAGTGTGGGACCCAATAAGGGGTCTAACAACCCACAGGGTTTAGAGGAATCTGTCAGGACTGTGACTGAGCAGCAAGTCCAGGAAAGCCTCCCAATCCATCATCTATACCAGCAAGATGTTGCAGGAGAGATTAGTAAGCACCCAGCATGGTCACGGTGCCCTAGGGATGTCATGGCCATCCCTGGGGAAGCCATATCGTGACATGTAGGTTTGGGCTTTAAATATCTTCTACCAGAGTCAAGAGGAGCTTTGTCTTTAGACTAATACAAGTGGAAGCAACTACAGTATTTTATAAAATGATACTTAAAATGCTTTCTGTGGCAGTGAAGATCACACTGCCCGCCCCAAGGAGGGTCTGGGGCCCAGGAGAAAGGGCCTTGAGGACCCCAAAGAGTGCCAGAGAAGTTGCTCTGGGCACAAGTACTTACCTTGCTGCAAATGAAAAACAAAAGCACAGGACTCACTGGGCCTGCAGACGACATGATTTATCAGCTCCTGCTGGCTCCGGTTGACTGGGTGCTCAATGGATGACATCAGAAAAGTGCCCAGCAATGGCTGCCAAAAGAGAGGACATGAGGAAAGAGGAAGTGATTAAAGGAGCAGAAAAATGCTCAGACTATGCCCTGGCAGGGGCGAAGGAGGAGGGTAGGAAGCTGTCTCCTTTTGAGGCTCTGAGGATCCTCTCTACTCACCTGGATCCAGGAATGATAAGAAGATGGGTTTAAAAGCATTTGGAAGGCTGTTGTCTTTCCTGTCTGAGAATACCTGCGGAACCATAAAAGATGACTAACCATGAGTGGTGGCATTTAAGGGCCAGTGATTAGGGAGAATCCCGAGACCAGGTACCCTGCAACCCAGCTGAGGATATTTCCTGGATCTAAAAGGGGCATGCCAGGGCAAGAGGCACCATGGCTGTGGGCAATTAAGTTGCACTAGCTCAGGAATGGGGACCATATGGATATAGAGAGCTAGCAGTTAATCTGTGTGTATAGAGTCAGGCTCAAGTTGGCAAACCCATTGTCACTGCTTGCCTGTGACCCACACAGTACGCAAAAAATCACAGTCAGATAGAGGTCAACAGCAGTTCAGGCCAACAAGCCTCCCTGTTTTTCTTATTTTTGCATCGAGTCATGGCAGGTGAGATTGGGTGGATGTGCTTTAAAGACTGAATTTTAGATACCTGGCCAGCACCTAATTCCACAAGAAAACTAAGTGAATGGACTTGATAATATTCATTTTGTTTACACTTTCCTAAAGTTTATGAGCATGTCCCATTATTTCTTAACACTACAGACTCTCTAGGTCTCATCCTGTAGTCCTTACTCAAATGCTACTTATACATTCATTGGGACCTTTGCCTGCTTAATGATTTTAAAACTAGGCCCCATATTAAAAGAATCTTGTTTACCACTATGAAAAAATCTTTCTGAGAGAGTCATATCACAAGTTTTTTTCCCTCTTCTCAGCAATTCAATTGCAAATAAGCACTGACAAGGAAGAGGCTGATAAAATTGCCAACTTATTATAAATCCACAAACCGAAATACTGTAAATATAGAAACATATGTTTGAATGGAAATTGGTGATGCCCTATATTCCTTGCCACTTACAAACACTCCCAGGTGTTCTTTATCTTTCAGAAATATATTATCAGATTTCAAAATGGAATGAATGGGCTTCATTCTCTGAATGATAATCCTTTCAAATATATTCAGCTAAGCTATCTCCCCAGGTAACTATTCAATAGGCAGGATGTTCAAAATATTCTTCTTTGGCAGTCTGTCTCATTTTCTTAGCAACAGATTCTTGCCATATCATAAACAATTTTTGAATAATAGTTCTCGATATGTAGAATTTATCATAGCTCAAAGCTCACTTCTGATATAAGACTGACTCAAAGGACATAGGCCATAGCATTTCAGCAGCTGACTTAAATCCTGAAATTTCAGATCTGCCTTGGGAGTGAGTGGGAAAGTTCATACATTGGGAAGTCTAGATGTAAAGAAATAAAAACTAGGGCAAAAGGATTAGTGTGAAAGACTTTGGTTTGTTGAATTTACGAAGTGTCTGAGTACTGAATTTCCATACATTCTTCATTTTCAAAGAATGCAAAGATTTATGCAATGAATCAGATACCATTACAAGCTTTCTATAGCTCTTCTTTCTGGCGCACTAGAGGAAATCAAGCAAACCCCTCATTGAAGCAGATGTAGTTACCTTGATTTAAGTTTAATATAAGTAAGGGAATTTTCCACTCACAAATTAGTAAAAGCAATAGTAAAAGCCAAGTTTGTGGATGATACCAAGTTATGGGGGAGTGTGGTCATGCTTAAATTAGGCTGCAGATGCAGGCAGACCTATACAGGTTGGCAAGTTGGGTGGATCGGAACCAGATGAAGTTCAACATTGAGAAGTATAAAGTGCTCCATCTGGGGGCAAAGAATCCTCAACATACGTACAGGTTCGGTGGCGCCAAACTGACTAGCACCATAACTGAAAGGGACATAGGGGTAATAATAGACCACAGTATGAACATGAAGTATTAGTGTGATGATGTATCCAGAAGGACAAACAACATTCTGGCATACATCAACTGATGTGTCTCAAGCAAAATCAAGGAAGTGTTTCTTTTGCTTTACTCAGTATTCGTGAGACTGCAGCTGGAGTACTGTGTTCAGTTCTGGGTGCTGCCCTTCACCAGGAACATGGAAAAGCTTGAGAGAGTCCAGAGAAGAGCCACCCATATGATCAGAGACTTGAAATGCAAGTCATACGAGAAAAGGCTGAGGGACTTGGGTCTCTTCAGCCTAAAAAAAGAAGGCTGAGAGAGGACTTGGTAGCAGCTTACTGCTATATCAGGGGAATACATTAAGGCAAACAATTGTTCACCAGGGCACCTTTGGGGAAAACCAGGAGTAATGACCACAAATTCCTGGAATACCATTTTAGGCTTAACACTAGGGAAAAAAATTCACAGTTAAGGTGTCCACACTGTGGAATAAACTCCCTCCAGATGTGGTGCAATCATCTACCCTGAAAATCTTCAAGAGAAGACTGAACGGTCACCTTGCTGGGGTCACCTGACCCCAGTTGTCTTTCCTGCCTAGTGCAGGGGGGCTGGACCTAATGATCTTGAAAAGTCCCTTCCATCCCCTTACAATTTATGAATCTATGAATCTATTTGATTGCTCAATATGGGTCTTCTTACATGGTAATCTTGGGCAGTTCCTAGAGCTCTTAACCTTTGGATTGTCTACACACTAACACCTTAAAGTGGTGTTAAACACTCATTACATGGCTTAAGTTTATACCACTCCAGGGCACGATTATCTCTGATCTGCACTACTCAGCTTCTGTGTGGACATTTCCTACAGATGTTCTGCCTAAGTTGAAGTCCTCCAGTATCCCAGGATCTCTCATACCCACACCTGTAGAGCAGGGACAGAAGCCTGTTATGGCTCACCAGCCCTGTAGTGGCAACTCACAGCTATGCTTCTAGTCCTGCCCCTGCTCACTAGCCCTCTAGTGCAGGGTTCCACAAAATCTGGCCCATGGGCCAGATCAGATCCAAGGCAGACTCCATTTTCCAGCACCCCCTGCTGCATGGCTGCAGTTGGTTTCCATGGAGACCCCAGGAGCAGCAGGGCCATGACAGTGTGGTGCCAGGGTTTACATGGAGACCGGCTCCCAGCAGTCCTGGCAGGGTGAGCAAATGGATGGGGAGCTGCTCCAGGGCTACGATCTTGCAGTGGTGACAACATACTCCAGAGTCATGGAAGAGCTGTAATCTTCTGTCCACATTCCCCAGGAAGGGCTATGCAGGTAGCAGATCATGGCTCTATCCCAGCTCCAGACCAGGCTGTCACTGCTGCAAAATCCCAGCCCCAGCCCTGGAGCAGCTTCCTGCCCAGCCACATGCCCTGCCCCAGTCTCCACAGAAACCCTGGCCCCGTAAACCATGTAAACCAGCCACAGCAACACGGGCAGGGGCTGGTAGGAAATGTAGTAAGGCTGCTGGCTGGATCCACCATCTTGCCCTCCCCTGCTCGAGTGGCAAGTCACAGCTGTGCAGGTGGGGGACAGTCAAAAAAGATTTCTAAACTAAGGGTGTGACTGCTCCAAACTCCAAGCTAACACTAACACCAATTAACTTTGCATAGATCACAGCATAAGGTGCAACGAGGCCTTATATTTCCCTTAAGTCACTTACCATGGGGCAGATCACACTTCCACAGGTGAAGAGGAGGTCAGAAAAATAAAAATCTCCAAGAAGATCCTTCCGCATGCTAAGAAGTGGAAAAGGGTAATGAGAAGGATGAATTGGCTCTGCTTCATAAAAAAAGACTGCAGGTTCCACCCATATACCAGGAAGGTCCATTAGCAAGAGGAGAGACTAGGCCCACAAATATCCTGGGCCTCTCGACCACCTCTTATTCACTCTCCTCAACTCTCCCAGGTTCCTCTTCATACACAAGTAGCACAACTTTATTGGAATCATGCAGCCACAAATACTATTTTGTAGCACATTTGCTTTCCTGATCCCTGGGAAAGGGTGCGATCCCTGGGAAAGGGTGCTCTCAGGTAAAGATAAGTCAGTTTCTAGTTTCTTTTATTTACTTAGGCTCTTATAGAGAACACAAAGGAATGTGGATGGGGAAAAGCATCAATAGAAGCAGCTGAGAAGATTCCTGTGGGAAAGAATAAATCTGTGTGGAGGGTACTTTATATGCATATATCTTAGGTCAATGCTGCTTCCTTAAGGCCCTGAGTGGCAAACTCCCACTGAACTCACTGGTACAGGACTGACCCTTAGAAATCTGGGACTTTATCAGAAACTTCTGTATTAGATAAATTCAGCTGCTAGTCTTTTCTCTTATGTGTTGTTTTTCACTTCAAAGCTACAGTAAAGTCTTAATCATCATTATTTTTTCTAGAATAGTTCTTAGTATTTGTCTCATTCTTTAAAATATGGAGTGATTAATACTAGATCACATAAACTGCTTTATACTAAGTGCCACATAAAATGTTTACTTAAGTTTAGTTTTATTTTAGTGTTGTTAACCTGAGATGTAAAAGACCATGCAAATAGTCATACAGAGTTATTCTTGCACTATATCTGACTTACCTCAGGCCTAGAAGAACTAAAAGCTAAACAGAGAAGAATGTTTTTATATGGGCCTCAGTGCATCAAAGCATGAAGGCTCAACTTTAAGAACTTAGATAAGCACACTGGTACAACTCACATAATGTTCTTCATATGTTTACTTGCTTGCTGAATTGAAATGATTTCCAACATATTTCTGGACATAAATAATTTTGGTAAACTTTTCATAAGCATCCACATTTTCTCAAGTGATCTTCTGTGCCTTTAAATGATTCAGTAAATTTCCTACCTTGCCTCAATATATTGGAAAGGAGAATTGTGGATGATGATGGTGGTGATGATTATGCAAATGAATTAAGCAAAATCTGTAAAGTTGAACTTCACATACCTAATCAATTCTGCCACCTTTCCATGATTTTTATCACTTCTTTTTCAGATGATTAGCTCTCTTTTGAAATACATTATGTTTAGAATTTCCAAGAAAAGTACCTTTACTTTTGTTTAGAATAACTCAGGGCTAGTTTGTATGCTTTACAATTCCTTTTATTCAGTGCTTTGGTGCTTTTCTTGTATTCTGCTTTAAAGATCAAATTACCAGTTTATTTTATCTTACAGAATGAATCTTCAATACAAACTCAATATTTGCCTCCTTTTTTCCAGTTATAGTTCTAATTCTTTAGTCATGTCGTTTGCTTATTCTTTTACCTTGTGTATTGACATAGTTGGCAAGCAGTGCTATGCAAAATATTTTATTACCATGCAGTTTTCAATATACAAGCTTTGCAACATTTAATTTTATATAGTCTGTTTGAACAAGGTCATACCTGCATTTCCAGCTATTTCTTACATCAGTTGGTGTGATTAAATTGAAAATCTAAATCACTGAGTTGCTGAGTCTTGATCTATAAATAAAGACACTAAAAGGCCATTTTCTATTCACTTTCCTCCTTTTTCTGTAATTATTTTCCATAGGGTAGATGGGAAAAGCATTGTCAAGATTGTACTGTATTTGCAAGATTTTTTTCTGCTAATTCACTATCACTAGTTGTTCATGGGAAAAAAAAATCTAAGAAATACAAATCCAAAGGAATCTTTTTTTCTAGTTAGTTCACTAGTAACAGTGCAATAAAATCTTACAGCCTTCAGATAGTTTGGTTTGTAGATTTTACCACTCTGCCTTATGAGAATCCTTACAACATGGGCTAGAGAAGGACAATGCTCTTTGTCATTCACCTCTTAGTCGTGTTGACTCCCCACGCTTACTTGGTTTGCAGTTGTGCAGCTAATTTCTTTTCTGAAATATGTCCTACCAGTGATTACACCCCCCCCCCAATATTCATGTCCAATTTTAATTTACTTTAAATAAAAATATTGCACTGGAGAAATAGTCAACAGAAATAAAATTAAAACACCTGTAAATAAATGGGCCTAGTCACACAAAACAAAAAAAATAATTAAGCAAACACTAATTAAGAGAACACATTATATTCATTAAGGAACCAAGGCCCACTTCAAACCCAATTTAGTTCTAAAGACAGGCTGCTATTAACTTTAGTATAACCTTTCTCAGTGTTGTTTCAGACTTCAATAGCAGAGCCAACCATCAGTAGTTGTAGATAGATAGATAGATAGATAGATAGATAGATTATTCACCATTACCAAATTCTATCTATCTCAGATAGTATTTTCCATGTCAAGCTTCTGAAAACTTTTACCTAAGACTTTTCAGCCCATTCCAAGAATGGAACTAAGGGGGGAAATTATCTTTTGTTAAAAACTCTACTAACCTTTTCCTTGAATGGCTCTTGCACCCCCATTCTTTGGAGCATGAACTTGGAGCTTGGTAGGGAAGTAGCCTGGTCTCTGGGAAGTACCTGTTTTCCATCTCTGAAAAAATCTGTTTCAATCTGGCCAAATTATAAACTGCTGAAAAATATGATACCTGCATGCTCAGTAGAAATTTGTATTACTTTTTATTTTGCTTTGCATTTTAATTTCCCACAGATTTAGTTGCACTGGGCAAGCTCTTCTGCCTGGGCACCCAGGAGGCTAAGCAGGCTTTTCTGGTGAATGAGGTTCCAAGCCACTTCATGCTATTTAGGTCTAAGTCCAGGTACAAACACTGATACTGAAATCAGGGGCAGTCTCTCTTACACCCTTCCCTCCACTTAGCCCAGGCACTATGAAAAAAGTGGCCCCAATGAATTGTCAGGAACTAGCCTTGGCAGGAGCAGAGACAGGGCCAGGGGCAAATACAAGAGACTAGAGCTGGCAGCAAGGTGTGGAAGAGAAGGAAATAGACTAGCTATGTGTACGGGGCAGAAACAGAAGGAAGGGAAGACATATTTGATAAAGATCCAGGGTATGCTAGACAACATTGGGATGGCTGAGATTAAACCAAGGACCTGAGTTAAGCCAGACCCCAAGATTGATGAAGAACTGGGAGAGGGAAACTGGGAAGTTAAGTGAGTCGGAATGGGAAACATGGGTAAGGAAGGAAACAGACAACCAAAAGAAGCAACAGGAAAGAAGCCCTTAGAATGGATGGACAAAGAAAGGGGGAACCTGTAGGGATAACTAGGACTAGCTGTAAAGGGAAATAGAACAGGAATGAGTAATCTGAGGAGTGGAGTCTGGGTCTAGGTAGGCAGGAAAAATGGGACTGGTACTGTGACAATGTAACATAAATTCAAGAGACAGGTACAAGTTGGAAAGGAAAGGACAAAAGGAGTCAAGAGCAGACATAGTTCAAAATTTTCTAACAGAATGTTTTTCTATTGGAATATATTGCTCTGTCAAAATCCAAATGCTCTGAAATTATCTGATTCTGACTAATTTGCTGGTTGGCCAGCTGAGTGCTAGGATACTCCAGATAAGCAGCCCTGGAGTCACAGACACACCAAAAAATATTTTTAACATTTTTTCCAAATCATAACTAAAACAACTGTTTAATTAGTGAAATCTCCATTAAGCAGAATTCTCAATTGAGCAAAATTACCTTTACCCATGCAGTGATACTATGCACACATAGAT
>NW_017729003.1:18311430-18324579 GCF_001723915.1 Gavialis gangeticus
AACATATCTGAAAATAAGTAGTACTGAGGAAAATTCAAATTGTAACTGAATGTGTAAGTGAGAGTTGTGCTTTGAACATGAGAAGTGCTTTATAATGTTAAATACTCTGAAAAAGAATCAGGCCTTAGGTGTCTAAAATTGAGCACCTAAAATTAGTGAATACTACTGATCATATCCTCTGTGCCTCATTTGTAAGATAGAGATGATTCTGCCCTCCACTTTATTACTATACCACTTCCAACATCTGCCATAACACACTTTTTCTAGAGCTACCAACTTTGTCATTATATAACTCATTTGTCCTTATTCTTGTGTGAATTTTTATACCCTAAAGTGCTATAGGGATTTGAGCTACATCTTGTCAAATTTACTAAGATCCATACATGCTTTGAGGAAATGCAAGTAGCTATATGATTTTATTTTGTAATCAAGTTTTTGCAGCAAAAGCAGTGAAATGGTACATTTTGACTGAACTGAATGGCTTGTGGCTTTGGGATTTGTTGTTAAGTGAAAGTCAAAGTGAACATCAGGTTCCTTGGAACCAGATGGGTTCAACCTAAAGTATCCAAACTCCATAACTTTAACAACCTCCTGAATGCTGCAGTTCTAGATAAAGCCAGTCCATAAAAAGGACAGAGTAATAAGAAAACACATAAACAGTCATGGGAAAACTTTATGAAAAATGTAACTAGTTAAAGTTAAAAGTTAGCAACCTTTAAAATTAACTTAAGTTAAAAGTTAAGTATTTCTACTTTCAGCTAGTTAAAAGGTAAGTTAAAAAGAGAGTAACGAGTTAAAAGTTAAGTTGATTCATAAGAAATGCGTGAAACATGGTGAATTGCCTCTTAGCATCATTTTTCATTTTCAAATGCAATAAGTGGGCTTCTTTTCCATAAGCCCACAGAAGCACGCTAATTTACATAGAACTTACCCTGCTTTACCTGAAAACAATGTTATACTTGTCATACAATTTTCAGAATAACAATTTACCAATACTTATATAATGTTAGATCCTTCTCACCCTCTCCAGATGAAGTACTTTGTAAAAGTCAATGCATCACATAGGTATACCAGAATAACAGAAAGGAGATATTCATAACGAGGTGACAAATGAAAGCTGTTTCTGCAGAAAACCTCTGTTGTTACAATTTTTATTGCTCAAAAGGTAATGAAAGGGTATGAAATACATCTGAATTAGAAATAATGAAAGTGTTTGAAAATCAAAATTAAACTGAAGTGAGAAAATCAATTTAAATGAGAAAAAAAAATGTTCAGTTGCATAGCAGAAACTGCTTATTGAACTTCAATAAAAGCTGCATTTCAAAGTTCACATCTGACAACTTTCCTCTTGCAAAACTAAGCCCCAACTACTGAACAATTGCCCTACATGAGCAGATGAGCGAATGCTTGTTCCCTCTCCCGCAGCCAGCTGGCTGCCCTGTTGACTTCTGCAAATGCACAGAAAATGCCAGCATGAACGAAGGAACTCTAGGACTTGTAGTTCTTAAGAGACCGTATCTCATAGGAAGGCACACTACTCTCTGTCTCTCAGACGAGAAGTCCTAGAGTTCCAATGAAGAAATATCATTCCATGTAAGTCCTGGACAGTGGCTGTCTCAGGAAAAACTCAATTTTTTCAATTTTTTTTCATTTATTTTAACTTTTAACTAATACTTTAAAAAAAGTTAAATTTAACCTTTTTTTTTAAACTAGGTAAAGTTAAAAGTTGACAGCTGAAAAAATTAACTAAAGTTAAAAGTTAGCTATTTCTTTAACTTTTTTTAACTAGTTAATTAACTAGTTAATTTCCATGACTGCACATAAACTACATGGAACTACATAAAATCTGCTTTAAACTTAACGTTTACAGAAAGTACCTCTACCTCTACACAGGTATCATGCAATTAACTGGTTACTTGCACATCTTCTGTGATACCAGCTACACGTGCAAATTAATTATCACATTATAAAAAGTTCCAACCATCTATAAAGTTAGATCTAAAAAATATGTACTAACATTATAGCTGGTTGGTATGGGGCTTTATTTTGCATGTGTAGCCGGGTTTCCCCTGTGGCTGAGAGCGCTATCAGCTGACATGTCTCTCAGTTGCAGGGGTGTACTATGCCCAGGCTGAAAGCCCTGAGTCTTGGGGATCATGGCTGCTGTGATTCCCTAGGCTTGAGGTGGCGGGGGTGAAACCCCCTGGGTCCACACATGCAGCCAGGACAGGGAGTCCCATCAGGTGCAGGATTCTCAGTCTGTCTCAGCCCTGCACATGGCCACCATGGCTGGCAGACATGGGACCCTGCTTCTTACTGATGCTGAGGGATCCCAGGATTGGGTTTCCCCTACATTGGCAATAAGGTGCAATTGGATCTAATGCACAGTCCCACAATCACACCACCTACCATACATGCATGGCATGGCAGAAGGCCTAATTGCATGCATCACGCATTCGATCCAATCTTGCCTTTACCTGTGTGTGTAGAGGTGGCCTAAGAATTATAGAGAAGAGTGAAGAGACTTGAAGACATGGCTAACATAGATTGCATGGGACCACTTGAAATATGTCTTGCTAAATGATGTTAAATACTGAAATACTGTGAAGGAGGAACTGCTTCCAGATTTAAGATAGAAGATGCTGTAAAGAAAAGTAGTCTCAGATGGCTGAATTATTACTTACAAAATGATTGCCTAAGTTAACCTCTGCTCCGGAACTAGAAAATTGTTCCAATGAGGAGTGTTTGCACTGGTTAGAGAGTGCACAGTCTGTCCTGCCTCTTATTGTGTCACGTATTTTTTCCTGGCAATTTCTAGAATGCAAAATATAAAAAATTCTCCTGTGGAGTAGTATTTTTATTTTATGCCCTTGTCTTATTAGTGATATTATAAGGAACATATTTCATATTATTAATAAATATTTCCTTTATCAATGTCCATCTTTAAAAGGTTGAATTCAGTGTGTGCCTGTATTTTGTTATTGCATAGCAACAAGACATCTTTTAAAGTGGAAAGAGGTCAGAAAATGCAAAGCCCATCATGCTTGTTGTATAATGTATAAGCTCTGGCTAAGTGTGTTCATCAGAAAGCAACTATTAGACCCAGCTTGGAAAAAAAATCAATTCTGAAATTTCTTTATTGGAGTAAAGAACATTTTTCATGAAAAGTGGGACAGTGACAAAAAAGGACCATTCTCAGATTGAAAACTGATTATTTGATTTGGAATAGAGTTATGTGCCTGTACCCTGGTGGTGAGGATGTTTAAGTTGGACACAGGAAACAGACGCTGGTATATAAAGCCATGTTTAAAATATTTGGAACCAAGAAGACTCTGAATCAAACAGAGTAAAGGTTTGGCCCTGGATCTCTCATAGACTAATCTCCTCCCATACAAAATACTTCAATTTTGATAAAATAACATGTTTTGAATATGCTCTGATCACTTCCAGTAATTATCCAAAGCCTTTTTAAAAGCTGTCTGTACTATTCTTGCCTTCATCTTTGGTCCTACCTTTCTTTTTTTGTGTCCTTGTGACACGGTATTTAGAAGAATTCACAGATATGCTAAAATCTGACAGGCTGGACCATGAGCACTTCTGCTATAACCTTGAATCTATGATTGGTAGGCTGTCAAGCCTGTGTCTTAACATCTACACCACCCCAAACCCAATTCATCTTCTGTAATTTATTTGAAATGAATGTTCTCTTAATTACCAACTCCTATAAAATTAAAATTACCTTAATTTGTTTAATATCCATTTCTTTTCATAGTATGATGCCTGACCTGACAAAAACTCTTATGATTTTTGACAGCTTATTGTTACCTTGGTTGCATGATGAAAGATAATTAAATGAGATGATTAAGGGATCAGATAGGAATATATATTTTAACTCTGGCCAGAAAGAGGATGGAAGGTATGGCTTAATATTTACATCTCTTTTTTTTAAATAAAATTGCCTATCACTATATACTGCGAATAAAATGTACCATTATTTTCATCTCATATTTCTATTTTAACTCCAAATGAAATAAACCAGACATTCTAACAGCACTGTCAGATTAAGATATGGAAGGGGTCAATCAAATACTTCTCAACAGTTAAATACTGCTAATTAAAATTTGCTAATACAAGAATGCATAAACAAAAGACACATTGGGAAAGTGAGTGGAAAACAGAGAATTAATATGCATGTTTTTAAACATGGCAATCTTACTTCAACATTGAATGGTTTGGATGATTTGAATAAACCCCTTGTGGTTGACACTGCACTTCATCTCTCCTGGCAGACCCAGTGTACAATTAGGAAGCACTAAGTGCAATTTTTCAAAACAGAAATATGATCAGAGATCATCTATTTGTCATGGAGTAATGTAAATCAAGATGCCCCGCGGTTAAAAAACTGTGCTGAACCACACCAAGTAAAATTGATTCTCTTGTGATTCAGTGTTTTCAGCCTTTTTTTAAAACAACAATATATTTATGAATCATACTAATATCTTCAGTATCACAGCACTGACAACAATCCTACCTTCAATAACTAAAGTTTCATACTTCATATTGCAATCCAGACTTTGCCAAAAGGCATTACTTAGAATCATGACCAGGACTGAAATCTGATTTCAGTGGAGTACGATTTCACTCAAGACAGAAATTAATTGATTTTCACCATTTTCCTCAAAATCCTTGAAAACAATACATTGTTAAAATGTTTTTAAATGCTTGTTTTAATTTCCTAAGAATACAAAAAAACATTTTCAAATATTTTTTCATAGTAGCCCATCATGCTGAAACATCTATTATGCATTTATTAAACTCTCCTGTGCAGCAAGCATCACTGCTTGAATTTTCTTAAATTGTCATGTAGTAATACAAATCTGAGCAACACTGTTCACATGATTTAGTATAGTACTCATGATACTGTAAACAGTCAGATACAAATATTTCCCTATATTCTGTTTTATAAAATGCTATTGACTCAATTCAGAAAAATCACATAATGCTGAAATTAAATAAGAGAAGATTTCTGACAATATGCAATAGTTTCAAAGTAAATAGATCTGGTGGTAAATAATATCTAGTATTTTATATTTATGACAGTCATTCATTAAACTCTCATGGCTGTTAATCTAGCTTTTAAAATATATGAAAATAGCTTCAGGAAACTTTCCTGGTGATATTTTGTAAAAACTGCTTTTTAGAATTGCAGGTTTTGTCACATTTTTGTTGTAGCTACAATTTGGTCAGCCTGTTCTACTAACATCCTGTAAGCTGCAGACTTCCTAATGACTGTTACATAGATATTAATAGCAGCTGATATCAAAGCCACTAGGTCAAATTAATGCTTACTTAAGATGGCATTGTTGTCACCAAAATAAAACACTTCGTTAATTTTATGCATAAACCAATTGATTTCAATTTTCTAGCATCTGTTTCAGGTCTCTTCACTTATTAGTACCTCACATATATGACCCAAGGGGAAAAAGGGATAAAGGAAGATTTTAGCAGTTCAATTAGCTGCTGGTGAAAGTTTCAAAGGCACAATGTTTGCATAAAAACAAAACAAGCTCCAAAAAAAAATCACCCCTCCAAACTAAAAATACTTGTAATTACATGGCAACTCCTTTATGACACAACATGTTTACACTTGTGTGATGTCTTTTTGGGCCTGGTGTTGTTTAAAATGTTTATTAAAGACTTGGATGATGGAATAGAGGTTTTTGTGGGGGCAATTTGCAGATGATAAAATTTGGAAAGACTGAGAACATGCTGAAAAACAGAAACACAATCTAGAAGGATATTGACTGATTGAGAAGCTGAGCTGGAGCTAACAAGATGAAGTTCTATGCTGACGAATGCAAGGTGTTACACCGCAGAAAAAATAAGTTCAAACTTAAATATGAAATGGCTGACAGCTGGCTGGACCACAGTTATACAGAGAAGGATTTAAGAGTCTTGATGAATTACAAGTTTGTAGTGTGATGTAGCTGGGGAAAAATGGTGAAAGTAGTTTTAGGCTGCATTAATAGGAATATTAGATGTAAGATATGGGATGTGTTAATGCTTCTAGACTAGAATATTTTGTGCATATATGGGCTTCACACGTTAAAAAGGATGGGAAGAATTTAGGGAGGTTCCAGTGGTGGGAGAGAAGAATTATGACGGGATTGGATGGGAAGTCAGATGAGGAAAGGTTGAAACAAATAGACATAATCATTTTGCAAAAGAGCAATTAAGAAGGGACATGACAGCAGCCTTCACATATCTGAAGGACTGCTATAAGAAGAGGGAGGACACATTTTCTCTGTCACTGCAGAGAACAGAAATAGTTTCAAATTGCAGCAAAGAAGGTTGGATATCTGGAAAAAACTTTGCCACTGTTAGAACAGTGAGGCAGTGGTACAAACTAGGGTTGTGCAAAACAGCACCGTTTTGTTTCAACTTCTCTTTCACTGTTTCAATGGGACAGTGTTTCATTTTGAGTTTTGTTTCATTTCAAAAGCACTGTTCCATTTCATTTTGTTGAAACTGTTTCACTCTTTAAAGGCTGTTTCGATGGTTTGCCCATAGACTATAATGGGGAAGCACAAAACTGACTATAACTTTTTGTCAGTTTTGGCAGGTATAGATAAAAAGCACAGAGATTTTAACCCCTTCCAAGGGCATGAAGCCTGCCAAGAATCAAGGAGATAGTTTCAGGTGTTTCTGAGAAACTGGACCTCAAAATGTTAAAAGCAAAACTCATGTCACTTGTAAGTGTGAAGCCACAGGGGCGTGAAAATTGCAGGCATGGAAGGCACTGGCTGAGGCCACAAAGCCTGCCAGTTACAAAGAGATAGGTGGAGGGGTTTCTGAGAAACTGAACCTCAACCTGCTGAGAAGCAAAACTTGTGTCATGTGTGTGTTAAGGCACAGCAGGGTGAAAACTTCAGGCATGGTATCCTGTGATGAGGTTATGAAGCCTGCCAGCTTTCCAGGAGATATGGGCAGGGGTTTCTGGGAAACTGCAACTCAAGCTGCTGAAAAGCAAAACTCATGATGCGTGACTTCATGAGTGCATTAAGGCATGCCCTCACTGGCACTGGGTCCTCTACATGACATGGTAGTGTCCCAATGAAATCCCCTCCTTTCCTACAGTCTCAATCTGATCCACCACTTTACATAACAACAAGTAAAATAATAACTTAGTGAGCAGCAGCACAGTAGCACCAGCAGCATCAAAGGCAACCAGACTGTGACAGAGTCTTTCTTACCTCTCCTGCAGGAGCTTCTTTTCCAGCATCTGCCAGAGAACTCTCCCTGCCAGCCCCAGCCCTGAGGCTCAGATTTTCACAAGGCCCAGCATCTTTCTGGTCAGGTGCTAGGGGTATTGGTCTAAGGATATGAC
Source organism: Gavialis gangeticus (assembly GCF_001723915.1). Lineage (NCBI taxonomy): Eukaryota > Metazoa > Chordata > Crocodylia > Gavialidae > Gavialis > Gavialis gangeticus. The sequence goes on from NW_017729003.1 coordinate 18,318,818, forward strand.
ACTGGCAGACAAGGTCCTTTGAGTCAATTTTATCTGATATATTTTAGCAGACCAACTGAATAGTTACAGAAATATAAGTTAGCAAGCTTTTGGGTTCAAAAACCCTTCATCAAACTGATTTGTAAATTTCCTTTGCGGATTAGGCCTGAGAGATTGGAGACGGGTGGTGTTCTGTTGTTGTCTTCGATAGATTTTTGGTGTGCACTTATTCTGGTGCACAGTTTTTGCTTGGTGTCTCCATATATTTTCCATCAGGACACCTGATGGAGATATGTATTATATTGTGAAGATATCTCCATACCGGAGATATTGTTGGCAGGTTTTTGCGTCTTGTTATGGCATGGCCTGGATCCATTCAGTGTGTTTCAGATGTAGGAAGTTGGCTTTTCGTGGTGAGGTTAGCAAGGTTCAGTGCTTGTTTGAATTTACAAACCACTTTTCACAGATGAGCCTATGAACTGAACTTCATCAGCCTCCCTGGTACAGAAAATCATGGACTCAATATAGACATTGGAATTCTGACACATTACAACTTAAGACATCTGACTCCCCAGATACTTCTCTACTTTTACCTGCACTGCTACATCCCCTTCCCCCCACCCCGCAGCCTGTCTCTCACCCCCTGATGCCTCCATTTCCATTTTCACTGACTGAATTTGCCTGCACAGCATGCCAGCCTCTGGCTTCTTTACTATTCCTTCCATCCAGGAACAGCACACACACAAACTGCAGGTGCTTCCTCAGCTGATGAAGGGTTTTTCAACCCAAAAGCTGGCATCCCAGACAGCTAAGCTGAGCTTACCTTGAGCCTCACAACTCCACTGCAACCAGCAAGCCTCAGGCCTTTCAAAGATGTAATGGGTCTTGGCTTTACCCAGACAGGACTGTGTGCCTATGTGTGGTGGCTGGAGGTTATGGCTCCTCCTACCCACCTTTCACCAGGGGGATCATCAGTTCTGGCATTTTCTGGGGCTGCCGCATCACCAGCAGTCCCATCTGGACTGCTGACCCTGGCAGAGTGCAGTTTTAGTGGTCATGTCCAGGACCTGGGGTCTCCTCCTTCCCTATAGCCCCAGTCCATAACTCTAAGTTCGTCCTGGCACAGAAGCTGAGTAGGGGCATATTCTTCCCCTGCTGGCTGGTGATGTAGTGAGTGCTCCATCCAGCTCTGAGACTGGGAAATTAAATGTTTTTTAAAAAATTAAAACAGGAAATACATGTGGCATTCACTCTGTCTGCACCTGGAGCTTGGGGAACCCCAACAGTGGGATGTGCACCTTGAGAAACACCAGATGCTCCACCAAACCAGGATACAAGGAAGTGCAGCGGGGTGTCACTACATCATCAGCAATGCTGCACACCCTCTCACTTAGAACATTGGTCAATGGACAGAACAGGTGCTCCTGGGCAACCATGCCCAGATCCGGCCACATCTGGCTGTGGCTTGCCAAGTAGGACAAGGCGTTGCAATCCAGTGGCTCCAGATCCTCAGTGACATAGGCAGCCACCAAGACCTGGCCGCTACCTGCCTGATGGTCTGGTGCCTCTGGACCCCACCATGGAAGCCATGCCTTTGGCCCACATTAGCAGCACCTCTGGTGGAGGAGACTGGCTGGTGGATGGTGTGCTAGTATGGGCAGTGGATCCCCCTCTTGCACATCCCTCCACCTCTGCCATTCTGCCTCCCTGACTCTCTTCACAAGCACCTCCATCCACTGATTCAGGCTTTGGCTGCTGCATACACTGCCCTTTACCCTCAGGTAACCATGGTGGCCATCATGTGGACATACTGGATCACAAGGGTTCAAGCCATTTCCTGATGCCCTCCTTTAGCTGCTTCACCAGTGCCTGTACATCTGATGGCAGTGGCTTGCCCCAGCCAGGAACATTGATCCCCTAGAAGCTCTCCATTTGGCTCTGAAGTTCCCTCAGTACAGGGATCACCTGGCTAAGGAGGGCATCACCAATACTGAGATTCTCGGTGGCTTCAAGGAAGGGCTTGAGGACCAGCAAGATCTGGGAGATGGTATTCCACTCAGCTCTGTTAAGGGGGCTGCTGATCCCAATCTCCCCAAGCAAAGCCATCTTAGGGATGGCCTTCTGTTGCTCCACCAATCTCTTGAGCATCAGGTATGTGGAGTTCCACTGAGTCTCCATATCCTGCATGATTTTGTGCTGCAGGAGGTTCAGCTCTGCTTGTTTGTCCCACAGCATCTTGCCCCCCTTGATGCTCCAGTGAAAGTAGCTTGCCACCTTCCTACATTTTGAAATGAGCTTGCTGGTGTTGCTGGTGCCATCACAGGCAGCCCTGTCCCCCTCCAAGGCATCCCTGACAATGACATGGAACTTGTGTGCCATATAGTGGATGCCAAAAAAGGTGGCATCACTGACCATCTTGATCGTATTGGCCCCATTGCTGGTGATCATGAACCCATGGGAGAGTTCACCCTGCCCAATAAGCCACCCCTGCACCAAATGGTTCATAGCCCCCATTATCTCTCTGTGCTGCGTGGGACTCATCCATCACCTCGGCCTGAAGCAGAGTGCACTGACAGCCTCACAGGTTGCACCAGTGCCCTGTGAAGGAGACGTAGGCATGATGTCCACCCCAGCTGCTCCAAATGTCTGAAGTAAAGTGTAAGACCACCTGTGGACCTGCCTTGTGCAGCTCTTCCCTCAAGTACTCTCTGTATGCCTCATATAGGGAGGGTACCACCATCCTGCTGATGGTGGTGTGTACAGGCACTTGTTATGACGGGGCCATGAGCACCATGAAATACCTGAACCCTGGCTGCTCAACTAAGAAGGGCTGGCCATCCACAACAAGCATCTCCCCAAAGGTCTTGGTGATCCTGCTCACCCTTGCAACATGCTCCCCTTTCTGTCCACCTTTCCCCCACTGTTGCAGGGTGGCCTGCCTCTACTTTGGGGAAATGGGGGCTTTGGAGTGTGAGGTGGACTTCCCTTTGGGCATGCTCTCACCGGTGCCAGGCTCAGGAGGAGCAAGGGCAAGGGGATGGTGCCTATGGAGGTGCATCAGCATCCCCGTGGTGCTTATGTGTTTTGTTCCCTTGCCCCTGCTGGTGTTGGCTCAGCAGTACAGGCAGACAGCTTATATAGGATCAACTGCCAGCTCAATATGAACTCAGACCATGCTACCCACTTGCTTCTGGGGTGCGGGGTCATGTATGGATGCTGAAATTTCCCCCTCCTCACCAGGCAGAGGGCACAGCAACAGGAAGAGAAGACTCAGCTGAGCCGCTTGCCTCCACAACCTCTACCTCAGCCTCCTCTGAAGTGCCTTCTGGGGAAGGAGACCTGGCTCTAGGGGAAATTTGAGAGGTGTAGAGCACAAACTCACATGATTTCCCCTCCTTCCCCAGAGTTTCCCTTGTTAGGGCACTCATCTCCAGCTCCAGCTCTTCCTATAGCATTGGACGGCTCATCATGGGGAGTGAAATAGGGGTGAAGGAGACTGTCATGCAGGTGATGGTGCTTGTTGTCGTGTTGGTGGTGGGGGAGTGAGTTATGGCTGGTGCTCTTGGAGGGGATGCAGACTCAAGCACCAGCAGTGGCACTAGCACTGGCACTGCTCCCCTCTCCGTGCTTCCTGTACTAGTGGAATCCTCATGCCTGCTTGTTGTAACAAAGAGGCTGCATCTCAGTTGGGGGGGAAGGGACTTACACCTCTCCCTCTACCTCAGGGGTGGGCAAAATGCAGCCTGCGGGCTAGATGAGGCCCACCAGGCCATTCTATCCGGCCCATGGGGGCCCTAAAATATTTAGAAAATTAATATTTATCTGTCCCTGGCTACCTGTCATGAGGCCCTCCATGGCTTGCCAAAACTCAGTAAGCAGCCCTCCGCCCAAAATAGTTGCCTGCCCCTGCTCTACCCCCTCTTCGTCCCCTCCCTGAAGGCTTGCAAGCTGTCTTTCCGGCCTGCTTTATGGTGTGTTTTATAGTTTCTTGTCTTTATAAAAATATGTAAAGGTATATGTGCCTTCCTATATAAATTCTATATTGTAATATGCAAGATATAAATGTATAAAAATAAAAATATACCAATGTATATTTGCCTTCCTATATAAATTCTATAGTATAATATCCAATATAATTATGACACTGAAAATAATAAATCAGTGAATATAATAATAAAATAGAAAGACAGAAAAATGTATTCCAGTTGCTAGGCTAGTAAGTAGGAAATCAAATAAATGGTAGTAGTAGCCTTTGTTGTCTAATGTTCATGAGCTTCTGGAAGGTAGCTCAGTAACTGGCTCCAAAGCAGAAAGCCAGCCAGTTCAAACAATGTTGCCTTTTATGCTGTTTTTCCATTCCTCCCCCAGAAGACTGGGATTGGAAGGGACGTCAGGGAATCATAGAATTAATGAGTCAGAAGGAACCTAGACAGATCATCTAGTCCGACCCCCTGCCATGGGCAAGAAGGAGTACTGGGGGTGGGAGGGGTCATAAGACCCCAGCCAGGTGCCTATCCAGTCTCCTTTTGAAGATTTCCAGGAAAGGTGAGAGCACCACCTCCCTGGGAAGCCTATTCCAGGCTCTGGCCACCCTTACAGTGAAGTAGTTCTTCCTAATATCTAACTTAAAGATATTAGGTTAGGATCACAGACACTGACCAGCTACACAGTCAATATCAGGGCAGTCCTCCCCCCTGCCTCTCCTTACTTTCTGTTTCCCTGCAAGAAAGCCCAGCTTCAGTTTTGAAGCTTGACTGCCCTCATTTCATTTTGAGACTGTTTCAAAGCCTTTTGTTTAATTTTGATTTCACTGTTTCAAGCTCGAAGCAAGTAAAAAAAGCATCAAAATGAAACAGCCAGCAAAATTTTACATAGCCCTAGTATAAAATACCTAAAAAAGTTATGGAATCTCCTAATTGGAGGTTTTCAAGAAGAGTTGGATAAGAATTGGTAAGGGATGATATAGAAACAGCAGTGCCTAGTGTACATTATAAAGAGCAGCAGTTCTAAGTCCAGGACCCCCTAAATGTACAAATGACTCAGAGATCATGGGTATTGACTGTGGGGGCTTTTGCGCTATTACTTAGATCTCTTCTGTATATTGTACAATCCTTGAAGCAGTGGGACACTGACAGTGCCCTTACCTTCCTGCTTTATCTCTATCAGGATATGGTGTTCTTGCTGTCTCTGGGCAATGTGCCTTGTAATTGTGTGACAGGGTTGTTGTATGGTTTTAGGAATAAGTTAGACAAGCATGTACTTGTATTGGATGATTTATAAAGGGATGATGATCCTGCCTACATGACCTCCTGACATCCCTTCCAACAATACTTTTCTATAGTTATAGATTTCTGTAAATATGTTTGTACCAAAAGGTACCAATTATAGATTCATAGATTCATAGATTAAGGGTTGGAAGGGACCTAGTAGATCTTCTAGCCCGACCCCCCGCCAGGGCGGAAGAACAAAAACCCCAAAAAGAGAAACAGGACTCAAATGAGTCCAGCCAGGTAGGCATCCAGCCTCTTCTTAAAGACCCCCAGGGTAGGGGCCAGCACCACTTCCATTGGAAGTTGGTTCCAGCTCCTAGCCGCCCTAAGCGTGAAGTAGTTTTTGCGGATGTCCAATCTATACCTCCTCTCCATCAACTTGTGCCCATTACTCCTTGTTATGCCAGCGGGCGCTAGGGGAAACAGCGTCTCCCCCAAACCCTTCTGGTCCCCCCTAGTGAGTCTATAGACAGTCACCAGGTCCCCCCTCAGCCTTCTCTTGTGGAGGCTGAA
>NW_017729003.1:18324704-18329474 GCF_001723915.1 Gavialis gangeticus
CCTGCGGCCAGGACCAGGTCCAACAGGGCACCTCCTCTGGTGGGACTGTGCACCTCCTGAATCAAGTGGAGGTCCTGCATCTCAGCCAGAAACCTCCTGGAGCGGTCCGTCCCGGCTGACTGCTCCTCCCAGCAGATGTCTGGGTAATTAAAATCGCCCATGACCACTACAGCCCTTGATTTTAGTGCCTCTGCAAGCTGACCTGAAAATTCCCTGTCCAGCTGCTCCTCTTGGTTGGGGGGTCTGTAGTAGACCCCCACTGTCAAATCCCACTGTTATATCACAGAAAAGCTAAACAAATTCATCACTCATTGAAAGACTCTATACAGTTCCAATAGTCACAATTGGGCAGTTCCAATGGTTTCAGCAGTCACAATTTCTACACATTCCTTGCAGAAATTGTTTTAAATTCTCAGCTGTGATACAATTTTGCAAATAAGTTCGTTCCCCCCACATTTGATACTAAATTACAGAAACAAATGACTAAATCTTTTTGTTTACTAGGATATATGAAAAAGAAATCAAAACTAAAAATAAAAATGACAACATAATTATAACTTTAAGACAATAAGCTTACAGTCAATCTGCCACCAAAGTAATTTTGCTTCATATTTATTGAGATTTAAATCACAAAAATAAAAACAGAAAAGCAATCAAATACCAGCCACATGATCATATGAATCTGTATCAGACAGTTGCGTGTCACGTGTAAAATATTTAGAAATGACAAAAAAATGTATAGAGATTATTCTAGGGTTAGCAAATAGTATGGGGAAATGATTACTGTGACCATAACATATACAAAAAAAAAATCTGAGCAACACTGTTCACATGACTTAGTATAGTACTCGTAATGCTAGGGTCAGATACAAATGTTTCTTTGTATTCCCTGCAAAATCTCTACTGCAGATCACACTTGAAAAATAGGAAAAACAGTGCTACAGAGGGAAAAGAATGTCAGTTCCTTTTCCTAATGAGATTTATAAATATTTAGCAAAGGAGTAAATCAAAGAGGTAAGAAATATGAGAAATGAATGATGGGGGAAAAGGTCAAATTCCAAGTGTTTGATGTAGTAAAAGGTAATTGAAGTTTGAGCAAATTACTTTTGTACCTCAATTTTGGATTTTCATTTAGAATTTTGAAAAATAAAAAGCAGATAAATATAACATGATGTTGTTTTACAATCAGTAGAATATAATTGTCATACATATTAGTGTTGAAGTTTGGAAAAGAATATTAAATATCTCAAAAGAAAAACTAAACTAAAAACTAGAGACCTTTGGAGAAAACTGCATTATTCCTTCTACTTAGTTTTGATATTTTACAACAAGCAAAGATTGCATTTTTTTAAATAAGCTGTCCCATTGTGTTTGGGAAATTGGGTTTGTACTTTTCTTTTTCTAATTTCCAGTGTAGCTCCTATATAAATATAGGCATAATTTTTACTGAAGATTAAAAGTACCTAGTCTTTCCTTTCCTTCTTAATGTTTGACTGAAGCCTTTGTTTAGTAATTTCTTTGGAAATGAAAATCACAGATAAACAGAGGCATCCCAATTCTTCCATAGCAGAAGCTAGAAAATAAAAGATTTCAACTGGCTCAGTGCCCAGCCAGTATATCCCTTCCAGATTTCTCTGATGGTGACAAAGATAATGGGATGAGAGCTGCAACAGAAGCAAAGAAAATTATTCAGAATGGGTTCTTTGTAGTTTGCTAAGGCATTCCCTGTGGCAGAAATCCTGTGGGACTCCCGTTTGCACAGTGTGGTTCTGTATCATCCACAATGCTGAGCTATTACTTACAGGCACTGCCTAGGTTTTGGCTGTGCATGGTCTTTGCTATGGATGTTTATTAGAATAGCTAAGTACAGCACTCTGTGTCCACAGTCAAATGAGTTTTGCCCCCCAAATTAAAATACCATAGTTATGAGCCTTCTAACCTTTGGGGTATTTGTGCGGTGTTATGCAGGTTCTCTTATGTTTGCTTGTTTTTATATTGCATGTGTGGTATCATTGAAAACCCAATGTTATGCTTTGTTCATCTATGTCACTTTTATCTCTACATGGATTATGTCATGCTTTCTGTGTAGACCTTTATGATTTTGGACATAGTTTAGTCAAAGGGACTGAGGTATCTATACTTAGGGAAAATGAAGTATGGAAAACTGTTAAGTATCTCTTGCCATTCTGTTTCTTAGGCAGAAACAACTGCCATTGTCGAAGACAGAAAAGTGCAATTGTTGGAATGGGTACCGAAGGTTTTGTCTTCCTGTAGTGGGAAATTCAACCCCTCAATAGCAAATGCATCTCAGATGAATGGGCCATTAGATAAAACTGGGAAGTGCACCACTATGGTGATGTAGCTGGTGATCACGTGTAGACACACGTGATCACTATGTTGCCATAATGCACCGTACAGTGATGTAGCACAACACTACATCACTATGGGGCAACATGTAGGTAAGCCCTTAGTGAAGCTAGAAGACAGCCAGATAAGAAAGTAAGAAACTAGATTTTGTTTTGTTTTGTTTTTTGGCAGGGGTGGGAGGGAAGGTTGGGGGGTATTTTTTTTTTTTTTACTTTGTCTCCAAACTATATGGTCAGTTTTTCTTGTATAATTGCTTTCTCCTATGCAATAAATCTCTTTGCTATTTTCATAGTATCATAGCGCTTAGGGTCAAAGGGACCTAAACAGATCATCAGGTCTTACCCCCTGCCTGAGGGAACAGAACCAACCTTAGCTTGGTCCAATCCTTGGGACAAACAGTGGAACAGTGAAGGAAAACTTGGGGCACAGGAGGTACCCTGCAGACAGATTTGTAGCAATGATGGGGCTGTTCCCAAAGTGTGGCTTCTGTACAATTTTGGCTAGAGCAGAACTTTGTGCAGCAGAAACAAAGAACTAATTATATCCCAAGACAGTTTTCTCTCTCAGGTTCATAGCCTGAGATGATCCTTTACATTGTTCTTCCAAGTCTGTTTCGGTCATGAAGATCACTAGTACACAGCTCTCCTGTTTTGTGCTGTTACACTGCCCAATAATTCTTTAGAACTTTCAGATTTGTCACTCATTCTATTCACTCCAGCTTCCTTTACTATCGAATTCTTGACTTGAGAAGCCATTATCTCAAGTATTTCATTTTGACAGGAGCTATGTAAGTAGGTCAAGAACTTCTCTCGGTTAACCATAAAACTGCTAAATCACTTTGTTGTCTTCACTACACAGTTCCATCAATCCTTGCAAGTTTCTTTGATTTGTGGAATCTGCTCCCTCATCATGTCCCCTCAAAGGTATGCCTTGGTGAGCACAAAACAACACAGTCTGTATTACAGTTTGTAAGTATGCTTGATTTTCATCCACTGTTTTTTTCCTCTGACTGGCAAGTTGTGATGCAACACGTCACCTTTTCCTGGACTGCAGCCAACGCTGCCATTTAGCCAGAGCTTCGATCTATGCTTTAGACCTTGAATGCTTATGAAATCTTTCATTGGCTCTCCTCCATGATTTAAAACCCAGAAGCCTTGTGTACCTGTCTGGGAACTGCCAAATGCTCAGCAGCACAAATAGAAAGCTGTATCCTGACACACACTGTATTCAAGCCATTTGTGATCACTGTACCATTCTTTTCTGAATGTTCTTATTTTATTGCCAGCCACAGTGCCTGAAAACACAATTATGGACTGATGCAATCCTTCCTCAATATATTGAAAAGCTACATCTGGCCCAAACCAGGGGTCTCTGCTGCTGGAAGCTGTACTAACATCTGTATGAGTGCTTGTGCATGATGTAGCATCCCAATCTGGAGTGTCACTCTCACTGTGGCTGCTTCTGCCACTGTAATTCAGAACCACACTGAAGCACCAAGATACACAAGCTTTTGTTACTATATCAGTCTTCTTTTATACTCTCCCCCCTCCTTCTATTATCAGGGAGAGTGGTTCTTATTCTTCATCTCCAAGGTGTTTTATTGAGTTATTCTTTTAAGATGACACCACTCTTTATATTCTCTTTAAGCTTCTCAAACCATTTTTCTGTATCCTCTTCATGGTCTTTGTCTCATGATCACTAAATCTGACATCTGGTAGTCAACATATCCCACATAGAATCATAGAAAATTAGGGTTGGAAGGGATCCCAGGAGGTCATCTAGTCCAATACCCTGCTGAAAGTATCTCATTGTTGTACATGATCCCCTCCCAGGAGATCTTCTCTCAGCTTTTCTGTGATAGGGATTACCTATATCATCACTCATATCTTTCAATTGCATAGCTTATCATCTCTCTTCTTAATTAGTGTCTTCATCAGTAGTTTCATTTCAGCAATGTGAAGCAGTATTTTTCTCCTCATTTGCAAGCATTTCAACACCAAAATCTAAGCTCCTGAGTATCATCAATAGGACCATGCAAAGCTTTGCCAGCTGTTTCATTTTGACACTGTTTTGACTCATTTCAAGCTTGAAACAGCAACATCAAAATGAAACAAAGGGCTTTGAAACAGCCTCGAAATGAAATGAGGCCAGTCAAAGCATTTAAAAAGTTTTGAGATGTTTTGGATTTTGAAGTAGGCTGATGGTGGGAGGCAGGGGAGAGCCAGGGCTGCGCTCTGAGTGGCTCCACAGCCCCATGTGGTGCAGGAAGCTCAGCCCTGGCTCTCCCCACCTCCTCAGATCGACTCTGGTGTGGGCCCAGGGAAAATCAGCTCATGTGGGGACCTGCCACCGCCCCAATCACAGGGCAGGGGCAGGTCCCACACAAGCGGATTTTCCCAAGGC
>NW_017729003.1:18334474-18336638 GCF_001723915.1 Gavialis gangeticus
AGGGAAAATCAGCTCATGTGGGGACCTGCCACCGCCCCAATCACAGGGCAGGGGCAGGTCCCACACAAGCGGATTTTCCCAAGGCCCTCCTGCCACTGGCCCCAGGCAACAGCAGGAGCAGTCTGGTACAGCCCCCACAGCCCTCCTGGGGGTACGGGTGAGCCCCAAATCTGCCTGCTGGATGCCAGTAGGCTGGTGCTGCTGGATGGATGCAGCCTGTGCCAGGAAGATCGGTGCTGCCACTAGCCCCAGCCAGCAGCATCAGCCTCCCATCATCTGGAAGGCAGATTGGGGGCTTGCCTGCACCCCCGGGAGGGCTGTTGGGGCTGTGTTGGACTATTCCTGGGGGTGCAGGCCCCCAATCTACCTCCCAGATGACAGGAGGATGGTGCTGCTGGCTAGGGCCAATGGCAGCACTCATCTTCCCATCACAGGCTACGGGTAAAATGTTGAAACAGCCAAAGAGTTTTAACAAAATGAAATGGAACAGTGCTTGTGAAACAAAATGAATCTTGAAATGAAACACTGTTGAAGTTGCAGCGGAACCATGGTGTTTCACACAGCCCTAATCATCAAGTCCTTCTATGTCAGTGTGCATGGAAAGGTACAGTTCTGTAGTAAACCACTCAGTTTTTCTTTTTCTTTTAAAATGCATTCCCTCCCCTTCCCCAACTATTTCTGACTTTTTCTTTCCCTCTCTATTCCCTATAGATAAGAATAAGTGAGCTAAGACATAGGATAAGCTTCCGCATTTTATTTTGGTAGCAAGTTGTATTTGTTTTGTTTTTTCTCCTTCTTTATATTGTATAATTATTATGTTTATATTGATGTTTACTGTTCTATATTACTGTTTTACTGGTACTACATGATTTAGGCCTACATACATAAGTTAACATAAGTCATGGCAAGTTTCCATTTTGTTTGTCAAGTCTCCATCCTGTCCCCAGGCCCGGTTGTGTAACCCATGACTCACACCTACCCCTCCTATGTAACTTGGTTCCTGAATGAATGGGGATGAATGAGGGTGCTTGAGAGATGATGGCAGTAGGTCTAAAAATAGCTCCCGCTGAATGACCAAACCATCAACATCAATACCTGGACCAAGGACCCAGCCCTTGGAACCATCCATCAGCATTCAAGAAACAAAAGATGAGGCAACCCACCATTGTGTTTTGAGCTGTAGGTTTTGTATTTTGAGCTGTAGGAAGTTGGCTTCAGTTCTGGTGATGAGGTTAGGTGCTTGTTTGAATTCACAAACCACTTTTCAGAACCAGGCCTATGAAATTCACTCCTTCAGCCTTCTAGTTACAGAAACTCACGGACTCAACGTATTATAGACAGTGGAATTCTGCCATATTACAACCTACTGGACATCTGACTTTCCAGGTACCTCTGTACTTTTGCCTGTACTGCTACAAATTTCCACTTCAGTGGTGATGAACTCCAGCCCCTCCCTTTAAAGGACAGAGGGAGCTTCTTGCAGAGAAAATCCTAGCAATGTGCAAGTGTTGCCCTGTGGGGCCAGGCCAACTCTCAGGATCTTAATATTGTGCTGTTAGACTGGAGGGCATGGTGTACAATTAAACATGTACAGACTCAAAAATCAATTAGGTGCATACACACACTCTAGGTGCATGCACCCCCACCAAGCGTGCACACACATACTACCAATTCAGGCACAGACACATCCAAAATTACCAGCCTAGATAAATGCACACCCATCACCAATCAAGCACCTATACACACCAAAAGAAAGTAGACCAGAATCAGTTACCAATACCTGCAAACCGAATACACAGACGCATATCACTAATTCGTATATCATGCACACAGTGACATACATGTTATATCAGTTCACATACATACCACTCACCTACACATATACACAGGTTAGTTCCTAACTTGGGTGTTGTGGTGTGTATGTATGTGCTTGGTGTACTTGGGATATCTGGGAGAAGGTTAAGGTAAGAGAGAGAGAGTGAAAGTTTAGGGGGCGAAAGTCACCAGGACCAGATTTAGAACTAGTAGACTAGAAAGACAGCTGGCTGAGGAGCTGAAGCTTGGGGTTACTTTAGGTTACTGCTGGGGGAAACTGAAATGAAAGTTGCCAGTGCTGGGATTAGAACTGGTAGACTGGAGGGAAGTTGGGGTAACTTAAGGTTAA
>NW_017729003.1:18337505-18337894 GCF_001723915.1 Gavialis gangeticus
TCTTTTGTTTCTTGAATGCTGAGGGTGGTTCCAAGGCCTGGGTCACTGGTCCAGGTATTGGTGTTGATGGTTCGGTCATTCAGAAGGGGCTAGTTTTAGATCTACTACCCTTGTCTCTCAAGCACCAACATTCATCACCAAGGCTTGACATTACAAGATGGAAACTTGGCATGACTTATGCTAACATATATATAGGCCTAAAACAGTAATCACACAATATAAAAGCAGTAGAAATATAATTATCATTTATAAAACAGTGGATATCTATATCAAAATAGCAGGGCACTTATTTGCAAAAAGGGGAGAGAAAAATAAAACTTACTACCTAACATAAAATGTTCAAGCTTATCCTATATCTTAGCTTACTTATAATTAGCTATAGAGAACAG
>NW_017729003.1:18342894-18344545 GCF_001723915.1 Gavialis gangeticus
TTACTACCTAACATAAAATGTTCAAGCTTATCCTATATCTTAGCTTACTTATAATTAGCTATAGAGAACAGAGAGGGAGAGGAAAAGTCAGAAATAGTTGGGGAAGGGAAGAGAATGCATCTCTCTCTCTCTCTCTCTAAAATATGTGTGTGTGTGTGTGTGTGTATATATATATTATAAAAGAAAATAAAAAGAAACTGGGGGTTATGTTACACAACAGCTGGGCACACTAAAGAAACACAGAGGCTCTGATTTTGTATCACTATACTGCAACCCACTCTTCCAAAAGCAATTTGGGGAAAGTGTTTTACTTCTCTCCTGTGGAAAATGGTGAGCTTGGCGATTATTACCTAGTGTAAATATAACAGCAAGAAATCAAATGCTCAATGTTGAATAACTTTGTTCACTCATCTATCATAGCAAAGTGATCCAACATAGGCAAAACTAATATAAAATGCAAGGCTCATAATCCATCTGCTTTTTTTTACTGACCATTCTTTTTACTCCTTCTCACTGTTTGACAGAATAATAATTTAGAATAAATCACAGTAATAGAAATTACAGAAGACAAGAAAAAAAACATATTGTGCTAAAAAAACTAATAATAAGGGGATGGGGGACTTAAAAAAAAAATATATATATATTACTGGAAAGGAGATTGTTTGAATCTAACTGAACACTTTTGAAGACTTTTAAAAATGTGAAATAGTATAAAGTAGTTGTGTGTATAGTCTTACAGAAAAAAAGGGCCTTGATGCCTGGGAAATGAAAAATCTTTAAAAAGAGAGAGTGAAACTCACAGAAAGATAATCAGAAAGGTAGTATGGCGTTATTTTCCTGTTAAACAAAGTCTTTGTGTGAAGTAATTATGTTTCTTGTTCCACAGTGTTAAAATACTTTGCTGACATAGGGTCAGCCTGTGGTATTGATATTCACACAGAATGGTGGAATATTCCCACCAAAATCAAAGGAGAATAAATTGCACAGTATGCTCAGTAGTGATTTGAATCTTTAAATCTCAAAATTCATTATTAGCATTCAGTCATAAAACCCCATACTGAACTAATTTTGTGTCCATTTATTAGATCAGCAATTTTAGGAAGCAATGTTGGTCCAGTTTCTAAAAAGATGTCTCTACAGTGAAATCAATGGTGCTTCACTAATTTACAACAGAAATAATTAAGTGACCTGCTTAAAGTCACAAAATGACTCAGTCCTGGAGGCAGTAGAAGTCTCTGGAATCCTTGAACCTAAGAGTCTCTTTACACATTACACTGTGAGCCATAAAAGTGTTGCATGTTGATGAGTGTCAGTGCTAGCTCAGGCTGGAGCAGTCACAAGTTCAGGCCAGCAGGGGCCTGGAGGACTGAAAGGTAAGAATTCCTCCCCCTACCATTCTGGTCATCTTCCCTGCTCCCCACCCCCAGGGCTACCCAAGTTCTTCTCCCCTCCCCCTGGGGCTCCCCTCCTGCCCTTTGGGGTTCTCCCCTGCCTTCTGCCTCCCCCACCCCCATACTTGTGGCCACCTGTGCTGAATGTCCCAGGGGAGGAGGCTGGGAACTGTTAACCTGCCTGCCTAGCCACTGCCCCTGCTGGGATGCTGGTCTTCTGGCTCAGAAAGCAGTAGTAGTTGGCAAGCAGGCAAGTTAAC
>NW_017729003.1:18349545-18349972 GCF_001723915.1 Gavialis gangeticus
GCAAGGCGGCAGCCCTAGATTTCAGGAGGGCGGACTTCAAGGAGCTAAGGCAACCACAAGTAAGTGGGGGAAGAGTGGAGGGGGGGGCGGTGTTTCCACTAAGGTGTAGTAGCCTGGAGGGGCTACACCTTAGTATAACATGAGGCTGGCTGTAGGCATCAGAGATAATCTTGTCCTTAAGTGGCATAACTTTGAGCTGTACAACGAGTGCTAAAAACCAGTTTTAGGTGTTAATGTGTGGACAATCCAGGGGTTAAAAGCTCCAGAAACTGCCCAGAATTACTGTGTAACAAGTCCCTAGTTAAGGCCTGCCCCTGTCACCCCCACTATCCGCATTCCTCATCAATAGGATCCCCTTGGCTTATACTATCTTCCTTTCTGCAACATTTTGGAGAGATGGGGTGTGTGTGTGTGTGTGTGTGTGTGT
>NW_017729003.1:18354972-18361410 GCF_001723915.1 Gavialis gangeticus
GTGTGTGTGTGTGTGTGTGTGTGTGTGTGTGTGTGTGTGTGTATCATGTACACATGATGCAACATTTTGGAGAGATGGGGGTGTGTGTGTGTGTGTGTGTGTGTGTGTGTGTATATATATATCATGTACACATGATGCTATATTGCTATAGCCATGAACTGTGGCAATGTAACTTGTTGCTATGTCAACATAGCATTGATGGGCACGAACCATGATTGTGGTGGATGCTTCTAAAAAATTGTGGGAGTAGGCCAGCCACCTCAGGTTGCCAGTTTGTTGCTACTGCACAGTAGGGTCACAAACAACTCATGCACTGCTGGGAACTGGTCAGTAACCGTGGTTACTGTGCAGTCATTAAGTACTTGCTTAGCAAGTGAAAAATGCGAACTTTTGTTTGGGTGCTTTTTAATTATGTTATGTTTGGCTGCTTAGCAATTACTAAATGACTGTGTAGTAACAACTGCACAGTCAGGGGCATGTGTAGACATTCCCACTGAGTCCTGAAAAATAGTGGATTTGCTGAGCTAAACTTTAAGTAAAGAGAAAAAAAATAGGATATTCACAACTTACCCCTTCTGCACCAACACCATGCTACTGCTCCTAAGGGGTTGATGCTATGGACCATCAGTTCTACACACGTTGTACAGTAACAGAAAGCAATATTCTCATCTAATTATATGTAGGTTAGATGTTTCCATCATCACAGTTTGAGTGAAAGAGAATAAATCAGCACTGTATAATACAGACTATCAAAAATATGAACCTGTGTGACTGTTATTCTTTAATAGACAATATAAAAAAAAATTAACTTTTGTTACTTTGATTCTTTCATGCTTACTGTATCAGAGATGGACATGCATGCCTACCAGAGATCCACTTCTACACAATCTGCAGCTATGTCAAGTCTATAGAAGCCAAATTACCATAGAAAAATGTGGTTATTATTAATCCTCTTATTCCTTTATCAAATATTATACCCAGGGCCAAGAAAAGGATCATACACACAAAGATACAGTAAGTACATTTTCTAATCCCATTTAGTTACCTATTCTCACCCTAGGAGGAAAACTAGCTCATCCTTTACTTACAATCAGTGGTGTCTGCATTTTGAAAAAATTTAATAAAGGAAACTAAAGCACTAAAAGGCCATTATCTACAATCTGAAGAGACATAGGAAAGAGTAAAATAAAGACACAAAAAGTCAAAGGTAATACAACAAATATTTCTACTATTCCAATTGTGTGTGAAGCCTGCCAGATTAATGCAGAACCTACCCAGCAGCATGTCACTTTTTGTGATCACAAAGCCTCATCAATGAAAGAAACCTATTGCAAAGCTAAATGAAATTTGTAATTTTTGTTTTGTGGGAAATTTCAAAATGTATTAATGTTTTTGTTCCAAATCAAAATAAAACCAAACAGTTTTTAAATTTCCCACAAGAAATAAAAGCCAATTTAGAAAAAAAAGCTCTGTCTTCAAATGTAAAAACAAGACAATATTTTGAAACAAAATGTTCTTTAATTTACGACATGTCAGATTATTCACTACCAAAGTACTGTCATATCATGACAGTAAATAAAATAGTATATAATAGTACTATATATAATTAAAATCATTCTTGGCAGCTACTTAGTATTGACTGAAAGACTCCATCTTTTCTAGATCAGTTTCACCTCTCTGTGTTATAATGAAGCAGGCTGAAATGTTAAACAAGGAGGCCACATTCTGTTCCAGCTACTGAGTGTCAGAATTGGCCTATATGCCTGTACGTACATACAGATGTTACATTTAGACTGGTTTAAGTGAACTCATTCTAAACCCATAGGGATACAGGCATTCACAGTACCTAGGTCAGGCTAAAATTGGTGCATGTGACCTAAATGTATTTCATATCCAAGGTACACTAAGTTTAGATTGATAAGGGGTATACTGGTCTATCAAATGCCTGCACAGTTCCCCTATCAATTCATGTTATCCCACTGCCCTTCAGCACCCCTGCATGAATCATGGCCCCCCCCCCTCCAGCCCTTCTCAACAGGGAGGTGTATTGACACTTGGTCCACACTCAGCTGTTCCAGCCAAGTGCCAAGAAAACCCTGCCCCAGGGCTGTCTAAAGCATAAGGAAACACAGCCCCGCTTCCCAGCTCTGCCTCAAGCTGCAGGCTACAGACACACACAGGGGGGTTGAGCCATCTGTGTACTCCGGACATGCCTCAGGCCCCCAGGTAACAGAGACCCTAGGCCATGCCCCCACATCCATGAGATTCCATCATGAAGCACCTTACAACCTATATGCAGACCCATACTCTGAGGCCTTGAGAACCATAAGACTCGGGCACAGCCCAACAGACCTCCTCTATATTTCAGAGGCCAGACCCAGGCACCCTATGAACCAAACTTCAACATGAACTCATGCACCGTGAGTGAAGCAAACCCCCCAGTTTTTCTTTTTTTTCTTTTTTTAAAATGGATTCCCTCCCCTTCCCCAACTATTTCTGACTTTTCCTCCCCCTCTCTATTCCCTATAGATAAGTATAAGTAAGCTAAGATGTAGTATAAGCTTTAACATTTTATTTTGGGTAGTAAGTTTTACTTTTCTCTCCCCTCTTTGTAAATGAGTACCCTGCTATTTTGATATAGATAGCCACTGTTTTATAAATGATAATTATTATGTTTGTATTGAATTTTTTTACTGCTTTTATATTGCGTGATTACTGTTTTAGGCCTACATATGTAAATTAGCATAAATCATGTCAAGTTTCCATCTTGTAATGCCAAGCCTCCATCTTGTGTCCCCTGACCTATGACTCATACCTACCCCTCCTATGTAACTTGTTTCTTGAATGAATGGAAATGAATGCAGGTGCTTCAGAGACAAGGACAGTAAGTCTAAAAGTAGCTCCCTTTGAATGACCGAACCATCAACACTAATACCTGGACTAATGACTCAACCCTTGGAACCACGCTCAGCATTCAAGAAACAAAAGATGAGGCAACCCACCATTGTCCCAGGCTGCACATGTTCATCAAGAACACCTGGAACCCTCTGGAACAGGGCTGACCTTGCCTGGACAGATCCTCCCCATAGGAGATCAGAGGTAGTCTGCCCCATAAAAAGCGGTAGTGAAGACTGACTCCTTGGGACGTTGTCTCCATCTGGACCAGCACCATGCCACACCACCTATCCACCCAGAGACCCTGCCAGCGACCCCCCCCTCTGGACAACACCTACTGGACAAAGACCCCTTTCCAGCCTGGATAGGTAGCTATCACCCCTACCCCCCTTCAACAATGGAGTTAGACTCTGCTTCTCTTCCCCACGTGGACTCCAACCCTTCCACTGAGTCTCTTTCTCCCACTGCCACTGTGAGTGCTTGTGTGTGTGTGAGAACCAATAACTTCATGGGGCTGTGTGGCGTGTTGTCTGTTTATTAAACCAGTGATGTTGAAACCCCGAGTTGGGTTTTTGGCTGTTTCCTGACTGGTTCTTCCTTGCCACCACTTATCCGCCCTCTCCTCCCAGTTTCTCAGCTGTGTGCCTCAGTTTCCAGCCCCAAGCTCCCAGGTTTCTCTCTCTCTCTTTCCTGGTTGTATCCCCCTTGCCACCAGGCTTTTTTTTTCCCCTTGCACCAGTGACCTTGAGTAACCTTAGGGCCACTTGGTCTTAAGTAAACCCAAGCCTCAGTTCCTTAGCTAGCTTCCTGTGGTCCGCCAGTTCTAATCCTGGTTCTGGCAACTTTCACTACCTAGACTTTAACTCTCTCTCTCCCTCACCTTAACCTTCCCCCAGGTATCCCAAGCACACATGTACATACCGTACTCATCCAAGTTAGGAACTTACCTGTGTGTATATGTAGGTGGGTTGTATGTGTGTGAACTGATGTGTGTGTGTATATATGCCATTGTGTGCATGATATACGAATTAGTGATCTGTGTGTGGATATGGAGAATTGATTTTTGTCTAACTTTTGGGGTGTATTGTGTATGTGCTTGAATTGGTGATAGGTATGCATGTGCCTGGGCTGGTTTGGATGTGTATGTGCCTGAGTTGGTAGTGTGTGTGTGTGTGTGTGTGTGTGTGTGTGTGCACGCGCGTACGCGCGCACACTCAATTGATTTGTTTTTGTATATGTGCAATTGTGTCACACACTCCTGTCTAACAGCACAATATTGAGATCCTGAGAATTGGCCTGACCCCACAGGGCAACATGAGCAGGAGGTAGTGCAGGCAGTTCAGCTCTGGCAGGGATGGGGGCAGGATCTTGGGACTGGGCCAGCATGAATAGCTCCAATATCATGGTAATTGAGACCTGGTACCTGGCCTCCTATGCTGTGCTGTCCTCCTCACAGGCACCCCAAGCATGAGCATCGCTCCCCCTCCCATCCCTCCTCTTGACCCTGCTGACTTTGGATGACAACACATTCCCAGAGACACTATTTCTTTTTTCAGTGCTACAACTGTTCTGCTTCAAGTCCTTGAACATCACTTCAGTATCCTCCTCACACCAAACCACCTGCCAATTTCCCAGGTCACAGCATGGTGAGCCACACAGCACTCATACCCACTCCTCCTTCCAATTTCAATAGTAACTCTAGAACCAAGTAACCAGAGACAGCCAGGAAGGTACAGCTATACCCTGCACCACATGGCTGTTACAGGAACCTGGAGAACAAGGGAAGCATAAAGCTTCTGGGGAAGGGGGCAATGACTGAGGGTGGCAGCACCCATAGATAGTGGGGCAAGGAGGCAGTGGGCCGATGATGCCCCACCAAGCTTTCTGTGTAAGCCTATATCAGGGAAGTGTTTACCAGGACCAACCGCTCCACCCTCTAAGTGGGGTAAGTGACCTCTATGGGCCAGCCCTGTGGTTAGAACTTATGACCAATCCATCATGGCAGAAAAACCCAAAAGCAGGGTCCCATTGCATGGATATTTGGAGGTAAGGGTGAGTGAAATGTGCCCACCCTGATCACTGAAAGCACAGAGCCCAGGGTGCTAATTGCTAAATGTTTTTTTCAATGCAGTGCCTTATTTTTAACTTCCTTATCACCCCATTCTCCACTCCCTTTTAGTCACCCTCCTTATTTTTCCACTACCCCTGGACACAGCAGGGGTGGGGTAGCATGACAGCTGGAATCACTTCCTGGCAGCCCCGGCAGCAGCAGCAGTGGCTCCTTCTAGCTGCCTCTGCTGTTGGGCCTGGCTCCACTGCCTAAACACCTTGGCATACCTTCCCTGCACCCACCACCAAGGGCAGGACCCATGCAGACAGGGTACATGGCCAGGTGGATGGAATGGGGCTGCAGGTAGGTGAGGAATGGCATCTGAGAGTGGGATGGATGGGGTCAGGGTTGGAATTGGGATCAAGAGGAGTGATAGCATGGGGCCAGCCCTGGGACCCAGGGCAGATCTGTGATCTGCTGCCCACACATCCTTGCAACAGGAGCCAGTTCCACCAACAGAGGCATGCCAGGAGTGGACTGCGGTTCTGCCCCAGGCCATAGCCCCACACTAACCTGACACATGATCCTGACCCCCATCTTGCTTCTGCCCCACCCACAGCACCATCCTGTGTGCGCAGCCACATGCCCTGCCTCCATGGGTCCCAGCTGATCTCCATGGAGACCCCAGGATCACAGGGTGGTAACAGTATTGAACTAAGGCTTGGGACAGAACCACAACATGCTTCCCACATCTGCATACAATAGGTTCTACTTCCACATGCAGGGACATGTGGGGAGTGGATCATAGCTCTGTTGTGGGCCCTGGCCCCACACTGTCACTGCCCCATTATCCAAGCCTCACTCTCCCATCCCACTCTTGGAGGCTGCTGCCCACCAGCCACCTGGCCGATTGTGGGGCAAAGCCACTTATGAAGTTTTGGTGAACTGTTGAGGGGAGGGGGTGCTGACCCAGACTGTAACAGCTTGCCAAAGCTCCCTAAGTGGTCCTCCAGTCCAATAATCCAAAAATTGCTAGCCCCTGTTTTATCTCAATCAAAATATTTTTCTCCATATCACATGTGGTGTTAGATTATGTAACCATTTCATACAAACATGAATGTAGACAATGGAACACTCGTGTGCAAGCATTCAAAGTGATCAGGCAACTGTTCACATCAACATTCAGAGGACTAGAAGATCTAGCCATCTTTCATCACCTCCACCACCACCACTTTTCAGAACAGCAACACAATTCTCTATAAAACTGGGTCAGGTTCCTGGCTTCTACTTCTCTGTCTCTTTCACTCTTACTGCCTCTTGGTCACTCTCACTAGGATATATACATACACAGTAACCTCAAAAGGTTGCCAAAGCTATCAAAAATGTTACATGCCTCATTTTTTTTTCCTCATTTGCCTAGTACTAATGAAATCTAACACCCCCACACACGGCTTGTGCTTTTGGCTGTTGTGTGTTGTGGGGGGGGGGGGGGG
>NW_017729003.1:18361489-18372557 GCF_001723915.1 Gavialis gangeticus
TGGGGGGGGGGGGGGGTGTATTTATGTGGGAAAGATGGCCCCTGTTGTTCTGGCCACGTGCTCTGCACATGAAAAACTGAGGCCTGTATATGGGGATGATATATAAACTCCTCCGGCCAGTGAGGAAGCAGAAGATTCTTCAGGCAGACTGAGTAAGAGAGAGGTTGGAGCAAGGCTTGGCTGATGTCCCACCAAGTACATAAGAACTCAACAAACATTTTTCTCTTTCTCCTGGGGCTGCTAAGTGCTGCACAGCTGAATTGGGAGCCAGAAAAACTGCTCCCCTGGGGGTCTCCCCACACCTTCACTGGAGAGGTGAGCAAAAGCTATGTGAAGGGAAAGCCTCAGGTACAGGGACAGAAAGTTTGTCTCAGAATTTAAGACCCCTATTCCTCCCTCTTTCCCTTGTTTGAGTCGGATAATATGAGGGTATTACTTTCTGAAGCAAATGGGTCAGGAATGGAGTCCTGGCAGTTTTGGTCACATGGACCTTGAATGGGATAATACCATGGGGATATTAATCCCTGGAGCAAACTGATCAGGAATGGAGTCCTGGTAGTTACTGTCCACATGGTCCTGGCCCCCTCTGTTTTGTAATTGTAGTGTCCCAGCATCATGGTAGAGCTGAGACTGGATGCTCAAGCTGCAGACATAGGCCTGGACCCTTTTTGCTGTTTCACAGCTATTGCATTTCAGCTTAGTTGTGTGGCTGAACTTCAGCCATATGTTTGGCTGGCAGATTTGGGCCAGGGTGAAGCCTGGCATAGTTTGGGAGAGGGTGAGACCTGGCACTTCTTGTTGTTGATCCAGGCCTCAGTACTATAATGTTTACTCTATGCCATTGGGTTCCAGGGATGGGGTACTCACGCAGACCTCCATACCTTTGGGGTTCTGTCCTCAAGTCACCATTCAGCAGAGACCGATGCGGTGGTCAACAGCTTTATCTTTATTTGGAAAAGGATTCAGCAACTCACATGCTCACAGACTGCAGGGAGAACTACAACTACCCACCACCACAAACCACACCCACAGGGCATCAGGGGGAGAGACTGGGTCATCCCACTTATGGCCTCTTAAAGGTACATTCCATATACCACATCCCCCTTCTTTACTCTGGGAGCTCCTTCCTAAATAGTTGGATGTTCATCAGGTGGTACTTTAACATGGAACATTTCATAGACATTTCATAGACATTAGGGCTGGAAGGGACCTCGGAAGATCATCGAGTCCAGCCCCCAAATATAGCACTTGGCTCACTGATGGGGTCTAGCCTTTACCATTATCCCATTATATAGTCCTTGTACTTCACAGGCAATCTCACCACACATCCACTCTTAGTTTGTGTGGTGTCATCAGGTTCCTCTGTGGGTACTGGTGGATTCTACGGAATGTGATGAAATTCTTGCTCATGGTGGCCTGGCTCCTCTTCTGAAGTTTGTTCTGCTGCCATCTCCTGAGGTACTTCGACATGTTCTGCTGGTACTGATGAGTAATCCTTTCTTAAGTGTCTTCTGCTTTTGTTCCTCCTGTAGACATTACCACTGGGGGTTGTTATTACATAGGAGCATCATTCATCCCTTTTTGCCATGACGGACACTGGTGTCCAACCTGTACTTGTTTGCATCCTTACTTGCTCCCCCTCTTGTAGAGGCAGCAAGAATGCAGCCATGTAGTCATAGTGCCCCTTTTGGTGCCTTTGAAGGTTCTGCAACTTGTGGGAGGCATTCGATGGTAGTCTAGGAGTTAGCACCACTGTTGTAGCAGGGAGGGTACTGTGCAAAAGTTTCCCCATCTGAAGCTGCACTTCATCATATTCAAGACGTGTTCCTCAGATCAAGTAAAGCCAGATACAGATCAGAGCCACCATGCAAAGTCTTCTTAAACGTTGATTTGATAGTCTGAACTGTGCATTCAGCCTGATCATTGGATTGTGGGTAACCTGGGCTAGAAGGGGTGATAGTTATGCCCCAGTCAGTCACAAACTGTGTCATTGTGTGACTTGCAAATGGCATGTGATCACAGACAATTTCCTTGGGTATGCCATGGCGAGCAAACACAGACTTCATTTTGACAAGGTGCACGATTTGCAATCCATTACTCGATGTGGACATTCATTTTAGGCCAATACATGATTTGTCGAGCTCTCACTTTCGACCTTTGTATGCCTTGATGGGGCAAGTGAAACAATGTCAACACCACTTGGAATGTTTATTTTCAGCCCAATCATAAACAAATCATCCTGAATTCAGATTTGGTCTCTGAGAGGCCAGTAGGGATTTACTTGAGGTTTGACTTGCTTTTTCCTGCTCAGCTATCCATTAAGATGTTGTGCTTTAAGGGTTGTAGTTCTTTGTCAGAGCTTGTGTGCTCCTGTAACTGCTGAAGTAACTGGTCACTGAGTAGCTCCATTTCCATCAGACTGTGAATCACCTTTTCTGGGTGGAAAAGATCAAATTCATGAGGAGGACTGAGTGTTGTGGCTCTAGAAAGCATGTCAGTAACGAATATGTCTTTGCCTTAGATATAGTGAATCTGGATGTCACATTATTGGAGCCGAAACAGCATCTTCTGTAGCCATGCCAGAGCCTTTCCAATGAGCTTCACAAAAATGGCTTCCAGGGGTTTGTGGTCCGACTGGACCCATACCTAGCTGCCATACACATACTGGTGGAACTTCCTCATGGCAAGACAATTGCCAGAAGTTCTTTTTCAATCTGTGCATAATTTCTCTCAGATTGTGTTAGAGCCCTTGAAGCATATGCAGTTGGTTGATTCTGCTGAAACAGACATGCTCCTAAGCTGTCTTTGGATGTGTCAGCTTGGATTTCCAGCTACTCTGCTGAAGTACCTGAGCACAGGTGTCATTGTGATAGTTTGCTTGAGCTTATCCAGGGCTGCCTTATGCTCAGGTCCCCATTACCAGATAATGTAATTCCTGAGAAGCTCTCTCAGTGGGGCCGTCAGGCTTGACTCATGTGGAATGCATTGCGCCAAGTACTGAATTATCCCGAGGAGTCTTTGAAGGCCTTTTTTGTTTGGTGGAAGGAGCATTCTGTTGATAGCTTCCACTGTGTCATTGTCTGGTTTGACACCATCTTTTGAGAATATATGGCCCATATACCTAACACTGTCAACTAAAAACTGTATTTTATCCTTATTAAACTTTACACTCCTTTTAGACATGCTCTCTCCAGGACTTGTTTCAGGATAGTGTCATGCTCCTCTTCGGTAACCACTGCAATAAGCATTTCATCTGCGATTATGACATGCTCATTGCAGTGGAATGAGCATTCCTGGAATGTCACCAAAGCACTCATAATTCTTCTGTTGGAATACTTTGCTAGCTGACTTAACACCAAAGGGAAGGCTACTGAAGTGGCACCGCTCTCATGAGGTGTTAAAGGTACACAACTCTGCTGATTCCTTGTCCAATTTGACTTGCCAGTAGCAATCCTTTTCATCAAGAATGGTGAACGGCTTCTTACGTGACAAGCTCTTCTGCACATCTTCTACAGTGGGAAGTGAAAAGCGCTGCATTAGCACTGCCTTGTTGAGGTCTCATGGGTCTAGACAAAGTCATAGTGAACCACCCTTCTTTTGTGTGATCAAAAGGCTATTGACCCACGGTGCAGGCTTAGTCACCTTCATAATGACTTCCACAGCTTCCAGCATTTTGAGGGAAGGCTTCAACTTGCCTAGGGTTGCATAGATAATTTTTCTACACCCATGCACAACTGGTGGTACCACTGGGTCAACATAGATTAGGTGGGTACCAGGAAATTGGCCCAAACCTTCAAAAATGTCCTGGTGTAGTTTGAGAAGGTACACCTTGGTTGGAGGTGCTGTCAGAGCCATTCCATGGACTTGTCTGATAAGGTCTAAGGTGATACATGCCACCCTACAAAGTATTGGTGGGTCACTATTGTCTGTTATATAAAACATTAAATCAGATTCATTAGCACCAGCATTGCAGTGTGCATTGATTGCACCTCATGGTTCAATGCGTGCACCGCCAAATGCAACCACTGTTAACATGAGCTAGAGTCTTCTGTACTTTGCCTTGCAAAGCCTTTGCTACATCTGCTGAGACAGTGTTTGCTTCTGCTCCAGTATCTAACTTAAAAGCAACTGGCAAGCCAGCAATCATGACTGTGCTATACCAGGCCTTCTGGTTATTAAAGGTCTGTGAGTGCTGATTTGTAAACATTGCACCCATATATAGTGTACTGACTCCTTTTGCAGACTTTGGAGCCTCTCCCTTTGATTTGCAAATTTTTACAAAGTGGTTAACTTCTGAACATTTGTAACAAGTTTCTCCAAAAGCTGGGTAGGACCAAGGTTTGTGTGTACTTCCACACCTTCTGCAAGCTCTGCCTTTGTTAGTTTAATTGCCCACCAGTGGAGCAAACTTCACTGATGCCTTTCTTTGTTTTTGCAAAGTGCTTTGGCAGCTTTGCTTTTGCTCAACTGCATGCAAGCTTGCTTCCGTAGACATAATTCGGGTCTGAGTATTTGTGAGAGCCTTTGCTCTGCAGGTATCCACAGCCTGTGCTAGGGTGAGGGAGGGATTTCCAGATGTAAAATTTTAAGTTTGCAGTCAGTTATTCTGAAGACAATTTTGTCCCTCAACATAACATCCTCAGCAAGTCCAAATTCACAATGCTGTGCTGTGCTTCTGAGCTCTGTAACAAAATCATCTATGCCAGCAGCCTCATTGTATCTAACTTGCCAGAACTGATAGCTTTCAAATACAGGGGTTTTTTCAGGGTTCACAGTAGTTTTTGAATGCTGCAAGCACCTCTGTAAGGGTTTTGTTTTTAGGGTCTGCAAACACCCCTTGCATGCTGTTATAAATTTCTAGGGCTTTATCCCCAATGCAATGAAGCATGACTGCAAGTTTATAATCCTCTGCCTCTTTCCTCAGCCTTTCTGACTGCAAGGTATAATTGAAGCTTCTGTTACCATCTCCTCCAATTCTCCCCAAGATTTCCAGTAAAGGATAATGCTGGTGGAGGTTTGAAATGCTCCATTTTTTTTTCTCTTTGAATGAAAATTGTAACCCCCTTAATCAGGATACTGGTGACTCCAAGAAATAGGTTACTTCTGACACCATATAATGTTTACTCTATGCATAAAGTAAACATTATATGGTATCAGAAGCAACCTGTTTGGGAGTTTTGTACTTGAGTCACCATTCATCAGAGACTAGCGGAGTGGTAAATAGCTTTATTTTTATGAGGAACAGGATTCAGCAACTCACATGCTCACAGTCTGCAGGGAGAACTACAACTACCCACCACACCCACAGGGCATCAGGGGGAGAAACTCGGTCATCCCACTGCTAGCCCCTTAGAGGTACATTTCATATACCACAAGTACAGTATAGGCCTGGATAGCTTTTGCTACCCATTTCTAGCCCAATGAGATAGGTCTGATCTTTCCTTCAAGTTCTTTTGCAAGTTTTCTGCCCAGCAGAGTTTGGCTTGAGACTGGGAATTTTGAGGTGCAGTATGTTGATGAAAGCTGCAGGTAAGCCCTCAAAGCCACCATGTGGTTCTGCCACTTCTCCAAAGCAACAGAGCCCTTGTAATGCAGAAGGACCCATGCTCTCAAGCATCTACCCATGGCACAGTGAACCCAAGGAGCAGTTCAGGACTCTCTGGTGTGGGCCTCCCTCCCCAGCCCATTGCTGAAGGGCAAGTATAGGGGTGCAGGCCCCCAGAACTACCTGTTGGGGAGCTCCAAGTCCAAGACTATCTGAGCATGGGTGAAGCCTTCAAAAGAGGGTGCCACCTAAAGACTTTGCTTTGTAGTTAACTTTTTAAAGTACATTTAATGTTTTCTTTTGTTTTTATTTTCTGTAATAAAGTTGGGGGGTTGTGTTTACACTTCTTGTGAGAAGGGGAATTTATTTTTATGGGATACCCCAGTAAATTTAGTGTTCCCATATTTCTGGGTGGGGGCTCAAGCCACTGGTATAATTTATGTGGTACCCTAAAATGTGAACTCAGCCCATTTTGCTGCTGACTCATGTCGGGCAGAAGGATTACAGAAACATTTGTAAATTTGTACATGAGGCATTAATAACAAGATAGAAAATAGATTTTAGTGTGCTGTTTACTTGTTTCCAAGGCTACTAGTAGGTTATATTTGTAACAAAATTGAGCATAACCAAAATGTGTTGTTTGCTGTTGATTTTTGTTTAATCTGTGAGAGGTTTGATTGCTTGTTTTTCTTGTGATAGACTTTTCTTATAATATTATAGTAAAATATTATAATAATTTAATCTAATGTACCATAAACAGAAGCAATTAAATCTTATAACCATGGAACTCAAAATAGTAAGCTAAAGATATTAAAAGATTTCAGAATAAAATTTGAGAGTGAGATTAACAAGAATGAAAATATGAGGAACAAAACTCAGGTTGCATAATTAATTTTCAGCAAACAATTTCTGGGTTTCCCTATTTAATTCATTTCAATAGATATGACTGAAGCAAGGGGCAGAAACAGAAGCAAGCAAGAGTTATCAGTAGTTCAGTTTATTTTTACTAAAAGTGGTTTGTCATGAGACAGATTCATTATAAACATCACACCAGAATGCATCACGTACTACGCATTATGTTGGGTTACTTTTCATGCTACTGAGAGTCAAAATGAAACAACCTTATTATTCTTATTAGCATAATATGAGATGACCTGCTATAAATGTGGCATGCTGGATCAGATGCTATCTGCCTATGAAGAACTACAAAGGCTTCAATGTATAGGAGTATTTCTTTGAAAGAATTAAGATAAGTGTTAGGTATGTAAATTCATGACAAACTATATATAAAATTGGCAAGAATTTTTTTGATGGTGATATCTTTAATTAGATCAAATGTATAGCTGGAAGATATGTTAGACAAATTTCTGAGTTCAAATCACTCTTCTTCAGGTCTTGGTAGGAAGATACAGTTTAAGCTAAATACCACGAAGAACTATAGCACCTGTGTAACAGCCTGCCTAAAAGAATGAAGGAGGGCTGTAAAATAAGTGCAAGGAGATCTTATCACTTAATTAGTGAAAGAGAAATTCCATTAAAGAAGGTAAAAAACAATTACCTGTGGAATGCATGGTGATTAGCAGATACAGCAGGCAGATTGTCATGACCTACAGTAATCTGACTAAGGTGAGAGAACAATCTGCCTAGGTGCAGATTTGGGGGGAGGGCAGAATTACATTGTCTGAAGGAAACTTGTGCTGTTGCAGCAGATTCCCATTTTTGGGCTGGTCACAACATGCCACTAACGGCCTGAAGTGCAGACTTCTGGACAAGAAGGCAGTGCTTGGCAGTCCCCAAGGCAGACAAGTTTCTTTGGGTAGACGTAATATCTTTTATTAGACCAACTAAATTGATGGAAAAAATATTCTTTGCAAAGTTTTGCGTGCTAACACCCTTCTTCAGACAATAGGAAGAGACTGTTAGTATTTGTGTGCTCTCCTGAGTAGAATAGAAGACAATATGTAAAATGCAGTTCTGTGAGAATCTTGTCTGCCTATGTCCTTAGACTAACACAGCTACAACCAACAACCCTAAATTATGGCAGTCCCCAACACACCATGCTGCCTGCTGTTGAGGATTATAATAGGCATCCCAGAAATGCAGGGATGTAGGGCACAGTCTGGCTGCGAGTGGGAGGAGCATGAAGTACCTTGTAGGTGGGCAGGCAGGCACTTGTGAGAGTATGGGTGGAGGGGGGATGTGGAGAGCATTGTCCCTGGTTTCCTGAATAATGTCCCAGATTTTCAGGATTTCCATATAGTCAGCCTAGATTTAGGAATTGATTAGGCTCCTAAGAACTTGTGATTTGACAAAGATAATGAATGGATCCTAATTACTGCCAGCTAAGTCAAAATACCAATCCTCATCTTCATATTGTCAATAGGTGATCAATGATACACATAGATACCTTAATACACTCTGGCAATTGTATAAAATCTATAAAAACTGTAAAACATGGAAAGCAAAACATTCATCTGCAAACAGCTCCAACCTTTCAGGTAGCTTAATTAAATGTATATATACCACTGTATTTATGTTCTTGATGTGTAGTTCCAACTACTACCATTTGAACTGGAAGCAAAATATCAGATATACTTGGTGTGTTTTGGACCACAACTTTTGAAACCAGAATACTATTGTTGTATAGTTTTATGCACTTCATTCAAAACCAAAGTCAAGTTAAAGTTTTAACTTGACAATTGTACATGTGGTCCTTGACACTTCTGGTGAAAAATTCTTCAGTGGTATGAAAGAAAATAATGTTTGGGGATTGGTATTGTGAAATCAAGTATGTGGTATAAATTACTGCTATTCTTACCTTGGGAAGTTTTTCCCAGCCTTTTTGTTTAAAGTTATTCCTGTCATACACATTGGCACACATCTAGAAAAGTAAATTTATTGCAACAACAAAATAACTTTGTATTGTGGTATCTGGTTAGTTATTCTCTATATTCCTTTTGATCATGAATGAAAGATTTATGTTATTGTAGTATTTAAAAGATAGGCAGATGACTTCCTTGTAGAAATTAATTATTTGCAGGTGACAAAAAACAAGAAGCAACATTTTTTAAAACAAAAATCAGTGCCTGATTAATAGAACGTTGATTTCTAAATATGTTAACTTTCAAATACATAATGAACACGTGCTTTTTTCCATAAAAGGGCCAGTGCCTAGTTCTATTTTACTGAATGAACAATGATATTTTTTTCATGTCTTTTACAAGACGTGTTTCACGTCTTATACATTTTTAGTAGATGACATTTTAGTGCTTCATTAGTGATTTCTGGAAATGTATAGGTGGACTCAATGGAACAGTATTAGTGGAAGGATCTTGTTCTACTGTAGAACAGCGAAAGTCCGCTCATGCACCATATGACTAGAGGTGAGAAGTTTCTAGAGGGTTTGAACTCTCAACCTTGATGAAGTCATGACCTACTTTTAAGGTCTGGTCATGTGCAGTGTATAATGGTAATGAAACTGCTTATCATTGTTGATATATTATTTAATAAGGCAGTTATGATAATGTGGCTTGTACTGAATTGATTGATCCTTCTAAGTATTGCCCAGATTTGAATTTGATTGGATATTGTGAATAGGGCGATGATTGGGTGAGTGACATGTGGTGTGATTAGAAGGCTATAAATCCTGTCCAGAGCAACCAGCTTAGCCTTGTTCTCACTCTAGCTGGACAGTTCTGACTCCAGGTTCTCAGGGTGTAAAGAGCTTGTTGAGTGGAAGTTCCTTGCTGTGACCTGGTCATTGGGAAGCTACAGCTGGGTAAAGTATCATACTTTCCCTATTTGAGGTGCTGAGTACCTAAGCAGGGAAAAGCTAGAAATCCTCTGGAACTATCAGAGGGTTTCTCCTGCTCAGTAGGCCCAGGGTGTTCTTGAATGCCATCTGTGGTTTCTGGGTGGTCTGTGAAGTTGCATAGCAGTTAACTGTATAGTGACCAAACCTTATTGTAATGTGTAATTGGTTGGTTGCATGACATGAGACATTGGGTTTGGGATGTGCATTGGATTATTGTCCCGTCAGGTGTATTTTATTGTGTTGTGGCTCAGGTCTTACAAGAATATTGCATCAGGTAGTTGTTGCATGGGTTTTGTTGTGTAATACATCTTATATTGCTCAATCTACCCGTGTTGTAGTGTGTAGCTACTCTAACTCTAAGTGGGATTGGGCAATAGATCAATGCTCAGGAAAATTAACTTACTTTAATGCCCCAAACCTGACTACCTGTGGGTCAGAGAGGATCAACAACCCTCTAGATTAATTAGTTAATTGGCATCCCCATGGGCCATCCTTCATTTTAATATCACTGAAAAATAGCAGTAAGAAGCAAATTACTGTAATGACCATTTTCATTTTACTGACTTTACTAAACATGTTGAAACTCTGAGGGCTGATTTACATTAACAAGCTTTTGTTGGCCAGATAATGAGAACCTTGGATATTCAGTAAGAATCTTCCATCAGTTTCAGCATATTGGCAAAATCTGGGCTCATATCCTCTTATGAATTTGCTAGGAAAAAATAAAGGGAATACAGTCTGTCAACCATGCATAATAATATGTGCACAGAGAAGGAATGCTGGCTTCAGAAAAGATGTGCATGAGCCAGTATTTTCAAACTTAACTTTCTAAAGATGGCTCATAGTTTGTAACATTTAAGCACATGCTTCCATGTTTTCCCTGAATAAGGTCCTTCCAGCCTTATGGAATTTCAGAATGGAAGAGTTGTAGACTGTGCAGGCCCTAAATTGCTTCATGACAATACAGTATAGCATGGGATGGGCAAAATATGCCCCATGGGCCCAATCCAGCCCATTTTATCCAACACATGGGGCCTCTAAAATTTTTAGAAAATGAATTTTTATCTGCCCCTGGCAGGGGCCCTGGGGTGCAGTGCAGTGCAGTGAGTGGTGGGGGCTGTGGGGAGTGGCGGAGAGCAGCACAGGAAGTGACACAGGCTGCAGAGTGGTGCAGCAGGCAGCAGGGAGCAGCAGGCAAGTATGCAGGAGGGAATGCAGGGAAATAGCAGTGGCAGGATTGGGGAGTGCAGAGCCCATGCAGGTGCCCTGGGACTGGCAGGGACCCAGGGTGGGGCAACAGGAGTGTAGAGCCTGGGTATGGGGTCTGCCTGGCTGGATCATGCGAAGGTCACATGCAGTCTGCTAGAGCCGGAGCCAGCAGCCCAGCCCCATCTCTCTCTTCCACTTCACCCACCATAACCCCACACCCTCCCATGGCTCCCACCCAAACCACATACCCCCCACACACAACATACCATAGGACTATATTTTAAGCTATTATGCAGTTACCTCTAGATACACTTCATAAACACATAAATCTGTACAAAATATTTAAAAATAAAATTAAAATAAGTTATAGTAGATGTTTTATTTTTTTGTATATTGTGGTGAAGTGGAGCTCCCCACCTAGCCACAGTGCCAAATTCCCCACTTGCCATTGGGCACGCCACCCACCTGACTCACCTGCTACGCCTTCTTCTTAATTAATC
>NW_017729003.1:18377557-18377924 GCF_001723915.1 Gavialis gangeticus
GGATTATTGTCCCGTCAGGTGTATTTTATTGTGTTGTGGCTCAGGTCTTACAAGAATATTGCATCAGGTAGTTGTTGCATGGGTTTTGTTGTGTAATACATCTTATATTGCTCAATCTACCCGTGTTGTAGTGTGTAGCTACTCTAACTCTAAGTGGGATTGGGCAATAGATCAATGCTCAGGAAAATTAACTTACTTTAATGCCCCAAACCTGACTACCTGTGGGTCAGAGAGGATCAACAACCCTCTAGATTAATTAGTTAATTGGCATCCCCATGGGCCATCCTTCATTTTAATATCACTGAAAAATAGCAGTAAGAAGCAAATTACTGTAATGACCATTTTCATTTTACTGACTTTACACAGG
>NW_017729003.1:18382924-18385144 GCF_001723915.1 Gavialis gangeticus
TATTTGAGGTGCTGAGTACCTAAGCAGGGAAAAGCTAGAAATCCTCTGGAACTATCAGAGGGTTTCTCCTGCTCAGTAGGCCCAGGGTGTTCTTGAATGCCATCTGTGGTTTCTGGGTGGTCTGTGAAGTTGCATAGCAGTTAACTGTATAGTGACCAAACCTTATTGTAATGTGTAATTGGTTGGTTGCATGACATGAGACATTGGGTTTGGGATGTGCATTGGATTATTGTCCCGTCAGGTGTATTTTATTGTGTTGTGGCTCAGGTCTTACAAGAATATTGCATCAGGTAGTTGTTGCATGGGTTTTGTTGTGTAATACATCTTATATTGCTCAATCTACCCGTGTTGTAGTGTGTAGCTACTCTAACTCTAAGTGGGATTGGGCAATAGATCAATGCTCAGGAAAATTAACTTACTTTAATGCCCCAAACCTGACTACCTGTGGGTCAGAGAGGATCAACAACCCTCTAGATTAATTAGTTAATTGGCATCCCCATGGGCCATCCTTCATTTTAATATCACTGAAAAATAGCAGTAAGAAGCAAATTACTGTAATGACCATTTTCATTTTACTGACTTTACTAAACATGTTGAAACTCTGAGGGCTGATTTACATTAACAAGCTTTTGTTGGCCAGATAATGAGAACCTTGGATATTCAGTAAGAATCTTCCATCAGTTTCAGCATATTGGCAAAATCTGGGCTCATATCCTCTTATGAATTTGCTAGGAAAAAATAAAGGGAATACAGTCTGTCAACCATGCATAATAATATGTGCACAGAGAAGGAATGCTGGCTTCAGAAAAGATGTGCATGAGCCAGTATTTTCAAACTTAACTTTCTAAAGATGGCTCATAGTTTGTAACATTTAAGCACATGCTTCCATGTTTTCCCTGAATAAGGTCCTTCCAGCCTTATGGAATTTCAGAATGGAAGAGTTGTAGACTGTGCAGGCCCTAAATTGCTTCATGACAATACAGTATAGCATGGGATGGGCAAAATATGCCCCATGGGCCCAATCCAGCCCATTTTATCCAACACATGGGGCCTCTAAAATTTTTAGAAAATGAATTTTTATCTGCCCCTGGCAGGGGCCCTGGGGTGCAGTGCAGTGCAGTGAGTGGTGGGGGCTGTGGGGAGTGGCGGAGAGCAGCACAGGAAGTGACACAGGCTGCAGAGTGGTGCAGCAGGCAGCAGGGAGCAGCAGGCAAGTATGCAGGAGGGAATGCAGGGAAATAGCAGTGGCAGGATTGGGGAGTGCAGAGCCCATGCAGGTGCCCTGGGACTGGCAGGGACCCAGGGTGGGGCAACAGGAGTGTAGAGCCTGGGTATGGGGTCTGCCTGGCTGGATCATGCGAAGGTCACATGCAGTCTGCTAGAGCCGGAGCCAGCAGCCCAGCCCCATCTCTCTCTTCCACTTCACCCACCATAACCCCACACCCTCCCATGGCTCCCACCCAAACCACATACCCCCCACACACAACATACCATAGGACTATATTTTAAGCTATTATGCAGTTACCTCTAGATACACTTCATAAACACATAAATCTGTACAAAATATTTAAAAATAAAATTAAAATAAGTTATAGTAGATGTTTTATTTTTTTGTATATTGTGGTGAAGTGGAGCTCCCCACCTAGCCACAGTGCCAAATTCCCCACTTGCCATTGGGCACGCCACCCACCTGACTCACCTGCTACGCCTTCTTCTTAATTAATCGATCTTAATTAGGCAGGAGGCTGCCCATTTACTGCCCCGATGCCAGGGGGTGCTATCTGCGGCTCCGAATGTCCCCTACACCACAGGCCAAGCCTCAAAGATGGCATCCAGATGTTTACTGTGCTCCTGGCCTTCAGCCGGACCAAGCTTGGCTATGCCATCAGGACTCAGTCAACACCCATTCAAACTGCCCACCTCTTGCTCAGGCCTCACACACTCCACCCTCTCACAGGGTCTCTTTCATACCTCAACAACTCATCCTGCCTTACTTCCTCTTGGAGTGGGCCCCTTAGGCCATAGACTGGCCAGAGCAAGGTGGCAAAGGCATGCAGTAAGGCAGCAGCCCTAGATTTTAGGAGGGCAAACTTCAGCAAACTAAGGAGGATAGTTGGAGAAGCGCTGAGGTCCCTGAGGGGAGGGGAGCCAGGTGTCCAAGGAGAGTGGTCGCTCCTTAAGGAGACGATCCTCCAAGCCCAAAGGAAGGTAATCCCAATG
>NW_017729003.1:18385868-18407220 GCF_001723915.1 Gavialis gangeticus
GGACCTGAACCTGTTCAGCCTCCAAAAGAGAAGGCTGAGGGGGGATCTTGTGGCCTGTTATAAACTAGTCAGGGGGGATCAGCAAGCATTGGGGGAGTCACTGTTCCCCCAAGCACCGCCAGGAGTGACCAGGAATAATGGTCACAAGCTGGCAGAGGGTAGGTTTAGGTTAGATATCAGGAGGCGCTATTTCACAGTGAGGGTGGCTAGGGTCTGGAACCAACTTCCAAGAGAAGTGGTGCAGGCTCCTACCCTGGGGGTTTTTAAGAGGAGGTTAGATGACCACCTTGCTGGGGTCGTTTGACCCCAGTACTCTTTCCTGCCATGGCAGGAGGTTGGACTAGATGATCTGCTCAGGTCCCTTCTGACCCTAGAAACTATGAAACTATGAAACTTATCTAGTCCATCCCTTGGGTGGCAGACATACCATCTTGTGGGCCTCTCCCACGACTCTCACTGGGGTAATGGCCAGCCAATTACCCAACCGGGTCTAAGCTTGCTCTAGCCCCTTTTGGGGGCAACTCTATATAACTAAACATACTGGGCACTCAGCCCTCTGGTTTTCCTTCCCACCCCCACTGGGGCTCTTTATCTCTACCCCTTTTATAGGACCACCCCCACCATGGCATTCTTATCCCCTCACTCGAGGCTCCTCATCCCTGCCCCCTCACTCAGGGTTCCTCATCTCCACCCCCACTCACTGAGGGCTCTACACCACCTCCTTCACCTGGGTCCATGGGGCTTCATTCTCCAATGGGCTCAGATGGCCTTAGCCATGCCTGACCCTACTCTCCTTCCTTAGGGTCTTGCACCCCACAGGGCTCAGGTGGCTGCAGGCATGCCTGGCCCCCACTCTCCATCCTTGGGGTCTCTCAGCATCTTGCATCCCACAGGGCTCAGGTGGCCCCAGCTGTGCCTAACTTCAGCTGTCTCCAATGTCACACAAACCCACCCAAAGTTGAGGGCTCAGGTTAAGGCACCTCTACCCACCTTTTATCGGGGTGATAACTGGCCTGGCATTTCCTGGGGGCTCCTGTACCACTGAGAGCTCTACTAGGCCACCCACTCCCAGCAGGGTGCAGTTTTAGGTCATGCCCAGGACCAGGAGCCTCCTAAAACATCCCCTACAGCTCCTCCCTTACCTTCAGGATAATCCACAGAGCCTCACAGCTAGGCAATGTTACTGCATTCCAAGCCAGCAGGGAACTGAGCTGTTTATATAGGCAAACAGGGATCTAAAATGGCTGCCTCAATCAAGCACCTGCTGGCTGCTTGGCTATGGTGTTAAAGTGGCAGGCACCCACAATGCTCTACCACATATATAATTTGTTGTTTTTTTCCACGTTTCAAGATTGCAGCATCCTTGCTCCAAAAAGAAGTACTTCTGGGGGAAGGGGAGGGACTTCCAGTGACAAAGGTCAGGGTTGTGTTTGTGTGTGTGTGGGACTGGGGGCTGGACCAAAAGAAATAACAATCATATTCATATTTGGAAGACTTTAATCTTAAATGCTGTAAGTCCTAGTTTTAAAAGTCCTCTAACAGGCAGAAATCTCCTTAATAGTCTATATTCTAATCATTATTAATATAGTTATATTTATCTCCTATTTAAGTTATATTTTGCCTTAAACCAGATCTAACTGGCATAAAACCACTAAATGAGTTAAGTGACCTTTACACTGACTTATTTTGACCTGTCTTTCTTGCACTTACTAAACACCTATATATTATGTCACCTGATTATTTTCTTTGTCTTGTTTTCTCTTCCCAAAATTTTGGTCAAGTAGATGCAAGCAAATGCTATACCACAGGTGGGCAATTATTTCAGGCGGACAGCCACTTACCAAGTTTTGGGGAGCTTTCGAGGTCTGCATGGGTAGGCCTACCCCTTGATGGGTGCCCTACCCCTGGTCACCATATTGGGACCAGAAGTCCAGCCCCCAGTCCCACACACACACAAAAGTCAAAAGAGCACTACAGTTTCCACAAAACCATACACAAACTTAGAGATGTTCATTGTCTTATTTATGACTTCAATATTAATTTAGAACCAAACCCTACCCCCCAAACCTTCCCCCAACATTTTAAGCACCTAAATCCAAATTGTTGCCCCCAAAAAACAGTGAATGCCTAACCCTCAAGGTGCCTTATCCTCAGTGCATCCCTTATCTTTTGAAATTATGACTTAAAATAGAATCAGTGCTAATGTCTGCTATAAAAATTATTTTTTTTAAACAAATAGCATGTTTGTTCAGTGAAATGTTTTGGAAATGTTTTCTCAAATATCAGAGACAGTAAGGCCCAAGGCCCTGTATGCACATTTACACCAATGTAAAAAGGACCAAACCCACACTGTACAGTGCAGCCCTACACTCATGTAACTCAAATATGGTATAAAATTATCCGGGGGGCGGGGTGGGGGAGTGTATAACTAGAGGTCCACTTAGATTACAGTTTTGCAATTTTTGTGGAAACTGAAAAAAATGGTAGTTTCCGTGATCACTGTGAAAAATGGTGTTTTGTGTGATTTTTGCATGGAATTTGCCTGAAAAAAACAACAGTTTATCAGAACACAAAGAAAGTGTGGCAATCCCTATAGTCAGAATATGTGGTTTGAGAGAGTGCTACTGAGATGCCAAGCTAGTGACATAGACTCAGTGAAGGTGTCAAGCAGGAAAGCAAAGGGCTTTCAGAACCATCCTTTAAAAAGCCAGATACAATGCTACAGCAGTGCTACAGTCTGAAGATGAGTGATTGGCCTCTCAGTCAATCAGTAGCAATGGGTGGGGCTGCTTGGGCCCCTTAGCTAATCAGTGGCGGTGGGGACAGCTCATCACAAAAAGCATGTGAATTTGGCTCTGCATACTGCAAGAAGCCCACAAAAATCTCTTCTTCTCACTACAATTTAAGCAGGTCCCTATATCTAGCTGGTCCTGAAAATGTATCTATGCCTCCTTTATATATTTTCTTATGTACAAGTCAAGTAACATGTGCAACCTCTGACTTGGGATAATTGAAGTGACAAGAATCAGTAATTCTCACAATTCATTTTTGGGATGTATATGTGCTTGGTTACAGTGGGACTAAATCATGAATCCTTGCTTTCCATAGCAGTTGTACATATTCCTGCTTGACGATTAGTCATGGATTTGAGGTGTGTAGGCTATAACCTTAACATCTTATAACTGGCATGCTGTGGTGAGCCATGAATTTGCACACTAATTAAAGCTGCACAGATGGTTTCCCAAGAGTGATTGTAGCTTGGATCTAAGTACCATCCTCTTTCTCTCTCAAAAAATACAAAAACAAACCAAAGCCACTAGATACAAGAAAATAGGATTCCAAAACCCCTGAGCTGAAAAAAAACCAAAACAATAAATATTGCGTAAGAATTAGTCTTGCAAGAGTAAAATAGACAGAACTAACTATACATGGGACTGTATGAACTGTTACCATTACCTGAATTAGCTATCTTAAGGTTAACATGTGTATCTCTAACCTACAGCAGTTATTGCTATGTTTGCAAATTAAACATATCCCAAGTCATTTGGCTTGGTTATCATAGCAGTAATTTGCTAGCTGTAGTGTACAATTGATTCATAAATTCATAGATTGTAAGATCAAAAGGGACCTTGGAAGATCATCAGGTCCAGCCCCCTGCACAAAGCAGGAAAGGTAACTGGGGGTCAGGTGACCCCATCAAGGTGACTGTCTAGTCTCCTCTTGAAGATTTCCAGGGTAGGTGATTGCACCACTTCTGGAGGGAGCTTACTCCACAGTCTGGACACTGTGTTGGTTGCCTTATCCAGATGCTGCTGATTATGATCCCTAATTAAAATGTTGCAGTTATGGAGGAGGAAGAGGTCTTTTTTACTTGCCACCAATTTCCTTTTCATTGTCATCTTTTCTAATGAATTACAAAGATTAAGAACTATGACAAAACCTAAATCTCAAGCAGGAAGTATGAGGAGGGGAAAAAGGACTCAGTAAAATGTAATTTTCCTCATCATTGGTTCTTTTATATCTGCACAATCCATTTTTGGGACAACTTCTAATCTCAGGCATGGCATGAGCATCCCAACATACCTAAGAAAAATCTGTTGCTGGGTATGAGGCATGAGATTAGAATTTGGTTCTTCTATTGTAGATGAAGCATTCACATAATGTAGTTATGAGTTTTTATAAGAACCACATTTCCTAATGCTTGCAACTGTGCAAATGTTTGTCTCAATTCCCTTTCCTTCTGCAGATGGTAATTATGAAAAGACCTCACATATGGCATCTACAAAATGAAATTAGACTAAGGTTAAGAGCATGCAAATATATCATGAAATGCAGAGTTGTAAATGCATAAAATGCAGAGTTCTAAAAGCCTTTAAATGGCTCCCTTCTCTATGAATGTGATGTGTGCATTTGCCACCTGTACCTTTTCCCCAGCCTCTTCCAGCAGAATGATTTTGTGGTGGTATAAGTACCCTCATTTTCCCTTCATTCATTTCCTAGTCCCATAGTTCCTATCTTTCTGACCAAGCAAAGCATTTCAGGACATACTTAACATTAAGCAAGTAGGTAGGCCCAATGAAGTTAAAGGAATGGTTAAGTACTTTTATGGACCAGGAACATGTTGTTCCAAATTAAACCTTATACACAAAGCTGAATCACAGTTTTGTCTAGCTGTTGAACACTGAGCCATGTTTTTCCATGCCTTGTGAATTCTATTGTGTAAATTTCAACAAAGAGAGGCAAGAATAGCTTGGCAAGTGCCTGGATTTAGGCTGATTATAGGAGCATTCCTACACATCTATTTCCCATTCCATTTTTGGGGATGCCAGGAAGAAGCAGTCTCTTCGTTCTCCAGATACAGGAATGAGAAAGGCTCTTCATGGAGGTTCTCTTTGTGGGTCCATTCTTTGTCAAAGAATGTGCTTAAACATTAGAGTAATTTTGGCTCTTTAATTTGTCATTATAGCAACCCTTTTCCAATCTCTTTAAATACATATTAATGGTACAGTGAAATTATTTGATTTCTGAAAATACAGTACATTACTATTCAGTACTTGACTTTTAAACTCTTTACTTAGCCTACTTTCAGTCTCCAATTCCATAATTATTAGTATTTATAACTCTACATCTGCATTTAATAAGGAGTAAACAAATGAATAATTTATTTTTATTTTAAATAACTGGTAACTCCACAGCTATATAAAGTGCCCATTATTTTCTTAGTTTCAATTCTCCAATCTAAAGAACTTCATGTTATTATGTCTGTGACAGGTTTGGGTATTTTGCCATCCCTGGAGTCTGGTGCTCTTAGCAGACAGACTAGCCTGCCAAAGTTCCCTGGCCTCCTCTGCCTCCTTTCTTTCACCTGCTTCATGTTGCATATATGAAAGGGAGACTTCCGTAGAAGCTAGGGTGGCCTATTCCTTGGTGCTGTTTACTGCTCTGCCCTCACTTCACAAGTGTATCCACTTTATGAGTGTCTTAGTTTCTTTAGGGGCTAGAATCACAACCTTCAGCTGCCCCCATAGTCATGCCCATGCCTCACAGATGACTCTCATTTGCCCCTTGCAGGAGAACTTTTTGGACCCAAATAGGCACTGGCCCCTCAACCCCAATCTCTTGTCTGGGATTCAGCCTTCTCAGCCTCTGCCATTGTAATCTGAGTGAGGCTCCTCAGCTCAGGTCCACTGCCTCAGACTTGGGGTTCCGGGGTCTCAGCCCCGCATGTCTCTGACCACAGCTGGACTCCCAAGAACAGACACTACCTATACACATGCAGCAAGGCTGCTCCAATGCACTGTTCAACAAGCTTTAGTTAAAGCACCCAAAATGCCATTTTTCAGCACAGAGACCCTGCTACACACAATACTCAGGGCATTTTAGTTAGAGCAGATCCTCCCCACTCCTACAGCACATTTATAAACACCTAGAGTATCCCTAGTACCCTGCTCCATGACCTCCAGACCTCTCTGATAGCCACAAGCCAGTCCTCCAGGCACAAGCTTAAATAAGGAAAAGAAAACCAACACACAAAGGGTCAACTATAAGGTTCTAACTCAAACTCAATCCCCTCAGGGCCATAACCATTGTCACCTTCATAAGGAATGGCTTTGTTTCCCCTAGCCCCAGACCCTGGCAGCTAGCTCTAACTGCCAGCTCCTTACCCTGCAGCCCTAAACTGCCTGACCCACGTTAAGGTTTGGGTTTATATCTAGCCAAGCCCTTCTGGTCAGCTGAGCACTGTCCCTGGAGATGGCCCATCAGTTCCTACTCAGCCTAATGAGTTGTTAAGCTGTTCTTGCCCTGGAGCCTCCCTAAGGTTCTTAGCAGGCCTTGGCCTCAAGGCTGGAGTTCTTGCTGGAGCTGCCTGTTGCACCAGTCCTCTATTTCTTTTATGGCTAAAGTACTGTAGGGTTTGTTGTTTTCATTAGTTAATATCTGCACTTTCATTTGAAGATATGAAATGCTGAGTAAACATCAAGTATTATTTCCCCACTCTATTAGGCAATGGAGAGGCCTCACCTGGAGCACTCTGTCCAGTATTGGACACTACACCCAAGCCTTGTCTAATCAGGGAGGGCCACATTTCAGTCTTTTTTTCCAGCCAATCTGCCTGAAGCATCCTCTACTTCCTCTGGCCAATGAAGCCAGGGGGTTTACATATTTTCACTAGATACAGGCCCCAGCTTGCCATGTGATGAGCACATGGTCAGAACAACAGAGGCCATCTTGCCCAAATCAAAATCCAAAATACACACACACACACATCAGTGTTACATTAGTATAAACTGTACACACATCTCTTTACCCTTTACACTTCAGCCAGTTTTCAACTACATTTTTTGTTTGCTTGTTTGTTTGCTTGTTTTTTGCTAATAAATGCCAGTATAGTCCTTATTTCAGCTTTTAAATGTTCCTGTATTGGCATCCAGAATCCTTGCAACAGGTAAATCAGTAGGATATCTATACAGACTAGAACCCAGGTCTTCAGATGGTATAAAAGGGCACAACCTACCAAAATTGATGGGATTATACCAAATTCATAGCAGTAGAGAATCTAAGCCTAGAATGTTAACTCTTTTAATTGTCTCTATTACACACAGCTATGTAAGTTTATACTTTACAGAAATAACAAAATACACATCCTATTTACCAGTAGATAGTATATTAATTTGGTTGATTCATGGCAAATTTAAATTCCCTATTATTGCTAGGGTTACTAATCTAGTAACTATAGTTTTCTTCCCCTCTTTGACAATACTTCATTTCCCTTGAACTCACAGTTGGTAAATATTTCCAACAACCATGCTTGGCTTTTTGCCCCTTAGTTCTTTAATCTAACTGACTCAACATTCCTTCCTGCTTATAAATCATCCCCATCCACCATTTGAAGTTTATCACCTTCATCCTTCCTTCTCTGTCATCATAAAACACATTAAAACCCTTCAGAACTCTAACCCAATCACATTTGTCACATAGCCAAATCTCAATAATACAGTGGGACTAAATT
The DNA here is from genome assembly GCF_001723915.1 of Gavialis gangeticus. Lineage (NCBI taxonomy): Eukaryota > Metazoa > Chordata > Crocodylia > Gavialidae > Gavialis > Gavialis gangeticus. The sequence goes on from NW_017729003.1 coordinate 18,393,379, forward strand.
TGCTCTAATTTACATCCCTTGCATCCCAGTGACTTCAGTGGGTTGCACAGTATATAAATCAACCCAGACTGTAGGTTGCAAATAAATTTCTCATCCTATGCCAATATAGTTCGCTTCTTTTCATTAACTAAATTCCTACCCGACTTTTGCTAATTTTATAGGCCTCATCTTTTCTGCAGAATATTCCTCATGTCATGGTAAGTTATCCTAGTTTGCTATCCTGGAATTTTTACATAAACATATGGATTTCTATATTTCCAGAATATAGAAATTAGTAAGTCTACAGGCTAAAAACAAAATATGTATATTTTTTCTAGTACACTTTTGATTCCTTTCTCCTTAGCACCTCTAGCGCTTTCAAAAGCTAACAAATACTAACTACATATTTGATACTGTGACAGGGGGTAAACTCAAGGCCAGATCCCAAAGTGGCCCACCCACCTGCCTAAGGGTGTCTGACCTGACTTTCCTGCCATGACTTGATTATTAATTTGATTTATTAAGTGGGAGGCTGCCCATTCCTTGCCCTGATGCCAGGGGGCACTATCCACAGCTCCAAACCTTCCCTACACCACAGCCCATGCCTCACAGAAGGCATCCTGATTATGATTGCTCCCTGGTCTGAGACCAGAGCAAACAGTCCATAATTGGGCTTCATTCATTCTCTCATTCACTCTGCCCCCCAACCCCCACCCCACAGGAGGCCTCTTGCACTCTGCCCATTACTGGTCCACACTTAACTGCCCTTGCTTCTCTTGAGCAGTCCCTGTTGAGCCATCAGGCTTCACTACTTGCATGTTGGCCCTACCATGCAGTCCTCTGGTTCCTGCAAAGTTCCCCTACTCTATGTGGCTTAGTGATGTGCCAATCCCTGGACTGATTCTGCCCCAGGCCCCTCAGCAAGCAACTTCTCTCATGCTCACACTTCTGGGGCTGGCCTATGTATGCGCCCTCAAGCCTCTTTCAAGCCCTACTCAGTATGCCCCTGGTGCAGTCCTTCAAACAACTCTTGCAGCCCTGCTTTGCACTCCAACACACTCAGTCCTTCAGGTGCCCCTTATTTCACCCTACTCTGAATGGGCCCTCACACTACACTTCACAACCTACCCCCTCTGGGACCTCTGGGATCTCACAACCCTTCTGGGCTCAGATTTCTCACTACTAACGCACCTGCCCCCCACCTTTGCTCCCTCTGCTCACACTATTACCCACCAGATGTTGAGGGCTGGGATTAAGGAGCCCCTACCCACCTTCTGCCAAGGAGGTTTGTGGTCCTGGCACTTCTTGGGGGCTCCCCCACCAGAATGAGCCCCACCAGACCTCCCTACCCTGGCAGCGTGCAGTTTTAGGTCATGCCCAGAACCAGAAGCCTCCAGGCCATCCCTTTAGCTCAGGGGCAGGCAATTATTTTGGGTGGAGGGCCACTTACCCAGTTTTTGCAGGCTGTTGAGGTCTGCATAGGTAGCTCTTCCCCTTGATAGGTGTCCCGTCCTCTGGTCACCACCTTGCGACCAATGTCCCAGGGCCAGCAGCAGTGGGCCCAATGTGGGGCACAGGCTAGGCTGCACCAGCAGGGAGAGGGGGGAGCTGGCCCAGCTCCATAGAGCCCCTGCTGGCCAGGACTCTTTATGCCTGCCACCCTGCTCTTAGCCCCGCTGGCGCTGGCCCCAGGACACCAGTGTGGGCCCCGTGCTCCTGCTGGCTCCACACCCACTCACTCCCAGTGCCCCCCAGCCCTGTGGTACAGGTGGAGGGCAGTGCACAGCCCCGACCCCCTGCTCACCACCAAGTAAGAAGCTGGTGGTGAGCATGCAGAAATGTAGCTCCTCACCCTCCCATGGCCAGCGTTACCTGCTGCAGCCACTCGCAGCCCATGCAGGGCTGTCTGGAGCAGGCACAGGCAGCCCCACATGGGCTGCAAGTGGCTGCAGGGTGGGGGACTGGGCACAGGGCGGGTGAGGAGCTGCTTTTCCCTGCACTCAGCACCAGCTTGTAACCTGGCCCTGCTGCCAGCCTGGGCCCCGTGCTTGCTCTGGGCTCGCCCTTCGACGCTGCACACAGCGACAGCAGCTGCAGACCCCCCCCCACTAGCCGCACTGGGCAATATTTGCCACCACTGCCTCTTTGCTGCCCAGTGTCTGAGTGAGCTCTGGGTGAGCAGCAACAGCCAACACTGCCCAGTGGGGCAAGTGGGGAGACCATAGCTGTTGTCACCACACACAGCCCCGATGGGTGAGCCTGGAGCCCAGGCTGGCAGCAGGACCTGGTTACAAGGTGGTTCTGAGCACGGTGGGGAAAAGTGGCCCCTCACCTGCCCCACGGCTGGTGCCCTGTGGTGCAGCCACTCACAGCCTGCCTGGGGCTACCTGTCCCTGCTCTGGACAGCTCTGCATGGGCTGTGAGTGGCTGCAGCAGGGAGCACCAGCCATGGGGAAGGGCTGCTTTTCTCCACGCCGGGAAGGAGCAGGGAAGGGAAGGAGCCCAGGGAAAAGCTGAGTGCAGGTGGGGAAAAGTGGCCCCTCCCCCACTCCATGGCCAGTGCTCCCTGTTGCAGCTCCTCACAGCCCACACGGGGCTGTCTGGAGAAGGCACAGGCAGCTCCATGCGGGCTGCAAGTGGCTGCAGCATGAGGCACTGGCCACGGTGCAAGCAACGGGCCACTTCCCCCCACCTTGCACTCAGCTTTTCCCCAGGTCACATTTCCCTGGACTCCTTCCCTGCCCTTCCCCCTTACCTGTGGTTCTGGCGCAGGGCAGCCATGTGGTCCCAGACCAGAAGCCCCCGCTGGGCCTTCCAGCTGGCAGGGTAGGGCCGGGTGGGCCCTGCTGTTGTGGGAGCCCCCCAGGCTTCCCCTGGGTCCTACTGCCCTTGGTTCCTGTCATTTTTGACAGGAACCAAGGACAGAGAAATATTAATTTTCTAAATTTTTGAGGGGCCCCGCAGGCCACATAGAATGGTCTCACAGTCCAGATCCAGCCCACAAGCCATATTCTGCCCACCCCTGCTGTAGCTCGTGCCTTTATCTCCAGGGTGTTTCATGCAGTGAAGGAGCTGGATGGTGCTGCTCCCTCAGGTGGAAGCAGTCAACTGTTGGCCCTGCCTGGCTGGCCAAAGTTTGTAAATGGCTGCCCTCATCAGGCACCTGCTGGCTGCCTGCCCCAGTCCTTAAAGTGGCAACCACCCAAAGGTGCACTGCCACAGATACCTGTGATTTTTTTGCAACCTGTCACATTATTTCAGTATTCTGTGTTATCAAATATTCAGAGGTACACAACCTTGTGAATTATTTTGTGAGGAGAAACTAAAGAAAAAAAGAAAAAAAAAACAGTTTTTCATTTTTTTTTCATTTGGTTTATTTCCACAGGTATCTTTGATATACTTGTTAAACCAAGTGGATGGTCCAATTCTGGAAGCCACCTCATGAAGTTTAGATTTACATCAACCTTTGGATAGATATTAGTCAGCCAAAAGGTATCACTCTGAGTTCCAAAGTCATTTTTGCATTAACTTCTTTGTATAGCCAAAATGAATACTCACAGCAGTCTTCATATTGCAAACATCAGGGAGAAGTTGAATCAAAAAGTTATGAAAACATTTCTGTTCTTTGTTTCAATTGCCTAAGGCTGTGCAAATAAAGTTATATTTCAGAATATTTTCAGAACTATTTTAGTTACACTGTAAGTTCCTAATGACAGGGACCATGTATTAATCTAGTGTTTGTGAAGGGCCTGGAAACATGGAGTCCTTATAGCAGCAGATATGCAAATGTTACCTTAATACAAATTTCAGTGATAAATACTACTCTAATAGTTCTGTTTTAAATAATTTTAGAAGAAAGAGGGAATATTTTCTGTTTGGACTAAAAAATCTAATGGCAATGTGAACTAGATTGTTATACTGATGAAAGTTACTAAACAAAAGTAATAAATGGGGTGGAGGCAGAAGGAAGTAAAAGATCAGAGAATATGCCATCTCTTTTATAAGTAGTTTGAGAAGAAAAAAAGAGCTCAAATTAATTCATTTTCATTAAGCAGAGAAGTTCAAAAAGGAGATGTATATGGTTGTAGCTGTGACAGAGGTAATGTTACTATAGATATTTACCAGTCCAAGTCACCTTTTCCCTTGGAAAGACTCTGTTTTTTCCCCTTACACCCCTCCACAAAAAACTCACAGAGCAAGTATGGTTCATTGTATGCTGGCAAATTACGTTAATTGGTTTCCTTGTGAGAAATGTTTTATCCAATTCTGTATTTTATTAATCTAGTTTAATGAATATTGAGGTCACATTAATAAGGAGCTTGGGGAACGAACAGGAGGAACTGGTCCTTCTGCTAAGCAAGAAATACTACGATCTCATAGGGGTAACAGAGACCTAGTGGGACTCCACCTATGACTGGGCCACAGGTATAGATGTCTATACTCTGTACAAGAGAGATTGTGCAGATGATAGAAGAGGTGGGAGTGTAGCTCTCTATGTCAAGGAAAGCTACACATCCCTGAAAATTGACATTGGCACTCAGGGAGGATGACTGGAGTCTCTGGATTAAAATACATGGGGAACATAGCACAGGGGAAGTCATGGTAGGAGCCTACTACAGACCTCCTAACCAGAAAAAAAGAGCTAGAACAGGAATTCACCAAGGAACTGGTTGAGGTTTCACACTCTTGGTGCATGGTTGTCATGGGAAACTTTAACTACCTGGACATCTCATGGCAAGAGCACTCACCCAAATTTGATCAGTCACAAATCTTCCTCACATGTGTGGATGAGCTCTACCTGACTCAAGAAGTCTATACGCCACAAAGAGGTAAAGCATTGCTGTGCTTGGTACTCACCAAAGAGGATGATCTGGTCAGTGACCTAAGAATCAATGGAAAGCTGGGTGATAGAGACCACGAGCTGATCAATTTATTTATCTATTGCAAAGCTGGCAAGTCAGTCATCAATGCAGAAGTCCTTGACTTTAGGAAAGCTGACTTTGACAAGCTCAGCAGGCTCATTGTTGAGGCCCTATGGGACCATGACTCGAGAGGAAGAGGAGTGGTTGCTTCCCAAGAGAGCAATCCTGACATAACAAGGCTGTCCACCCCATCATGGAGGAAGGGTAGAAAAAGGGCGCAGCCACCCCCTTGGCTCAGCAGGGAACTCGAGGACCTCCTTTGCCTAAAAAGAGAGACTTATAAAGGATGGAAGGCTGGAATAACCACCAAGGAGGAGTTCTCAGCACTGGTCTGTGCCTGCAGGGGTTGGACCAGGAAAGCCAAGGCTGCAACTGAACTCCATCTGGCTTCACATATCAAGGATAATAAGTCTTTTTTCAGATATTTAGGGAGTCAGAAAAAAATCCAGAGTAACATTGGACCCCTGCCAAACCAAATGGGACAACTGATAACCGACACCCAGGAAAAAGCCAACCTGCTTCATAGGTAATTTGCATCGGTCTTTCATCAGCCCAAAGGACCGCCCTGCCTAGCATAACGTGGGACAGCCAGAGTGAGGGAGTATTTATACCCAGCATCAGTGCAGGCCTTGTAAAGGAACACCTTGAGAAGCTGGACATCTTCAAGCCATCTGGTCATGACATTACACCCTAGAGTACTCAAGGAGCTGGCAGGTGTCATAGCCCAGCCATTGGCAAAAATATTTCAAAATTTGTGGCACTCAGGTGAAGTACCTGAAGACTGTATGAGGCCAATGTGGTACCCATCTTGAAGAAAGGGCGGAAAGTAGATCCCAGGAATTACAGGCCAATCAGCTGACCTCAATCCCTGGTAAGATTCTGGAAAAAATTATCAAAGAGACCCTTCTTGATAAGCTGGCTGATGCAAAAATCCTGAGGGACAGCCAGCATGGGTTTGTTGTGGGTAGGTCTTGCTTGACTAATCTTATCTCCTTCTATGACCAGGTAACATATCACCTGGACAAGGGAAAAGAGATTGACATCATATATCTGGACTTTAAAAAAGCCTTTGATCTGGTGTCCAATGATATCCTTATGCAAAAATTAGCCAAATGTGGCCTTGGCTACATCACAGTCCAATGGCTGGGAAATTGGCTCTGAGGTCAAACCCAGAGAGTAGTAGTTGAAGGATGTAAATCATTATGGAGCTCCGTAACCAGTGGCAAAGCCCAAGGCTCTGTCCTTGGACCAGTTCTCTGCAACATCTTTATCAACGATGTGGACATTGGTGTCAGAAGTGTACTGGCCAAGTTCGCAGATGACGCTAAACTCTGGGGCATAGCATCCACACCTGAGGATAGGCTAGTGATCTAGGCTGACTTGGATAAGCTTAGTAAGTGGGTGACTATAAACCTGATGACATTCAACACTGAAAAATACAAGGTACTCCATCTTGGGGGAGGGGAGGGGAGAACCCTGCAGCATGCTTAGAGGCTTGGCAATGCTACGGTTGCTGCCACCATGGCTGAAAGAGACTTGGGGGTCATGACTGACCACAATATGAACGTGAGCCACCAATGTGATGTCGCAGCTGGTAAAGTAAACAAAACTGAGGCCACAGCTGGAGTACTGCATCCAATTCTGGGCTTCACAATTCAACAAGGATGTTGAGAAGTTTGAGAGAGTTCAGAGGACAGCCACACACATGATCAAAGGGCAAGAGAATAGGCCTTATGATGAGATGCTGAGAGCCATGAGACTCTCAGCCTGGAAAAGCGCAGGCTCAGGGGTGACCTGGTGGCTGCCTATAAGTATGTAAGGGGTGTGCATCAGGATCTGGGGGAAAGCCTGTTCACCATAGTGCCCTAAGGGATAACAAGGACCAACAGTTATAAACTCCTTCATGACCATTTTAGGCTGGACATAAGTAAAAACTTCTTTACTGTCTGAGCCCCTAAGGCCTGGAATAGGCTCCCTCCAGAAGTGGTGCAGGCACCTACTCAACTCTTTCAAGAAACATTTGGATGTTTATCTTGCTGGGATCCTTTGACCCTAGCTGACTTCCTGCCCCTGGGGCAGGAGGATGGACTTGATGATCAAGGTCCCTTCCATCCTTAATGTCTATGAATCTATGAATATTAATTAATTTAATGACTTACAAATGACAACAGATACTTTTTCTTGATGAATGATCTGTTGTATTTTTTCACAACTTTTATCACTGCGACACTTCTACAGTTCTGACAGGTAAGATGCTCTCCAAAGTTACTCATCTCATGGACAGTGTTAATGAGATTTCTCATCAGATTTTTATGACAGCAATATTTTTTTGGGACATGCAAAATGAAGATTTCTAACATGCTTCTGTCATTGCACATTTGTCAGCTGTAATTGTCAGTACTGTGCAGCAGTGGATATGGCACAATCCTAATTTTCTCATGGAAGTATAGGTTGTATCCACAGCTTAGGGGACTTGTCTAACAGAGGAATGAAGATGGAGGATTACAGGACAGACTAGCATAAACAAGGTCAAGAAGCCAGCTTTTTCCATAATGCCACAATATAATTTGCTGTCAAAAAAATCTGTCTTATGTGGAATAAAAAGAAAAATATACTCAGAAAACATATTTAGTACAAGCCAGAACTGGTATTTGCCCATTGAAACCAAGTCTGATTACAGCCTAACAGCTCTGGATAGTAGCTATTTATTATACCCGAGCAAAACAGTATTTCCCATCCCCCAAAATTCACTGGGAATTCACGAACCTATGACCTTACCTCTCCCAACGAGAATGAGAGACACATATGTTTTTGCTGTGCCATTCGTCCCAGGTGAGTGCTATAGCCATGAGACCACAGAGGGTAGGTATTTCTAGGCATCTCTGAAGGTTTTCTGAATGCTTCCATGCTGCCTTATTTATATCATGGATTTATCCCCCAATTACCTTTTCTGAGGAAAGTTTCATTAACATGTACTACATTTCTGTAAAATAAATAATAATAAAAAAAACGCTTAATTTTCATTACTGGTAATTAAAACTTTCTGATAAAAAAAATATTCTGAAAAAATCCTAACCATCTCTCATTATGTCAATAGGTCACTAGACTAGCACAAAAGAGGGGAAAAGTATAACACCTGGACATCTACAGCTGATGAATCAGAACTTGGGGATAATGCTAGTAGTAAGCAAGAAGCACTTCATTTCCTCCATGGTATCTCAAGCCACTTAGGGCACCTGCACACTGTTTAGGTTACATCACAGTTCTGGGGTACATCTGGATGCCTTTTTGCTGCCCAAATAGCTGTTAACTCCCCTGCCCCCAACTAGCTGTTAACACCCCTGCCCCCCATCCTGTTTTCAGTGATTGGTTACATGACTGTACGCAGCCCTATCATACATAGACTTGGCCATAGCGAGTCATGCATTGGTGACCTCCAGTCTCAATAACTGTAATTGATTACACATGGGAACAAAGCCACAATGGGTTCTGAAGCATCAGCCCATCTGCTACATAACAATAGTTACACTGCTGACATTTCCTCCATAATCTGTATGAAACACTGTCTTCCCATTGTGTTTAAAGTTCAAATTAAAGTTGCTATCCTGACATTCAAAGTGCCTCTATCCAGCTTTTTCCCAAGCTGCACTGCAACAGTGCTGGCACTGAAAGTCTTAACAGTAAAATCAAGTTTTTCTTATTATTTCTAGGGATCTGAAACTTAAAAATAGTGGCTGTGAAGGGATTTGGGGGCCATGGGGTGTATGGATAAGTGTGAGTGGATCGTGGGGTGACTGTGGGGGGGATGCTCAGGAGGGGAGGGTCCCCTGCCCCCCACAAGGCACAGGAATAGTAAGATATTTCCCATTAAATAAAAAGGAAGAAAGAAACTGTGCATAACCTTGGGAGACAGGAAAGATTGCATAAGTGAAATACACAAGATATGGCAGCCTGCCAATACATAAGAAATAGCATTTCCATCATCTTGTGTTATTGTCTACATATAAAACCCCTCATAACCAATATGAACCTGTTCCTAGACAATGATAAGATACTCGGTGTATTAAGTTTGGCAAAATGTCTATACCTTGTCATGCCAATAAGTTATGGAAAATGAAACACTGATTGATTGACCTGAACATGATTGGCCATGAGGTAGAACTGCATTGTTACTCTCAGAAACTAAAAGGAATACCCAGAAGCCCTGTTATGTTTGTAGCTAGTGTATTATTTTAACTATTTCAATATCACAATGCACAGATGGAAGGCAGCTTTTCCAGGCAGTGTTGTGCCAGGGCATTCTATATACCTAATGTACTGCAGATAAAAAGATAAGGGTCAAATTCAACAATGTCTATGTTTGTCTTCTTAAATGTGGATTCCAAGCCAAACCAAAAAATAATCTTTCTGCTTGCATGCTGTTTCTGGTGCAGGCAGGTTTTTTTATTGAATTTGACTTGCCAGTCATTTTTTAGCCAAGACATTGTAAGCTGTCAAGGATCTTGATTTCCAGAATCAAGAATTCACATACCTGAAGAATCAGCTTTCTTCCATGATGTTTTGCTGAATGTAATGGCATTTGTTTAAGGTAAATAACAATTGACTGTGAAATAAAATAGAATTGTCTGAAATAAGAAAGAAAAGAGAAATATTACTGACTGAGGATACTTACAGTATCATAAGATGAGTAAGTTTATTGGTGTTAATGAGGATTAACAAGTGAATTGGCTGGTCCCAACATTCTTTTAGTATTGAAATGCTGGGAAACTGTTTAAATATTGATGCATTTATTATGAAAACATCTTTTTGGCATTTGTTTGTAATCAATGCCAGCACTTTGGCACTTACCCATTCAGTGTTTTCCTCATTATCTTCAATGGTATGACTGCGTGAATGACAGAATATGATTATAGAAATGTTGGCACACATTTTCTGAAATCAATGTTTGTATGGAGGATGTCAATTGGAAATATTTAGAAATCTATCAGAAGTTCAAGTGCATTTAAAAGGACATCTGTTTGCAAGAAGCAGTCACGATCAACACTGTTAGCACATGGTATAATGCAACAATGCAGTTACTAAGCATTTTGTTTATGTTAACAATCTATAGTTCATCTGTATGATGCAGTTGCCAATCCTAGCAATACTACAATTGAAAGAATTGGTACCAAAAGGTACCAATAAAAACCATAGTTAACTCATGAGTCTGAATCAAAATTATGTAGATATCATGAAAGTAATTTGTTTTTAGAAGCTAAAGGGCTAAGCACAGGATCTGTTACAAAATATTGTTTGCAATTACAAAGCCAAGGATTTTCTGGCAGACATACGATACAACCAAGCTGCATTCATGTCTATCATACATGGTAGTTTAATTTAGAAATCATAAATTTTCAAACAGTTGCACAGGATTTTAGCCACTTTAATCCATTAGAATAAATTATATAGGCTCATAAATACTCTTTGGCTCATAAATACTAGACTTTATTCTTTTTAAAATAGTTTGTTTATTTTTATAACTTTTTGCCATTTTATGTTAAATATTGCTTATGAAACAGTTCTAATATTTTGTGACAGGAAGGAAATGTTTTTTATAAGATTCCTCTGACATCTTAGCTAGTACTTATTTCTGGTAATCAGCAAACTCACTCTATATTCAGTCCTAACTTTTCTGTACTGAGCTTCATACAGTACCACCAGGTCTAGAACTATAGTGCTTGGGTAAGGCTACTATATATTAGCCTACCAATGCATCTGTAAGCTTAACCACCTGTAAAGGTAGGTCGGGGCCTTGGGCGGGCGACGGGCAGAGGAAGCAGGGGCATAAGGTTTTTTTGTTATTCTAGCTCTTATTTCTGAGGGGTCTGAATTCTGGTCTGAATTATTGTGTTCTCTCTGTTGTGTACATCAAACTAAAATTGAGGTAGAACTATCAAGCACACCATATTTAAAAGGATTAATTGAGTTCAGTGAGGTTTGCAAGTCGAATTTCTTTCATTAAACAAGACAATTTAAATTGAATTAAATATCAAAATCCCATTGACTCCTTCAGCTCCCTGAATGAGAAATTGCATAGATTATCAGAAATGCATAATTAGATTATTTTTGAATGTACATATATACATCATCAGTAATCTAGCTTGAAAATGGGGTGAGAAACAGCTCTGGAAAAAGAAAGAGCAGTTGACAGTAGAAGTCTGTTTATTTCTTTTTTTTATGATTTGAGATAAAGGTGAGGGAAATGGATCTACTGGTACTATGACTATAATCACACATTATACAGTCATGATCCTGTTTTCTGAAATAAATAGCAAAACTTGTATTGACTTCAGCATCTAGTTTTTGTTGTCCTTCAAATAATTGTCTTCATCTAAAAGTGTCTACACTTAACTTATGGTTGCAACACGCTGGGCACATCTACATGTGCAACTCATGCTGTTTTGGTAAACCATCCCTCGGAAGACACCTACACATGCAGTCCCTTGGGAGAAGATTTGCAGCTTATGTACTGCATAACATCTGTGAGGGCTGGGAGGAGCTCTTCCACAAGGTGTGGGCAGGGGAGGCACAGGATGGGGAGGACACCTGGCAGTGGGAATGCCAACTGCAGCAGCAGTGACAGTGATTCTGCCCCTCCCACTGAGGACCTGGGGGAACCACACACCTGGCAGCAGGGCCAGGGCACCATGTGTGAGAGGTGCTGGCAGACCACCTTCTCTTGCACTCCCTGCTGTAGGTACCTGGCTGGCTGACCATGGACTCCAGGCCCACCATGCACCCCCAACACCACACTCACTGTGGACAGTTTTCAGCAAAAGTCTCTATTTCCCTCCACAAACACAGACCACATCCCACCCTCCCTCCCCAACTACAGACTCCCTCTCATGCTCCCTTCCCAAACACAGACCCCACCACCAATATAGCACTGTCTTCCCACTACAAATAATTTACATTGAACTATATGCCCTCATGGGGTGGGGGACAGTGGGGTGTGATCTAGTGCAGGGGATGGGAAGGCAGCCCAGCTGGGCTGTTTCCACAACCCCAGGCTGATGGTCTGGTGATATGTTGAAACTGCATCAAAACAGCCTCACTGTTTCATTGAAGCAAAACAGTGAGGCTGTTTCAACTCAAAATTAAATTCAGTACAAAACACTGTTCCGTCCAGACCTCAGAACTGAAGTTGGAATGGAACAGTGCCGTTTTACACAGCCCTAGTGCTAATCTAACTCACTTACTGTCCCCAGTAGCCTTTGATCCTCGCTACCTCACACTGTATTTTTATATATTTCTCACAGTGCATTTTCATATTTCAGCTGTCTCATCTTTACAAGGGCATTTTGTATTTTATACTTTTAAATGCTTAAGGAATGTACTTCCTGTAGAATGAAGTTACACCCTGGACCATTGTTAAAACTGCATTGAAATTGTAACTGTAAAGTGATAAAGTCTGTTGAGTGAATGCAAGTGAATGATGATCATCAGTAAACAATAGCCTAGCCAAAGGAACTCCATTTTAAGCTAATCAAGCTAAAGAACTGATTCTTGGAACTGAGCACTCACCCTATGGACTATTCTTGTAACCCATGACAATACAGCCATTAAGTCAAGAAGTCAAGGGTGGACTCCCAAAACTTCAGGTACCAGCAGGCAGAGAACCCTATGACTAACAGCTGTCAGGTACTACTCAAGACACACGTGGGACAGTGACCTCTGGATTGGGTAGCCAAGATGATGCTGGGGGATCACACAAGTCTACCAGAAAGGGCTAAAAGCCAGTGAAGTATGATGCTCAGTGGCACCCTCTCAGCCAGCACCTGGCCTACTGAGACAGAAGGACAAGCAGGTGACCCCCTTCTGGAGAAGACATCACCTTGAAGGAAGCTGACTATCAACAGCAGACTCCAGGGCCTCAGATAGGTAGATATACTACCTGGCTGCAGAAGTTATTTATTGCTAAGTATATGAAATTTATGATGGTACTAGTAGTAATAGACGTGCAAGGGAAAACAAACAAAATGATTACAATATTACCCTGGTTTCATTGAGTATTTGAAGAAAAGTAGCTCAAGCTTAACTAATACTAATTAGGTTCAGAAATCTATTCCTAGAGAGAAAGAGAGAAAGTGAGAGCTGGGATCTCAACATTCCAATGCGCTCAGGTTGTTTGCTGACAGGTAAAGTTCTCAGCATGATCCTTGAAGGGAGATGATCTTTTTCTCCCAGCTTCTCAAGAACAACAGCGGATGGTGTCAGAGAGATTTCTCTCTCTTGAACCACACTGCTTGCTGCTTTTACAGTTTTTTTTCTACCCTTAGTCTAGCCTCTTCAAAGCATTCTTTTAATTGTGTAAATCAAGAGGGTCCCAAGCCATAATTGACAGGGAAAATCCTGTTATATAAACAGTTTAAATTCAAATGAATTACCATTTTCAGTGACAAGGGGTTATCTGGTTTGAAACATCTCAAGAAACTGATTAACAACTAGGAAAAACATTAAGTTTTATGGAGTAACCAGACATGTAGGAGCCAGCTTGAAATTATTATGAATAGAAGACATACTGGATGGGATACTACATTGCTTCTTGTCAGATGCCTTAGCTATGCTTATAGCATCAGGGTTTTGTATTTTACCTGTTGTGAATAAACCTCAGTTTAGCATAGGTCTCAGATTTTACTGCAGTTTTTTAACAGACTTAAGGAGATTATTGGAGTGTTCATAAATTTTGTGGGGAGGACCTCCACCAGTCGTCCCAGGAAAAGTGTGATAGCATTTGTGGTCAGGGCTCCAAAGGGCTGGATGCTGTAATAAACCCTTAACCATTGTTCAAATGTTGCCCATACCTGCTCTGACTCAGTTTCTTGCCTCAGCATTCCCTAACCTGGCAACTGAGTTTTAGTCAATCAAATTTAAATATCTGTCCCATAGTGGGACCGGGGAA
>NW_017729003.1:18407253-18433130 GCF_001723915.1 Gavialis gangeticus
GAGGGGGGGGCGGGGAGAGAAATAGAAAAAGTCCATTCTAAGTCCAGCAAGCTGGGTGCCAGGCCTCCCTCAGCAAGACAGAGCTGACAGATAACATTTGTGACCGTTTGACCTTGTCATCCCTCGCGGCGCTCTGATGAACAAATGTTCCCCCAGATCCTGGTGAACACCCCTGATGATCTTATAGGTAGCCACCAGATCACCCCTGAGCCTGCGCTTTTCCAGGCTGTAGAGTCCCATGGCTCTAAGCCTCTCCTCATAAGGTCTTTTTTTCCTGACCTCTGATCATGCACGTGGCTCTTCTCTGCAGTTTCTCAAGTTTCTCCACGTCCTTTTTGAATTATGGAGTCCAAAATTGGACGCAGTATTCCAGCTGTGGCCTCACCAAGGCCAAGTACAATGGGAGAATGATGTCCTGGGATTTGCTTGAGAAGCATCTGTGGATGCAAGCCAGTGTTTTGCTTGCTAGCTTTGCTTGCTTTGCTAGCCACAGCATCACGTAAATATTATTAAGCAAAATATATTCTCTGCAGTGTTATTTGAAGGATAATTCCCAAGTATTTAGATATTTGTCACTCTTTTTGGAAGTGTCCAGTGATCCTAAAAATTTCACAAATTTGTAATAGAAAAAAATATTTTTCTGGAAAGATTAAATAGATGTGTGTTAGTCATTATTTCCTGTTCACTAGGTGCATCTATACATTCATTAATGCACCATAGTTACTGTGCTTTAAATTTAGTACTTGCATAACCAAGTACTAAATCAGTGCTTGGTAACTGGTGCTACTGCACAGTAGTGCCAGCACATGGCTTTTAAGTGATGCTAACTGTTCACTAGCCTAATGCTACTGCACCGTAGCATATTAGCATTGGTTTTGCCTGGCACATTACTGTGCAGTTTTGTTGGGCATCTCATGTAGACACACCCATTATGTGCTTCCTGTTTTAAAAAATGTCACCCTTCCACTTGTGTAAATTAAGGACATCTATACACATGACGGACCTCTGCTCTGACATATGCTAATTAACATGTGCCAGAGCAGACTTGATTAATTGATGATTCTATGAACAACCATAAATCAAGAACCAATGTTTGTTTTGCCAAAACTATCCAGCAAGTCCTTGTGAATAACAAATCAAGTTACATGCCTTGGGGAGGCTCTTCAAACAATTCTAACTAATACAAAACATTTCTTTATTCATCTAAAATTATTTTGGAATTTCAAAAATGGAGATATGGAATTTCTGGATTAGTTTAATGCAAGATTACTTCACTAACCAGAAAAGAAGGATTAAAAATAATAACTACATTTATTTACAGTGAGCAATTCAACCAGCTCTAATTAAGAATATATGTTTCTCATGTTGGAATGTCATATGTAGTAGATTCACAAGCCAAGCAGAGAACAGAAATTTCTGCTCCTGCTTACTGTTCTTCTGTGCCATATTATTTTTCTACAGCAAAATTAAGGTACATATTAATCGAATTTGGCAGCAGTTAAGAAAATGTTTACATAAAATACTGCGAAGCCTGTTATTAATAAAGAAGGCATATGAAAAATAATTTTAGAAAGTGAATGATGTAAAACTCCAACATGATGTGTTTAAGTATTGCCATGTAAATATCATTTGAACATCACATTATCCCTATATATGGGGGGGGGGAAATTTATTTCTGAAAAAAAAAAATTACACTAAAAATTTTGGGGGTCAGGTGGGGAATAATGTGTATATCAAAGACCTAAAGAGCTGGTTAGACAAAAAGTGAATGTTTCAAGTTTTAACTCTATATTTTCCTCATTTTTTTTAAAGCCACAATTTAAATATCAGCCATTACTATGACTAGCAAAAATATAGCAGACATACAAAAAGTCATTTAAATTCAACATTTCCCAAATTATAAGGTCACAAACTTTAATTAGTGCTAAAGGGATCATGCAGAAGTGTTAGAAAACCCCAAAGGAAAGATTTTGCCTAGCAGAAATAAATACACATGCACATAACTTATGTAGAAAAAACAACAACATTGAAAGTCAAAATTTGTTCTTCTTTTAAGCAAAGGCTGAGGTCACGGTAGCTTGGGAATACCACTGAATATACCTGCCAGAAAAAGAGGGATCATTAATGTTGACCCACTCCACAAGAGATTTGAAAGCAAAAATGAAAGGGATAAGTTGTTTTGGAAATATTTATAATTATAGTGGGTTAGAATTCAGTAGTAGTACAATTCAAAAGTAGTAGTAGCAGTAGTAAAATTCAAAACTGTAAGGGTGACAATATTTGGACCTTGGGGAGCATTGGATTTGCAGCTGAAACAAGGCTTTAACCTGCAGCCTAGCAAAAGCTGCTAACCACAAGGCAGAATGATAGCTAAGCCAGCCATTCACTTATGCTAACTAACCATCTTAATTGTGCCAACCATTTTCTGAAAAAGTAGCAAATGAGTCTGTGTAAGTCTGCATGCTGTGAATGAGGTGAAGCTTTAGGAATGTAGAAGATGCTACAACTGGGACTGAAAAACAGACTGGAATGTGAAAAACAACACGTAACTCGTAACAGAATCTGAGATGAACATATGCAAAAAGGTGAATGGCGATTAGTGAGGAAGCCTCCAGAAGCTTCCAGGTTTTAGTCAAAGTCCACCCATTGACTGAAGAAGTGGGGTGAAGGTCTTAGACATGTGCACTTAACAAAGAGGCATGAATGAAATGAACAGGCAATTCTGTGCTAATAAAGTAAACAGTAAGCAGATGCGGAGCTTGAGATGGGAGGAGAAATGGGTGGAACAGAAGGAGAAACAGAGGTGGAATAATGTTAATAATCATGAGCCAAAGTGTATAGAAGTGGAAAGAACTATTGTTCGTTGTCACTCACCATGTTCACAGGCTGGATGTCTATGAAGGAGCTCACCCAAAGCTGTCTCCATTTTGAATAAAGCTGTTGCAAGCAATGTGTGCTGGTGTTTGCTCCCTGCTTTCTCTGGCTAATGAGTAACAGGATCCATGAGCAATTGGATCATCATCTCCCTAGTCGTTGGTCACCACATAGAATTGGGGTCTAACAAAAAGTATTGGAAATGACTCTGTGACATTGGCAAATAGGCTTGTCTCTTTTATCCAATTCCAAACACATGCAGTACCAGTATTAGAATCTACTTTCAATGTCTGAGAAAAGATTGAACCAGTGAGAGAAGTAGTTGGCTTAAGAGAAACAGAAGAAAACACAACAGAACAGGAGAACAGAACCCCCATCTGGTTACTTATCTAAGAATAGTGTGAACAAAACATTTAACAAGGTTACACTGATAAGAAGACTAACTAGCTGACCTAATAGGACCTGCTTTTTCTTAATTCTATGGATTCTTTACTATATTCACTCAAATAAAAGATGACCCTCATTATAAAATGACTTCCCCACCCCCCGCAATCATATTCTATATATGGAAAATTTATAAATTTGTTATAACTTTCCAGAAATAATTGGACGTTTTCCTTCATTTGTCTCCCTCCCACTGCTACAGCAGGGAAAATAAATCTGGGGGTTAGATAGCCCTCTTTGTCTCTGCTTCCCACCAACTTTTTCGCTGGCAGTTCCTTCCCCCTCTCCTTGTTATATCCTGCTTTCTCTCAGTACATGGAAGTGAGGAGAAAATCTGAAAATATTACCTTTGAAATTAAACATGGCTGTAGCAATTTGCATGCAGCTTATGCAGAATTGAGGCATGTTACTTTTTTTTGCAACTGCTGTATGTTCTAGCACAGGGACTCCACAAATGCATTTTCAGTAGCACTTTGGTACCTGTCTATATGTAATTTCTAAAGTATAAAATATCATTATTGGAGGATCATTTTAAATGTTTCTCCCACTCCTGCACCAAAGCAAGCAGCAGTAGGGGAACAGATAGTATTGAATTATTCCAACCCATATAAAATGAATGTTGCAAGGAACCCTAAAAGGTTATCTAGTGACCCCACCCCCCACCCTGCTCAAAGCTGGACCATCCCCAATTAGATCAACCCAGCTTTGTCTAAACCTAGGTCTTAAAAACCTCCAAAGACACAGATTCCACAGTCTCTCTGGGTAATCTGCTCCCGTGCTTTACTAACCTCCACGTGAGGCAGTTTTCCCTAATATCTGACATAAACTTCCCTTGCTGCAACTTGAGACTGTTGTTCCTTGTTCTATCATCTGCCACCACTGAGAAAAGTCTAGTTTCATCCTCTTTAGAACCACCCTTCAGGTAGTTGAGGGTGCTATTCAATCCCGCCTCACTCTTGTCTCCTGCATACTAAATCACCCCAGACTCTACTCAGAAGTCATGTGCCTCCACCCCCTTGCCATTTTCATTGTTCTCCACTGGATGCTCTCCAATTTGTCTACATTCTTTCTGTAGTGGGTGGCTCAAAAGTCCAGATGTGGCCCAGTACTCCAGATATGGCCTACCCAGTGCTCAATAGAAGGGAATAAGCCCTTCCCTTTATCTGATGGCAATGCTTCTACTAATGTAGCACACTCTGTTTTTAGCTTCCTTCACAACAACTGCACACTGGTGGCTCATATTGAGCTTATTGTCCATGGTAACCCCCAGGTCTTTTTCTGCGGAGCTGCTACTTAGCGAGCTGGTCCACAGCTTGTACCAGTGCATAGTATTGTTCCATCCTAAGTACAGGACTTTGTACTGGTCCTTACTGAACTTCCGGAAATTTATTTTAACCCAATCCTCCAATTTGTTGAAATTCTACTCTCCTGTATATCTATTACTCCCCTTAGCTTGGTGTCATCTGGAAATATGCTGAGTATGCATTTCATGCCACTTTCCACATTGTTGATAAAGATATTGAAAAAAAATGACCTCAGAAATGACCCCTGGAGCACTCCACTTGATGCCAACTAGTCCTTAAGCCATTTGATTATTACTAGGGCTGTGCAAATCTTCAGATCACGATTCAGATTTGGAGATGATAGAGGCCAAATCTATTAATCCAAATCGAATCTCTGGAATCCTTAGGCTTTCTGAATTGAGTCAGAGCTTCTGAATCAATTTGGAAAAGATTCAGCAATTCAGAGATTCAGTCATAGAGTATAATGGGGAATCAATTAAATATCTATAACTTTGATGTCTTTTGGCTGATTCATAGGAAAATTGCAGAAATAGCAGCCCCTCCTGAAAGCATTACGTATGCCAAGTTTCAAGGTGATAGGTGCAGGGTTTTCTGACAAACTGCACCTCAAATTCTGAAAGCAAAATTCATGTAACGTGTGTGTGTTAAGCCACAGTGGGGTGAAAACTGTAGGGGTGGTATCTCTCACTAAGGCCACAAAAAATACCAAGTTTCATGGAGATCGGTTCAGGAGGTTGGGGGAAACTGCACTTCAAACTGCTGACAAGTAAAGCCCATGACATAGGTGACACTGTGTGTGTTAAGGCACAGAGGGGTGAAAACTGCAAGGATGGTAGCCCCTGCTGAGGCCACAAAGCTTGCCAAGCTTCAAGGAGATAGGTACAGGGGTTTTGGAGAAACTGCACCCCAAATTCTTGAAAGCAAACCTCATATCACATGTATATGTTAAGCCACAGTGGGGTCAAAACTGCAGGGCTGATAGTTCCAATGGGGACCACAAAGCCTGCCAAGTTTCTAGGACATATCTACAGAGGTTTGGGGGAAACTTCACCTCAAGGTGCAGACAAACAAAACTCATGTCATGGGTGACACCGTGTGTGTTAAGGTTCAGCAGGGTGAAAGCTGCAGGCCTGCTAGTCCCTACTGAGGCCACAAAGCCGTACAGCTATCAAGGAGATACGTGCAGGGGCTTCTGGTTTCTGGGGCCCTGCACCTCTGGCTGCTGAGAGGCAAAACTTGTGTCATGGGTGCTTGTGCAACTGTGTCTGTCTTGGGGCATATGGGAGCTGGGGGGGGGGGACTACTGCCCTTAACTGTGCTTTGTCCAGGTGTGGACCTCATACTTCAAGAAAGGACTGTGTAAATTAGAAAGTGTCAAGTGAAGAGTGACAAAAATGCTTGCAGTTCTAAGAATGAGAGTCATAAGAAAAGGCAGAAACAACAGATTATTCAATTTGGAGAAGATACATTTGAGGTGGAATTTGATAATATTCTTCAAATACCTGAAGGGTACCAAAGAAAGAGGATGGTGGCCACAGGAGACAGGATAGGGGGTAATAGTTTTAAATTGAAGCAATGAAGAAATGTATTGGCTATAAAAATGAGCAGCAGATGTGAGATACATTGACTTTAGCAAGTTATTTGACACTTGTTTCATTAACAAGCTAAGGAAATACAGACTCAAGTATGGTAAACGGGATGCAAAACTGTGCCCTATGAGTAACCAATGGCTCAATATCTAGTTGGAAGGATGCATAAAATAGAGTTCCCCAGGGGTCTGTCCTGGTTCTGGTATATTTAACCTCTTAATTTATTATTTTGCAATGCTACTGAGTACATACTAAGCTAATTTGCAGATAATTCCAACTTGAGTGAGGTTGCACACACTTGGGAGGGTAGTATCAGGAATCAGAGTGACCTGGACCTGGAGAAATGGTCTGCTATCAACCAGATGAGATTCAACAAGGATAACTGAGAAGTCCTGTACTTGAGACAGAATAATTGCATGCACAAATACAGATTGGGGAATGATTGGCTAGGCTGCAGTATCACAGGGAAGAACCTGGGGGTTACATTAACCCATAAACTGAATACAAGCTATAGCATGTTTCAAAAAGAACCAACATCATATTGGGTAACTGTGACAAGCTACAGATTTTATTGTATATTTCTGTGTCAGTCTTGGTCAAGTTATAACATAGTTACTCAGTTTAGCTGATTAGCCTATGAATGAAGTGTTAAGTGCCAGCATCTGGGCTGGCTTTGCAGAATACTCTCAGAGAGCAAAAAAAGGCTACAGGAGTCCTAAACAAGCATCCCCCTGGAGGGTACTCTGTGACGGTGTCTTTTGCATACCAAGGGAAGCAATTCTTCCATTCTTTGGCACTAGTGATGTCTCACTTGGAGTAGTGTAGCTTGTTTTGGTCCCCACACTTAAAAAAAGATGTGGATAGATTGGAAAGAGTCCAGGGAGGAGCAACAAAAATGATTAGAAAGCTGGGAAGTATGACTTACGTATGAGGAAAGCTTGAAAGATTATTATTTATTTTGGTGAAGAAAAGAGAGAGGAGATTTGACAACAGTCTTCAAATACTTGAAGGATGATTATAGAGAGGATGGAACTTTTCCTCTGTGGCTGTAGGAAACAGGACTAAAAGAAACTGCCTCACCCTACAGGAGAGGAAATTTAGGTTGGAGATTAGGAGGAATATTCTGACTACGAAGATAGGCTTTGAGACAGGCAACCTAGAAACAATTCTATCCCTGGAAATTTTCAAGAGAAGGTTAGAGGACATGTTTAGTCATGGATGATCCTGTCTTGAGCAGGGTGCTGGACTAGATGACCTCATGAGTTCCCTTCCAGCCTGACTCTGCAATGATTTTATGAACTATTATTCACTCAGAGCAAGTTTTCTACAAGCAGCAGCTAACTTCCTCAACAAAATTCACTAGCTATTCAACCTCCTTGAAAAGGCCACAGTAGTATAACTTGGGGTGGTCAGATGGGGCACTAGCCCACAGCTCCAACTTAACTTGGACACCAGAATGGTGGTTCCCAAGGAAGTCTGTGCCATGGCAACAGAAGCAGCACCCAGTTGCATGAACACAACATCCAAGACACAGCAGCAGTGTCCAGGGAATTTTTGTATGGTAATATTTCTATCCCTCACCTCTTTGCTGCTTGGCACCCCTTCTTCTCCAGTGTTCACTGGTACTCTTGCATTTTTCCCCACACCCAGATTTTTTGGCAGGTTTTTCCTAGATATAACCTGCTAGTTATATCTCTGGAACTGCATACTTTCAACTGTGCTTGTCTTCACTATCACTAACTATATACTAGCATTCCATACTTTGAAGGTATCACAGACTGCCTAAAAAACTACATCATCAGGATTTCTAAATCTGATGCATTGCATAGGTTATGCATTTCATCCTTGTCCACAACAACCAATACTTCCTCCAAACCATGAGGACAGCCATGGACAAAAAGATGACACCCCCTGCCCCATAAGCCAACCTCTTTATAAGCCACCATCAGGAATAGTTTTATTTTGTTTGTTTAGGTGTACCATCAAACCTATCACTGTTCTATCGATATGAACACCCTCTTTCTTTTTGGATGTTTACTTATTTCAAATTTTATTTAGTTAGACCAACCAGAGTTAGGTCAATCTCAATGTCCAATTGTGCAGGCAATGAGAAGGGTTAATTTAGCTCAAAAGTGGAGCACCCAATCTAATTAGTGCACCTAAAGGGGGGCACTTAGATTGAGAAAGGGCTAACCCAATCAAGGAAATCTGGTCTCTTGAATGCCTGAACAAGTCAGCTGTATGGTCCCATTGGACTATAAATTCTTTACTATGGAACTTCAGTCGGATGGTAATTATAATTAATTGATCATTCAGTTAGACTCAAATTATACCCCTAAGCCAATGTTATGGTTTAAACAATTTGATGTGAAACCTTTGCTCAGAATTAGAATTTATAGCCAGGGCATCCATTATTTACAAAAAGGCTTTGGGAAAGAATATTCCTTTTTTCTATTTTGTAATTTGATGTGATATGTCCAAACTATTCCTTCCACAATACTAAGTATGTTGTCTTTCAAGTCAGTTACTATAAAATATGATTTGAGAAATGTAAATAAGCCTGGGTTGGAAGTGTTTTGTACTCTTGAAAGTTATGTGAAGATTCTGCCTAACAACTGGTTTTGGTGGAGCTTGATTCATACAACTATTCAACACTATTCAATGCTAGTTGAGTTTACAAAGAAATATTTCTGCAGCTGAATAAATCACTTGGGAGCTATCTACAGTGAAATAAAAGTTTAAGTTTTGGAAAGAAGAAAGGCTGTAAGAGAAATAGTGACATATTCTCCTGGGAGTTATAATTTAATGATAATAGGTGACAGTTTTGATGAGATGGCTTTAAATATCTGAATTTATATCAAATATTTCTTTATTATTAACTCTATCCTGTGAGATAAATTTACAAACTTTAGAACTTTTCCCTCTTTAATTCTTTGGAGAAGAAAAAAATTATCACAGTACCATAGCCATAGCTATTCTGAAATGACACTTGTTCACTTTAAACATATATACATAAACACAGACACACAGCTTCCTGGCCCTGAAAAAAAAAGTGGGAGGATGAAAAATCTCACCTCTGGAGATATTTAAAATTTGGGTGGTGAAAAGCAGTAGATATATAAAACGGGAAAATCCAGCATGGGCCAATAAAGCAATAAAATAAAATAATCCAATAGTTTCATTTTCTAATTTGTCATTTGAGTATTCACTCAAATGTATGCAACAGGCATGGAAGTTTGCCAGATTACAACCTGATTTGTAGTCCTTCAGCTGAAGGCAACAACAACATGATGGCATATTGGCACCAGCATTCCTGATGTAAGTTAGCACACCTCAAGAATTGCACTAGCTTAGACAGAGAAAGGATTAGCCTGATCTCCCAAACACCTTTACACATTCACAGCACAGCTCTTGGGCTGAGAAACCATAGCTACTCACCCCATCCTTGGGGCTATGCCATTTCCACCCCACACAACCCTGACTGGTTTATTTTAGCTCCCTACTCCCTTCCCTAACATGGACCCACCAATCCCCACCCTCCACAGACCTGCCAGCCCCTCCAAGTTATTTACATCAGGCTTTCCATACTGTTCCCAGGAATAGTGAATTCCTATATGTGCTGCTCCTGGCCTAGACTTAGACAGCTTAAATTAAGCTGCCTAGATCTACACCAGGTACAATCCACATTGTTTTGCACCCTAAAGCATCACCATTTGTGTAACTCAGGCCCTCCACTTAGCATTCAAAACAGCACTGCAATCAATGTCATATTTCTCTCCCCAAAACATTTAATTTTGTAGGTGACAAAATGCAAACTGGTATCAGAAGAATTAAATCCCTCAACTGTCTTGCCTTGCCTGAGTACTTCCACAAAGCTGTACTTAACAATTTTTTTAAAATTATTTCATGATCAAACAACTATAAACTGTTAAAAAGAGACTTGATCCTAGAGCAGAGCTTTCAGTTATTAGTGGCTCCCCAAAGTCATGAGTAAGTTATGACATGAACCAACTGGTACAGAGGGAGGCTCTGCAGAAGATGTTATAGAAGGTCTCCATGTAGAAGATAATTACATAATTGGTAAGTTAAATACATATAATTCTCTTTATTATTTTAAATCTATTTTCTTCTAAATACTTTTGTCCTAACAAATACTGCATTAAAAATAAAACTGTCTGGTCAACAGATAGTAGTATGGTTGCTCCTAGAAGGAACATGATTATTAACATTTGCATGTATAGAATACATATATTTTTGGATAAAGTGAGCAATTAAATATGCACCCAGGCATTTATGCAATGCCATTAATTTGGGGCTCCCCTGGAAGAGTGCAGAATGCTATCAAATCCCCTCTTGGTATATATGGAAGGCATACTGCACTTCTAGAAGCCTGAGGAAATTACTTGCTCATCCCCAGGTCACCAGCATTTAAAATTTCAATGAAAATACATGCAGGGTAACACACTACTGTACATAAGCAAAAGAATGGCAGTAATGGTGATGGTGTTGCCAGCAGGGCTTTGGCTTCCTTGACCACAGGATGATGTTCCAAGAAGAAGGATTGCTAGGAAGGGATGGAATCCACCTGATGAAGAGAGGGAAAAACATCTTCACAGACAGGCCCACTAACCTAGGCTGTGTGTAGATGAAACAACAGGTGTGTGCACACGATGCTTTAAAGCAGGCTATATGCTTTTGCACCACCATAATGGTTTTGGTGTTTGCATGCCTTTGCAGTATATTGTGCATTAATTCCAGCCACTGCAGGAAATTCAGCAGCATAATGTGCCTTAAATGACTTAGGGCACAGCAAACTAAAATTCCTTTGAGGAGTTCTAGTTTGCTGCCCCTACAGCCACAGAGTGAAGCACCAGGCTCTGTGCAGCTCCACCACTCTGAAGGAAGGCCTGAAAGCAGCCTGACAGCAGCTCAGAAAAGCATCTCTGTCCAAGAAAAGCAGGGAGCCTGATCTTCCCTCCCCCACACACACAAACACCCCTGAAGCTTGCCTGCCTGCCTGAGCTGTGCGGGGGCCCAGTGCTTCCCTCTGTGGTTGTGGTGCCCCCCAGGACTGCCCAAACTGGGTGCCTGCAGGAGGGTGCCATCTGGGGGGGGGGGAGGGGGAGGCACAGCTGCCGCAGAGGGAAGCACCAGCCACCCCCTGTCAGCAGGCCAGGGACTGCTCCACCCTCCGGCAGCTCACCCTCCCCTCCCCACTGGAGAGGAAGGTAAGTCAGCAGGGTTTGTGCATGACACGGGGGGTTTAATAAGCTGTAAATTGAAGTGGTGTTTTTTAAAACCCACCACTTCAATTTGGGGCCTCTCTTTTGTCTATACATGCCCCTACTGAGAAGTGCCTTAAATTAGGTTCACCAGGGAATGGATACAAAAGCCCTGAGATAATTGGTGAAGTATGTGACCTGGAGGAAGAATAAGCAGGAAGGGGCAACAGGAAAGTAGATGTCATTCTTCATGAGAAATCAGGGCAATCAACTAGTTACCTTAGGTGCCTGTTCATAAATGCACAGAGGCTGGGAAACAAGCAGGAAGAATTGTAAGTCCTTGGCACTGTCACAGAACTATGACATGATTAGAATAACAGAGAATTGGTGGGATAGCTTGCATGACTGGAACACTGTCATGGATGGGTATACACTGTTCAGGAAAGACAGGCAGGGGGAAGAGGAGGAAGTGCACTTCATGTAAAAGACCTATATGCTTGTGCAGAGCTCCAGTATGAAACTTGAGATAGGCCTGTTGAAAATCTCTGGGTTCGGGTCAGAGGAGAATGCAACAAAGGTAATGTTGTGATGGGGGTCTGTGGCAAAAGGCCACTTCTGTTTCTCCCCAGAAACTCTGCTCTCTGACAATTTGGTTAGGATGGGCCCACCAGAGAGTACACACCTTACCCTAACTCTTTAGGTAACCTGAGCTGGATACATTCCTGAGGGAGGAGGGAAACCTGCTGTCTTTGCCTACATGACTTTTATCACATACCTGGGTGAGGGGCTTGCTCCCTGGGGAGCTAGGAACTTCCAGTCTGCACAGCAACTAGTGATGCATTTCAAATTGTTTGGCTGACAGCCAACAGGTGCTGGCCTCCATTGGACCAGGTACATGAGGTCACAAGGGCTATATAAGTCAAGGACTGCCCAGGAAGAGGGGGCAGCAGCCATGAGGGAGACTCAGAGAGAGAGGAGAGCTGAACCATCTGAAACTTGCTCTTCCTCTCAAAACTCATGATCAAGGAACTGCCTGCCTCTAGATGATACTTGTGAGTAATCTATCTGAGATCTAACTAGATATATAACTAGATCAGATGCGTGATCAAAGGCTACCCAGCCATGGGAGTTTGCTCTATGGGATTTCTCTGATATTGCTCTACCTGGTACTCTATTCCAACCCTACCCCTTGTAACCAACATATTTCTCCTTTGTACCTAGTGTGGGAGACTTATTGGGAGTGGGTCTAGATTATACCTTGGGGTCCCCTTGGTTTGGCTGACTAAGGGAGACAACCACTACTTGTGCTTCTGACTGAGGGAAGCATCCTAAGTTCTTGAATTGAATCACTTGAAGTGAATCAAGTACCCTTGAGGGCTACTAGGCCTGTGTTTCCCAGGGTGCACAGAGCCAGAATCAAGCCCAGCCCTGGGTGGTGGCAGTGGAACTGCCAGGCTAGTGGGTGTGCTCCAGGAAGGGGGTCGGCCAGACATGAGGCACCCCCAGGGAGGCACTTGGAACCTGGAAGGTGGTCGGGCGCAGTGAGGTAGGTGGCTTAATGCAGGAGTGCCCCCTACTGGCCTGCCACAGGGTCTGCTATACACCACCAGACCAGGAGAAAATGGTGGATGAAGCTTTCTTCAAATAGCTGGCAAAAGGGCCCTAGTTCTCATGGGGGACTTCAATCATCCTGACATCTGCTGGGAGGGCAATACAGCAGTGTGTAGGCAATCCAGGAAGTTTTTGGAGACAGCTGGGGACAACTTCCTGATGCAAGTGCTGGAGCAGCCAAATAGGAGCTGTGCCTTTTCTTCATCTGCTGCTCACAAACAGGGTAGAATTGGTGGGGAATGTACTAGGAGATGGCAATCTGGGCAGCAGCAACCACAAGATGATTTAGTTCAGGATCCTGAGGAAAGGAAGCATAAAGATCAGCAGAGTAAAGACCCTGGACTGCAGAAAAAACAGATTTTGTCTTGCTTAGAGAACTCATGGGCAGGGTCTCCAGAGAAGCCAGTCTAAGGAGGGAAGGAATCTAGGAGAGCTGGCTGTATTTTAAAGAAGCCTTACTGAGAGTGCAGGAACACTGGCAAGTATGGCAGAAGATCAGCTTGGCTTAGCAGGGAACTCTTCAGTAAACTAAATCACAAAAAGAAAGCTTATAAGAAGTTGAAGCTTGAACAAATAACTGCAGAGAAATATAAGAGTATTGCTCAGGCATGCAGGGATAAAGTCAGGAACGCCAAAGTGCAAGTGGAGGTGCAGCTAGTAAGGGATGTGAAGAGGAACAAGAAGGGTTTGTACAAGTATGTCAGCAACAAGAGGAAGATCAGGGGAAGTGTAGGTCCCTTAGTGAAAGAGGGAAGCAACCTAGTGAGAGGATGCAGAAAATCATGAAGTACTCAGTGCCTTTTTCACCTCAGTCTTCACAGGCAAGGTCAGCTTTCAGAATACTTTACCTGGCACCACAGTTTGGAGTGGAGGCGAGGAGATCATGGGTGAGAGAACAGGTTAGGGACTCTTTAGAAAAGCTGGACATATAAAAGTCCATGGGACTGGATGGGATGCACCCGAGGGTGCTGAGGGAGCTGACTGATGTGATTGCAGAGCTTCTGGACATCATCTTTGAAAATGCATGATGATAGGGAGAAATCCTGAATGATTAGGAAAGGGCACACATAGAGCCCATATTTAACAAAGGAAAAAAAGAAGGATCCAAGGAACTACAGACTGGTCAACCTAATTTCAGTCCCTGGAAAAATCATGAAGTAGATCCTGAAGGAATCCATTTCTAAGCACTTGGAGAAGAAGAAGGTTATTAGGAACAGTCGGCATGGATTCACGAAGGGCAAATCATTCCTGACCAACCTGCTTGTCTTCTATGATAAAATGAGTGGCTCTGTGAATGCATGAAAACCAGTGGACATGGTATACCTTGATATTTGCAAGGCTTTTGATATTGTCTCCCACAGAATTCTCTCAGGCAACCTAAGGAAGTACATGCTGGATGAATGGACTCTACGGTGGTAGAAAACTGAAGCATTGGGGTCACAGGGTGGTAATCAATGGTTCAATGTCTAGTTGGCATCTGGTATCAAGTGGCATGCCCCAGGGGTCAGTCCTGGTGTCAATTTTGTTCAATATGTCCATCAGTGACCCCCATCAAGTTTGAAGATGACACCAAGATGGGGGGAGTAGTAGATATGCTGGAGGGTAGGGCTAGGATTCAAAGTGACCTAGACAAATTGGAGGATTGGGCCCATAGAATTCTCATGAGCTTCAGTGCAAGTTCAAAGTACAAAGGCAAGTGCAAAGTCCTGCACTTAGGATGGAACAACCCCATGCTGGAGGCTGACTGGCTTGACAGCAACTCTGCCAAAAACAACCTAGAGGTTACAGTGGACAATAAGCTGAATATGAGCCAACAATGCCCTTGTTGCCAAGAAGGCTAATGGGATGCTTTAGTAGGAGTGTTGTTAGCAGGTCAAAGAAAGTGATTATTCCCCTCTATTCAGCACTGGTGAGGCCACACATAGAGAATTGTGTTCAGTTTTGGGCCCCTCACTACAGAAAGGATGTGGACAAATTGAAGAGTCTAGCAGAGGTTAATGAAAATGCTGATAAGGCTGGGGAACATGACTTATGAGGAGAAGCTGAGGGAACTGGGCTTATTTAGTTTAGAGAAGAGAAGACTGAGAAGTGATTTAATAGCAGTCTTCAACTAGCTGAAGCAGGGGTTGAAAGAGGATGGAGCTACACTCTTCTCAGTGGTGGCTGATGACGGAACAAGGAGCAATGGTCTCAAGTTGAAGCAAGGAAAATTTAAGTTAAATATTAGAAAGACCTTTCTTACTAGGAGGGTAGTAAAACAATGGAGCGGGTTACCTAGAGTGGTTGTGGAATCTCAATCCATGGAGGTGTTTAAGACCCAGCTAGAGCCTTGGTTGGGATGGTCTAGTTTGGGATGGTTCTGCTTTGATCAGGGGATTGGACTACGTGACCTCCTGGGGTTCCTTCTAACCCTAATTTTTAGGGCTGTGCGAAGCTTTGGGCAGAGCTTAGGTTCTGGGGCAAAACTTGTGACATGGGTGACACTGTGTGTGTTAATGCACAACAGGGTGAAAGCTGCAGGGGTGGTGGCTCCTGCTGAGGCCACGATGCCTGCCAGCTGTCGAGGAGATCGGTACAGGGGTTCTGGCTTCTGGGGCCCTGCACCCCTAGTTGCTGACAGAGAAAACTCATGACATGGGGGGCTTGTGCAACTGTGTCTGTCTTAGGGCATGGGAGACGCTACTGAAGACCTGGCTGCTAAGCTACTGTGTTACCAGTTACCAATCAATCATGATTCACTCAATCAGCTCAATACACAATACCTAGCTAATGTAGCCAGTTACTTACCATCAAGTAACACCTACAAAACCAGACACTAAGGAGAGGAAATAATCAATACAGACAATCCACTGCCCCAAGACATAGACAAGTCAGTTGCACAAGCACGCATGTCACGAGTTTTCTGTCAGCAGCTAGAGGTGCAGGGCCCCAGAACCCCTGCACCTATCTCCTTGACAGCTGGGAGGCATCGTGGGTTCAGTAGGGGCCATCATCCCTGCAGCTTTCACCCTGAACCTTAACACACAGTGTCACCCATGTCATGAGTTTTACTTGTCTACAACTTGATGTTCAGTTCCCCCCAAACCTCTGCACCAATCTCTTTGAAACTTGGCAGGCTTTGTGTCTTCACCAGGGGCCACCACCCCTGCAGTTTTGACACCTCCCCCTCCCCCCCCCCGTGTTGTAACACAAAGACGTGACATGAGTTTTCTTTCAAGAATTTGGGGTAAAGTTTCCCCCAAACCCCTACACTGATCTTCTTGAGACTTGGCAGGCTTCATGCCGTTGGCACAGGCTAGTATCCCTGCAGGTTCCATCCAAATCAGACAAAAAACAACAAAGTTATAGATATTTCATTGATTCAACATTATACTCTACGGCTGGATCTCTGAGGCGGCTCCGAAGTTTCGGAGCTGCTTTGGCCAGATCGAAGCAGAAACCTAGTCCAGAGTTCCAGATTGGATCTGTGGCATCCAAAGCAGCTGGATCAGAAGCCAGATGAGGTCTCTGCTGCCTCACACAGGCCTACACATTTTCTATGATTGTATAATTCTAACGTTACATCTGCAATCTTAAATTGGGGTCTTTATGATTCTTTTTACTGCAGTGATGTGTCTGATATGGTTGGGGAAATATGTTCATGGATTTGAACATGTAATGACATTTATTTATCCAGCATGTCATTTGCATGCATTCAGTATATAGACATGCAGAACAATCAAGACAATTTACGAATATTTTGCACTTGGCTTTTATCAGCTCACCTAGCTGATCCCAGTCTTGCTTTTAATTTCCCTGTGTTTACTGAGTTAATGGAGAAAACTGTTGCTCTTTAAATTGTAGGCACATGTGTCTGCCAATCATTTGCTACAAAGGTTTGTACTATGACTGTAAGTTATAGTTTAGTACTGAGTGAGGCAGATTTGCTTAAATGTACTAATAATTTACCAGGTGTATTGCAGAGGGGACTAATGATTGCTTGCAACCTGCTCATTCTTCGTTAGATGTACAATTAGCTCTCTACCACTTTTGTAATAAATGATACGATCCTATTGAGTCCTTTGGAGAAGTTGGCAGAACATTTGTTCTGTTATGTACAGCTCTTGAGTAGCTCAATTTATAGTGCTTTTTGGGTCACTGCCATTTAGATACAAAAAGGGAACTGTCATGACCATCGCCCTGTTCAGCTTCTATGTGAGATTTTGCAGATGAGTTTTAGCTCCTGCAATTTGGCTTCAATTGCTACTGGTAATATACCCTTCCCCCAGCGTTTACGAAGCAGGAACCATAAAGTGTACATGCCTCAGATATAAAGTGACTCTCTTTTGTTAGAGCTCACATCTTGCATGTATATATACAATTTCTTATTTTGCCTACAAAACTTCTTCCTGACTTTTAAATCAAAACTTAATTATCTTGTGATAGCCAGAAAACTTTAGAGACAGAGGCAGGCATGTGATATTGTAAGCCCACCTGAATGACATTTTCAGAAAATGTTCTAAGCAAAAAACTTCCATAGTTGGGTCTTTAATTAAGAAGTTTTAACCATGACCTGGACTGTAAATTATTGCAAAGAAAAATCCATTCATAGATTTAAGTGGAGTATTTTGTTCTATTAGCATTTTCTTCCTTCTTGAGATGATGATCCTTCAATGTCCTGTAAAAAATTAAGTTTTCAATGTTTTACTGGTCTTCACTGGAATAAAATTGAGATGTTTTGATTTTTGTTTTTGGAGGAACATCTACTCTAGAATCACCAGATAACAGCCCACTGCAGAGAACACTTACCCAGGGTGTGGGACATATTCTGCCAAAGGTGAGTGAACATATTCTGCCAAAATATATTCTGTCTCCAAAGGTGAGTGCCCTTAACCATCAAGGTACTTTAGAGCAGTGATCTCCAAAGTGGGGCATGCACACCCCAGGGGGTGCGCAAGATGATCCATTGGGGTGTGGGAAGAAAATATTAGAACTTCTATTTAAATTGATTTTTTTATCTAAAAAAAAAAAAAGAAAGAAATTAAGCTTACTAATATTTAATGGATTGACACTGGCGCCCTCATTCGGTCCATATGTCAGATGGTCAAGTATCACATACAGTACGCGAGTAGTACATGTATATAATTTATAAATAAATAAATATACATATACTGGGGGTGCGTGCTTAAAAATTTTTTACTTATAGGGGTGCGCGATCAAAAAGGTTTGGAGACCACTGCTTTAGAGTATTTAAGTGGATGGATCTTTCTGCCTTTATTTCTTGACCAGAGAGACCTTTCATAGAGAATATTTTCTTGAAACAAACATTCCCACAAAAATCACCATTTTCCAGCAAAACATGTTGTAGTAAAAAGTAATGCTGATTGAATTTTTCTAACAGCCAAACCTAACAATGCATACAGCAGTTTATATCTTGCTGAGCAGTTACTTATCCATACTGGGTGCAGCCCAAATTTGTTGCCAACCACTCTTAGCTCAGGCAGCTTTAGTATTCCCATTATTTAGAAGACAATGTTTACCTTCTCTTTTCGTGTGCTTGGAAGAATGTGTCTACTTTGTCAGACCCAATTTTTTAAAATTTAGCCAATTAAGCTTTCTTCTGAGCTCCATGAAGAATCTAAGAGAACAGCTGGGATGGTAATGGAAAAATATAGCATTGTTGTACAAATCCAGATTGGAACAAAGTTATCAGAAAACAACTGCTTGATATGGAGTTGAAATTTGGTTCTAGATCAAAATAAAACCTGCTTAATATGCTGGAGTGTTTGATCTGGTGGTCTAGGTAAAGTCTTTTTATGACATTTACCAGTGCCACCCTTGGAGTGACTAAATCCCTTAAACAATGCCAAATGTGAGCAAGTTTGGATATAATAATGCTTAATATACTCACAAACATCTGTAGGATGTATACAGTGCTTGACAGAAGGATAGATTAGCATTAGCATTAAAACTTGTGAATTTGGGAGATAAATAGACATGCTCCAAGACTTGCTTCTTTGCAATGACATGGATGAGAATAATTATCATACAGAATTACTACCTTGTGCTAGGCAGTTTTATTGAGTTGGGCTGACTACTAAACAGACCAGCTAGCATACTGCCCAAGAGATGATAAACATTTCTGAGCTTCCTGCCACCAAATACAGATTTGAGTTCTCTGCCTGCATCACACCTGGGCTGTAGGAGACTGCTTATAGACGACAACCTTTTAGAGCTCCCAGAACCAAGGAGCCTAAACACTAAGAGCAATAATGGGCAAAAGGCTACCTAAACAGACATGCCTCTGAAAAATACTAACAAACATTAAATTATGTTAACAAGCTCCTACAGTCCCCTTCCTAATTTCTTATTTGAACAGGAGTTCTTGTATATGTCCCCATCATGGGGACATACAAGCCATCTGTGAATAACTTGTCATCTTTTTGGAAAATCAATAGTTAAGTCCTTTCAGGACTTTACTAAAGAAAATAAAATGTGATGTGTAACAGAAACATACATTGAGTAAAATAGAGGATATGTTTGATCATATGTATTCTTTATCCACTCTCAGTATATCCAAGGTTGGGTCTAGGTATCTGAAAAGTGCATGACTAATCGAAAAGGCTCAATGCTGTCTGAGGCCCAGCAGGTAGGAGGCCCACCCAATTGAAGAGGCTGCCCTTATAAAACACCTGTTTAAAAAAGGATAGGAATGGCCTTCCTCACATAATTTATTCTTCTGCTCTTTAGTCCTCTCATCAGAAGTGTTATCATCAATCACACAGCTGGAGCCCCAGTCTGAGATTCCCTTACTCATCCACACATAAGACAACAGGCAGTAGAGTACAGGAGGTGATTAACCTACCTTACCCCCCTGCACAGTCCAGCAAAGGTGAAGGACTATTAATCTCTGTAATATAATGACAAATCAGACATTTCCTGCCAGTAAATGGTCACCAAGTGCCCAGATGGTTGCCAACTGCTGTGAATTTCCTAGTCTGTACATTGGTGAAAATATGAAATATGTAAAGAAAAAAATCAGGGACAATTATTATGCTTTGAACAGCACACAGGTGAATGGCACAACTGCCAGATATGGCAGTTTCTTTACAGTATTAGACTGTTTCCTCATAGTTAAAGACCAGCTATTTACTGTCACTCTTAAGCCTTCCTGTTCGATGATCCTGTTAATTAGAGATCAGGATAACTCTTTACACTGGGAGTATTGAAGAGCACTGGAATCCTGATTATGACAAAGCATTTCTGGATTCTGAGCTACAATAGCCACTATAACAGACCCCAGTGTAAGTCAAAGAATCATCACAGGCTCATTTGGGAGTCCTACTACTGGATATGACCTGTGCTAAAAGCCAGAGTCTCAGTGCTTATAGACACACTCCATTTCACATCTTTTCTAGCCCCAGGTCCAGTGTAGGTATTCCATACACCCTAACATCAGTAAGCATGGGCAGATCTAGAATTTTGGAAAGGTGAAGATGATGAGGTACATCATTACATATAAAACAACACATTTTTCTCCAGTTAAATATCAACTAAAAACTTTAGTAATATGCAAGGTACTAGGGCTATGTTATTCAGTCTAAGATTGAAGCAAAACCACATACGACTCATTGGAATGAGTTAAAACAGTCTGTAGGGCTGTGAAATAGTATCTTCATTATCAGGAGCAATTAATGGACAGCAGAATTTTAGAACATAGGGTAGCTTGATTGGTGGAACACCAAAGTCATTCAAAAGAAGAGATGTTGTTAACACCTGTGGAATAAATAATTTAGAAGGGGTCAGGTAGATGATAATGAGCCACTAAATCTATTGATTCTCTCAGCACCACCTGACTAGAAATGCTGCTGCCACAGCCAGACAGTTGTTTTAAAACTTTGGGTGGACCAGATTTGACCCTGTTTGTGAGGAAGGGAAATAGAGTCCACTTACAGAATACAGGGAGCAGCCCCAAACAATGGGTTCTTCTTACATTTATACACTTTGGTTTATACTCATTAACATTTACTCCACCTTTGTCCCATCTTTGTCCCACCAATTTCTCCTCCCATCTCAAGCTCCGTCTCTATTTACTGTTTGGAATTGCCTATGCATTTCATTCATTTACATGCCTTTTTGCTATGAGCGCATGTCCAAGGCTATAAACCCTCTTCTTTCAGTCAATGGGCAGACTCTGGAGGTTTCCTTACCAATCACCATTCACCCTTTTGCATATGTTCATCTTGGCTATATGTTATCTTTCACATTCCAACCTGTTTTCTTATCCCAGGTTGTGCCATCATCCCCCTTTTTGGGCCCCTTTATCTTATCTCATCCCTTGCTGTAGCTGGTTCACAGCATACAGACTTAACTGATGCTTTTTCTAGAAAAAATGGTTACCACAATGAAAGTGGTTACTTAATATAGACAAATGTGGTTACTTAATATAGAAAAATCTTATATATAATGTGTGTGTGTGTGTGTGTATGTATGTATGTATATATATTTCATAGCAATTCTATTATAAGGTTAAAACTACTTGCCTAAGCATCTGCAAGGTTATTTTAATGCATCATTTTTCCTTGTGACCAGCAGCTTTCCTGGGACACAGATCAAAGCCTTACACCAGCTGCAGGTTCAGTGCTCCCCCACAGTTCGAATGATGGTTACCCGAACACTCCCTCACAGAATTAGGATAGGCAGCAAAAGAGAAACTCAGCCAATTCTCCAGAGGTCATCACTCCAGCCGCACAATACACCCCTTGGGCCTGGCAAGGTAGACAGTGCTTTTGCGTCACTCGTACAGAGAACTGACCTTTGCCTATTGGTGATGACAAGTGGGAGAGTAATTAGGGTGCTTACTTTCCAGCCTGGGACTGAGCCAGGAACTGGGACGATGATGACATAAGGGGGTTTTCTGCTGTTCCTTTGGCATGAACATGCAGCTGAATTGATTTGCCTCTATTGCAAATACAGCAAATACATACACAAATGCTAACAACGCTAAAACCTAATAAAGCAAAAATGCTGATTATTCTCCAAACACCAGCACAGACTCGGTGGACTATTTGCAGTCATACAGATTACATTTCCCATCCCACATGGTTCTGCAATGTCCATGGCAAGTTTGTACATTCTCAGTGCTGAGATGAGATCCTCATCTCCACTCTTTTTCAGCCTCCTTTAATTGTTTTTCTAGTTGTTCCCGCTCTGGAAACTGATGTGCCCAAAAGGCAGTGATCCAGCTTTTAGGGGGAGTTGGTCTGACCTTGACGTTAAGGTTTATTGTGGGTAGCCAGTTTATTGTGATGGACTCTTTGGAAGTTTGATTTATAATAGAAGCTCCCTTTGCATCTATAGGCCACACACATTCTTCTGTATTGTTTACCCATAGGGTGTGGTTGGGCCAAATGAAGTGTGCAAGTCCATCCCAACATACCCTGCTTCCAATAGCAATTACATCACCATTGGATAATGGCTTGGCACAACTTAATTGTGGCAGTTGTTTGGGTCATTCCCTCCAAACTGTTCCAATACCTGTCCTTATTCCATGGATCCAATACAGGGGATTACGAACAAGAAACTTGGATCCCTCTGATGCAGCCACATCCCATACCTCCCTATGTATAGCCCAATCCCATTGACAACCACCTCCCACTCCTGGAGTCAAGAGTCTTCTTTTTGTCCAGAATCCACCTCCAGGCCCAATGGCTGTGAAGTGGCGGAGACCCTTTTGGCATCCTTCCCAGTTTTAATGTCCAATAATGTCTGAACTGCCAGACAGACTTTAGAGTGATGGATAAGCTGCTGTTGCCTAAATCGTCTGGCCAGAATGCTTTCTTACTGTCTTTTACTGCACCAATCAGCTGGGCACTAAGTGCTTGCTGGGTGCTCTTACATGCTTCATCCCAGGTTAGATCTTGGAATCCCATATATGCAACCTGCAATAAACCTCTCAAAATATGAGTTATGCTTACCCCTGCATGAGAGGTCGATTGGATGTCATGGATTAATACTTGGCTTTCCATTCTTCTTCCCCGGTCTATGTATGTGATGCCATGCTCTAAGTGGTCTAGCCAATCAGCATTGTTGGCTCCCTTATACAAGTTCCAAACTCCCATTGCAGAGTTTAACCCATCCCAGATAGTACCAGCTACATCTCTTTTCCTTTTGACAGGATGTGTTTGAAATAGGTCGGGCACAGCCCATTTGAGGAGCTATTCTTGTGCCTGACTTCCTTTGCTGCTATTGCGGAAATAACGCTTTAAAATCCACTCATCAGGAGTGAGTGTGATTCGCACATGAATTGCAGATGCATTAAGCAGTACTGCTCATTCCTTGCTACCCTCCCACCAGGGTAAGTGATGGTCCCAACTTAAATGTCCACCAGGATGGGGAATAGAAGACAATGGGGTGAGTACTGAACAGGTAATACCGCTGGCAAAAGTCATGGTGTTACCACAAAGCCAACAAGATCCGCATTGCATTTCTCGGTGGTTAGCGTTGTCAAATACTGTGACAGCTATTGATATCTGACTTGTTATTTGACACAACCTGGCACAACCCTGGGCTTACCATTAATCATTTTTCTCCTGTTGTCCAGTTGATATTCCAGTGCTGGGTTGGGGGCCTCCATTCTGATGTTATATCAGTGATATTAGCTCTCCATGTAATTTGTCATTCCCAGCACACTGTGCCTCTCTGTTGGCACAGATATGTGGTGCACCTCCCTCCCCCATGAATTCCTTTTGGGGAGGAGGTGCAATGGACCTTTCTGCAAGTGCTTCCTCCATGCTCTCCTCTACTACTGGGGTGGGGTTGGTGGAAACACTTGGTTTAGGACCTGATTGAGAGGGATTCTTGGCCACTAGAGGAAGAACTCCAGAGGATCCTGTTGCATCTCCATAGGGTGCATGCCTAGCACAGGGGATGAATCCCCAATACCACCCAGTTCCTCCATTTCTACTACAGGTACCTCCTTGCCACCTCCTTGGCAGAGATATTTTACCTTACCCACCAATGCGAATTTGCAACTTGGTCAATGGTTACATAATGTCCCTCTGGGTCTTTATATATGGGACTGAATGGGGACCCATAATCTAATAGTTTACATCTGGATATTCCACATGGTAATGAGGAGGTGAGGCAGAGGGCACGAGTTTGGGACTTGCAGTGGATTTTGGGCTGCTGGGCTAAGAGGTACTATGATCTGGGTGAGGGGAGCTATCGGCTGCAGGGGAATGTTTTGGATAATAAGCAAAGCCAACATACCCTTTAACTGGAAGTAGGATGCTCCAGTTGATGATCCACCGAAGATTTAGATGCACTGTCACCTTGATGTACTGCATCCTGGAACTGATCTTTAGGATCCTGTAAAACATAATTGTCCTTTTCTTTGGACCGATTAGATAAGTGATTTAACCTTTTTTATTTGTGACCAGTGTGCCCACTAAAGCCTTTTTTGTGAGCCCTCCAATTGGACCAAGCTAGGAAC
Source organism: Gavialis gangeticus (assembly GCF_001723915.1). Taxonomy (NCBI): domain Eukaryota; kingdom Metazoa; phylum Chordata; order Crocodylia; family Gavialidae; genus Gavialis; species Gavialis gangeticus. Next base: position 18,431,771 of record NW_017729003.1, read on the forward strand.
TAATTTTGCTACAACAGTATAGAGTCCTTCCCATCATGCCTTAGGAAAGGCAGGAGACCCAGGTGCTCGATACATGACCTGGTCTCTAACTTCAACTTGTTGATCTATAGGGTGATTAGGGTCATACCATTGCTTCATGTATTCCCGTGCTTGTTGCTGTGTCAGTGCTGCATTTTGGTGACTTTTGTTTACAGCATTGACAAGCATTTCTACCCATTGGTCAGTGGCTTCTCACACAATTACACCTTCAGGAATAAGGCTAAGTAAATTTCCCCAGTGGGGCATCTCTCGGCCAGTCATCAACTTGAAAGGTGAATGTTTAGTACTGGCAGTGGGACATGCCTGAATCCTCATTAGGATGAAGAGAAGCATCTCATTCCAATTTTTTCCAGTGATAGGCACTCCCTTTCACAACTCCTGCTTAATGGTTTGATTCATACGCTCCACTTGTCCTGCAGCCTGAGGGTGGTAAGGAATGTGCCATTTCCATTCAATGCCTAAAATTTCACTTATTTGTTTAGTGAGAGTGGCTGTGAAACTGGACCCTGGTCACTGTCTATGACTTTGGGGATGTTCCAGTGGGTGAACACCTGATATACTAGAACTTCAGCTGTTTTAGCAGTTTCATTATGAGTAGGGAAGGCTTCCATCCACTTTGTGAAAGAATCTACTATTACAAGGAGAAAGCAGTGTTTCTTTGCAGTGGTGGGCAGGGGTCTCACATAGCAATTTGAATCCTTTCCCATGGCCTGACTTAATTCTGTTGCGTTGGCTGGCCTTTATTCGGGAGTTGATTAGGTTGATGCCTGGAACAACTTAAACACCATTGACCCCATGCAATGGCATCCTGTTTGAGATTTCGCCACCATTCTAATGATTGAACTGTTCTGATGATTTCTTGCACACCAGTCAACAGGGGCCACGTGGTGTTCAAATGCATATCGCTTCTCCCCCTATGAGATACTTGAATTTCTGTAGGGACCAATACATACTTAGCAGTGCCTTTTCACAAGTCCCATACTTTTGTTCCATGAGGCTAAGCCTCCGGGAAGCAAAGGCTAAGGGAACATCAATTCCATTCATTTTCATTTGTTGAGTGCCAGTCAGTGGCTTGGCACCAGATTTCCACTTCTATGTTGTGGATTCTAGCACTAAGAGCAGGGGCTTTCTTTAGCCTGGTTTTCAGCTTTAGGAATGCAGCTTGGCACTCCAGAAACCACTCCCATTTGGTTTGCCGCACTGCTTGGTATACCGGTTCATAGACTTCAAAGTCATTTGGGCTGGAAGGGACCCTGGAGGATCGAGTCCAGCCCCCTGCCCTAGGAGCAGGAAGTCAGCAGGGATCATAGGATCCCAGCAA
>NW_017729003.1:18433968-18436753 GCF_001723915.1 Gavialis gangeticus
CTTCCCCTTTGTCCAGGTGATAAGTCACCTGGTCATAAAAGGAAATGAGATTGGTCAAGCAAGGCCTACCCACAACAAACCCATGCTGGGTATCCCTCAGGATATTGCCTTCAGCTAGTCTGTTAAGGATGGCCTCCTTGATAATCTTTTCCAAGACTTTCCCCAAGATAGAGGTCAGGCTGATGGGCCTGTAGTTTGCTGGATCTACTCTCCTCCCTTTCTTGAAGATAGGCATGACATTGGCCCTCTTCCAGTCATCGGGCACTTCACCAGAGTGCCAAGAACTCTCAAAGATCCATGCCAGGGGCTGAGCTATGATGCTTGCCAGCTCCCTGAGTACCCTTGCGTGTAACCCATCAGGGCTGGCTGACTTGAAGGTATCCAGTCTGTTGGTGTTCCTTCACAAGTTCAGCTTTGATGGAGGGCAAGGAATCTGCCTTGCCTGGGCCTCCCTGACACATAGTGGGCAGGGCTGTCCCATGGGGCTGATGGAAAACTGATGCAAAGTACCCATTTAGCAAGTTTGCTTTTTCCTGGGCGTCAATTGTTAGTTGCCCCATCTGGTTTAGCAGGGGTGCAATGTTGCCCTTGCTTTTCCTCCAGCTCCCTACATATCTAAAAAAGGACTTTTTATTTTCCTTGATATTTGTAGCTAGCTGGAGTTCCATCACAGCCTTGGCTTTCCTGATTTGCTCTCTGCAAGTCCAGACTAAAACAGAGTATTTTTCCTTGATGGCAGTTCCAGTCCTCCATCCTTTATAGGTCTTTCTTTAAGATGCAGGAGGTCCACCAGTTCCCTGAAGAGCTAAGGGGGCTGCTGTGCCCTTTTGCTGCCTTTCCTCTAAGATGGGATGGACTTTGCTTGCGCATCAAGGATTGCTCCCTTGAGGAGCAACCACACATCCTGAACTCCCCTCTCCATTGGGTTGTGGCCTTTTAGGGCCTCTCTGACAAGCCTCCTTAGCTTGTCAAAGTAAGATTTCCTGAAGTCGAGGACTTCTGTACAACTAACTGACTTGCCAGCTTTACAGCAGATGGTGAAGGTGATCAGTTCATGATCACTGTCACCCAGCTTCCCTTCGATTGTTAGGTTGCCAGTTAGGTCATCCCCGGTTGACAGTACGAGGTCGAGCAGTGCTTTACCTCTTGTTGGCCCATAGACATCCTGCATCAGATAGAGGTCATCTACACGTGAGAGAAAGCTTTACGACCTCTCAGATTTGGCCGAGCACTCCTCCCATGAGATGTCTGGGTAGTTAAAGTCTCCCATGACAACCATACACTGGGATTGTGCGGCAACTAATTCCCTCGTGAACTCCTGGTCGACGTCTTGACTCTGGGTAGGGGGTCTGTAGTAGACCCTCACCATAGTATCCCCTGCTCAATGTTCCCCATGGATTTTAACCCAGAGGGTCTCAAGTCATCCACCATGGGTGCTAAGGTCAGCTTGCAGGGACGCATAGCTCTCCTTGACATGGAGAGCTACGCCTCCACCCCTTTTGTCCACTCGATCCCTCCTGTACAGGGTACAGCCATCTATACCCATGGTCTAGTCATGGGTGGAGTCCCACTAGGTCTCTGTTATCCCAATGACATCATAGTTATTTGTATTTAGGAGGAGAACGGGTTCCTCCTGTTTATTCCCCAGGCTCCTTGCATTTGTGTATAGACATGCAAGTGTCCCCTTAGGGGCTCTTGCCTTGCCTACATTTTGTTCCAGGGCTGGGGCTGGGGTGGGATCCCTTATGTGCCTTGGCCTGCTGGCTTTGCAAGGTCCACTCGGTGGGCCAGCAGCAGCAGTAGTCCCCCCCTCCATCCCCTGATGGGCTTAGTTTAAAGCCTGGTGGAGCAGGTCAGCCAGTCTAGCTGAGAAGAGCCTCCTCTCTAATGCAGAGAAGTGGAGGCTGTCCCTTCCCAACAGCTCACTGCCTCTCTCTCCAAAGAGAGGACTGTGGTCATGGAAGCCAAAGCCTTCCTGATGACGCAAGCACCGCAGTTTTTGTTTGACTATATGGATCCTCCTCTCCCTCCTCAGCCCATAGCCTGAGACTGGGAGGATCAAAGAAAACACCACCTGTGCCCCCAAACCCTTTAGCCCCACACCCAAATCCCTGGAGCACCTCATGACCCAACTAGGAGCACTCTGAACCATGTCATTGGTGCCCACATGGATGAGGATCATGGGATAGCGGTCTGTGGGCTGAAGAAGTTTAGGGATCTTCTCCACAATGTCACGGATGTGGGCCCCTGGGAAGCAGCAAACTTCCCGGGCTAAGGGGTCAGGGTGGCAGCTTGCCCCCTCAGTCCCCCTCAGGATGGAGTCCGTCATGACAAACACTTTGTGTTTGGTCTTGGGGAGAGTGGGGACAGTAGCTAAAGTGTCCTCCGTGTTGCCTGCAGGAGCTGGCACTCAGCAGGCTCTGCTGTGGCTGAAAGAGACTTATACCTGTTGCAAAGCTCCAGCAGAGCAGGGGCCCTGTTGCAGCAGGCCCTGGGGCCCTTGACCACCTTGGTCCAACCCCGTTGCTGGACAGAAGGACAGGTCCCTGGGTCCTCGCTTGTCCTGGAGGGAGACCGTGGTCTACCCTCTGTCTCCTGGGGGAGAAGGGCCTGGCAGTAGAAGTCTATCTCCTGCTCCCAGTCCCTGATGGCACATAGTCTCTGGACTGCATCCTGGAGCTCCTCCAGCTGGTGTCAGAGACCCCAGTAGGGAGCAGACCCCACAAGGGGAGGTGGTTATGTTCCTGGGCCCCAGAGCCTGAAAAACAGACAGGCAGCCCCTGCA
>NW_017729003.1:18441753-18464124 GCF_001723915.1 Gavialis gangeticus
AAGGGACAGGCAGCCCCCACAGCAGAGACCCAAAGGCTCTGTCTGTGTGAAGCCCAGAACCATGGACTCTGTCTGGGTGGCTGTCTCTGAGGTGCCGGGGAGGGGGGAAGTGGGCGCAGACCCCGAGGGGACCCTCGGGGTGTGGCACGTGCCCATTCATGTCATGCCACTGGTGGACTGGCTATGGCTGGGACTGTCTGCTCTGGGGGACTCACAGGCAGGGCCTCAGGCCCTCCCACTCACCCTCCTGTGCGAACTCTCACGCTAACTCGGGCTTCAGGCTCAAGAGCGTGCCTGTTTGTGCAGCCTGTTCATGAGGCTCCAGTTGCGTGGCTCCCTGGGGGGGCTGGGTGAAGTAGGAGCCGGGGGGGGGTGTGACCCTCCTCGGTCCACTTAGCCTGCTCCCAGCTGGCTAGGTCCCTCCCTCCATTGATTCCTGTTTACCTCCCAGCAGGCCGGGGCTTTTCAGGGGTCCTGGGGTCACTGCTGGTGTTCCTGGGCTCATGGGGGTGCAGTGGACTTACACCCGTGCATCTTGCAGCAAAGCCGGACTACTACCAGTGCCATAGGGGTAGAAACAGTATTTAATTCCCTATTATCAATGGTGGGTCACCATGTACCATTTAGTTTTCTCACCGGCCGTACAGGAGAATTGGCAGGAGAGAGTTGGGGTCAAATAATTTTGCGCTCTCGCAAGGTTTGAATGAACATGGAGATGCTTTGAACTGCTTCCCTTGGGATTGGGTATTGAAGTGATTTAGGTGGGGCTCCTCCTGGAATCCAGACTGGTTGATTCTTGATTTTTTTTTTTATTATTATTTATTTATTTATTTATTTTAGCAGACCTGCATCTAAACTGTCAGCAGGACATATGTTTTCCCATGTCTTCCAACCAAACTCCTTATGCTGCCGTGCTGGGCCTCCCATGACTACCCATACAAGGTGGTTGGCTAAGTCTATACAACAATGTTGTAAAAGGGCATTCGAATAATATTAAGGGATGGGTGACACGTCCATGCCAATTGGAACTTTTGCACTTGGTGATGCAAGTTGTTCACTGACACTAGATGTGTCACCTTCCACCTTTAATTGAAGCCTCCTGTGGCTCCTGAAAATGAGACTAGGGACTTTCCCTCCCCCTCCATAAGGGAGATGGTTGTACTGAAATTTAGCATGGATCTGGTATCTAATAGAAAAACATCATAAGGTGCCCTTCCTTCTCCCCAGCCCTGGATCCAAGGTCTCCTGTCCTGATTGAATTGGAATGAAAGACACTGACTGGGACCACAGGAGGTACATTCCTGGTTTTGGGGGGACACAGTTGGATTTTCAGGCCCTAAAATGAGAGTCAGAACCTGAGGTGTTGGGTGAGGGATGCCACATTTGAAACATGTCATTCTATTGGGAAAATTTATAGCTGGGCACACCCTTTGGGGGCACTTTCAGTCCCCTGGTTGGTGCAGTCAGGGACCCTTGTTGTTGTTATCTTTTTGCTTGCCTTCTTCATGACTAAAATGTTTGATACATGGCTTGTTGGACGAGCTGACAAGCTTAGCAGATAAATCTTCCACCATGCATTCCAATTGGTGGAGCTGCATCTTGGACTCTGTGGCCCCCTGGTTCTGCTGGGCTTGGGTAGTTTGTTGTAATCACCACCAAGCTTCAGCTCGGTCAATGTAATTATGTAAGCTGCCAGCTTGTAACATTCCATCCTGCATTTCTAGCATAGTGATTAATTCTGGGGGAGCTAGCTGTATCCATATATTGTACAACCAATGGGCCCTATTGTTGCCTCCCTCCCCGGGGCAATACCCATTGTGCAGCTAGAGGATCTTCCCATACTTGGGCCCAAGTCTGTCCCCATTCAATTATATCTTGGGGGTGTTTCTTTGGGAGTGGGTGCATTTGACTTGCTCCTTGGTTCACAGTATAAATTCCAAAGAACTTTCGGGCTATAGCTGTCATTCGAGGTTGCCACTGTCCCTCCCCTAGGAGGGCACAACAGATTCCTTTTGCTGACCCAGGTAAAATTTCAGCCAAATCTGTACATGAAAGCAGAGCAACACTTTTTTCTGCCTTTGATAGCCACTGGGTCCATGTGTTCCATTCTGAAACCATAGGGTTTAATTGAGCCCTTAATGCTTCTTGCTCCATAGGGCTAGGAGCAGTAATTCTAAAGTGCTGTATTTGAGTAGTTTCTGTGGGCAGGGCTAAACCAAATCAGCGCACCAGCCTTTGGTCAGCAGACTGCAGAGCTTCTCCTTCACCAGTGGGAGGAGGGGTTAGGTATACAGTTCACTCAACAGCGTGCACTTCTGCTGAGTAAATCAGGGGGATCAGGAAGAATAGGTGGGGGTGCAGGGGATGGGTAAAGAAGGGGTGCAGATGGTGTTACTGTGGGCAGCACCTTGCCACTTAGAACAGTGACACTCCAGGAATCTGTTGTATTTCCCTGAGTCTCATGCTCTACCTGCATCTTATCAATAAGAGACTTGAGTGATACAATCTCACACTTTGTACCTCACAACTCTTCTGAGTCTCTTTCTTTCATCTCAACAGAAAGCACTGAAGCACGATTGTGAAGTAGTTGCTGCTGGGCTACAACATCTTTAAGTTGACAAATAAGAGCATCCTTTTCTTGACAAAGCCTTTCCTGTTCTTGACAATCAAGCCATAAGGCTTGAACACACCTAGACAACGCCTGGAGGGCAGCTGCTTTCTGGAAGGTTTGCTTTTGAGCTCTTTCACTTAAAATTCCCTCAGCCCACTCCCGGGCCATACTCCAAGATGGGCTGGATGGATTCTCCTGGGGCCCCTGCAGTGGACCCCCATTCCAGCCCTCAATAAAATCACGGAGGTGACCCTGACCCCACACACAAAGAGGAAAAGCCTCTGAACCCACTGCCATGCTACTGGGGAAACGTAAAAGACAGGGTACGATAGCTGAGCCAGCCCAAGAGAACCTAGTACATGTGAGGCAACCCAGGCCCAAGAGAACCCAGTAGGCCTGCTAGGCCTTACCCTGGTAGGATGGGATGATCAGTCCCCTCTGAATGTGTTGAATCCTGCTGACTGTGCCAAGATGTTAGACCCCAACTCCATGCAATGCCCAATGACTAGGGAGACAATGGTCTAATTACCTGTGGATCCTGTTACTCAATAGCCAGAGAAGAGCAGGGAGCAAACACCAGCACACATTGCTCGTAGAAGCTTTTTATTAGGATTGAGACAGCTTTGGGTGAGCTCCCATACTGATAGCATATAGGGAGCAACCCCGAACAATAGGTTCCTCTTACATTTATACACTTTGGTTTATACTCATTAACATTTTCTCCACCCTTGTCCCACCTTTGTTTTGCCCGTTTCTCCTCCCATCTCAAGCTCCACCTCTATTTACTGTTTGCTTCATTAGCATTAGCCTATGTATTTCATTCTTTTGCATGCCTTTTTGCTATGAGCGCATGTCCAAGGACATGAACCCTCTTCTTTCGATCAATGGGCAGACTCTGGAGTTTTCTTTACCAATCACCATTCACCCCTTTGCATATGTTCATCTTGGCTATATGTTATCTTTCATATTCCAACCTGTTTTCTTGTCCCAGGTTGTGCCATCCTCCCTCTTCTTGGGCCCCTTTATCTTATCTCGTCCCTTGCTGTAGCTGGTTCACAGCACACAGACTTAATTGCTGCTTTTTCTAGAAAAAAATGGTTACCACAATGAAAATGGTTACTTAATATAGACAAATCTTATATATATGTTTCATAGACGTTGTATTATATGATTAAAACTACTTGCCTAAGCATCTGCAAGGTTATTTTAATATATCATTTTGCCTTGTGACAGCTTTCCTGGGACGCAGATCAAAGCCTTATTCCAGCTGCAGATTCAATGCTTCCTGTTGCAGGGCACTTTAGGTGCCCGTCTCCTATAAAAAGTGGGAACTGCCATGGAAATACCCCTAGCAGTGAGTAGGGAGCCCCAGCTGTGGGTTACCAGGGCAACCAGAGTGAGCCAGCGGCACACACCTGCCAGCAGTCAGCTGACAGGAAGGGGCAGGGCCTGGCTCACATATAATTCCCAGGCCTGAGGCCAGTTCCTTCCAGCCACCAAGGGCGAAGGAGCTCTCCCAGAACAACCAAAGGAGAGAGGCCTGTCTGCAGGAACCGCTCCTGCCACTGTTGAGGAACAGAGTATTCCCTGGTGATTGATGTTATAGCCGGGAAGTTTGGATTTTGTTATAGCCCAGGGGCTTGTGTTTTGCTTGCTGTTTTAACTGGTGGCTTGGGTGAGTCTGTAAGGGGATGGAGGAGGCCTCATAGGGGACCGGCAGCAGTGTGGGGGCCTCGGCACCAGAGAGGGCACAGCATTGGGGGTGCATGGACCCTGAGCACCAGTGATGGCACAGAGTGAGATAGAGCTGTGGAGAGCCCGAGTGCAAGTGAGGGCGTGGAGTGAGACAGGGCTGCAGAGAACCCAGGGAGGACAAGGGGGCAGATAGTGCCCCCTGGCATTGGGGCAGTAAATGGGCAGCCTCCCACTAATTAACATCAATTAATCAATTAACAACAAGGCATGGCAGGAGAGAAGGTGGGGGGTTGGCCCATAACAGGTGGATGGGGCCACCAGTAGACAGACCCCGGAGAGGAGTACCTGTTACACTCCCCAACAGTTTGAATGATGGTTACCCTAACATTGCGCTGCATTGGTAATGAAGTTGCCAGTAGGCCAAGGAAAGTGATTACTCCCCTCTCTTTAGCACTGATGAGGCCACATCTGGAGTGCTGTGTTCAGTTTTGCGCCCTCCACTATAGTAAGGATAAGGACAGATTGGAGAGAGTCCAGCAGAGGGTAACAAAAATGGTGAGGGGGCTGGGGAACATTACTTATGAGGAAAGACTGAGGGTTATTAAGTCTACAGAAGGGGCAAATGAGAGGGGATTTAATAGCAGCCTTCAACTACCTGAAAAGGTAGTGGCAACATGTAGGGGGTGCATGGGGTACACGTGCACCACCTGAGAGTGCTAGTGCATCCCTTGACAGCCAGCGTTTCCAGCTTAGGTGAAGGGTGGAGGGGCAGGTGAGATGGCTTGTCTCCCCTTTGAGTGCACCAGCCAAGGAGTGGTGGCACCAGGAAAAACAATCCCCATAGTTCCCTGGTGACCAGTTGTGCTGACTGGGGGCGGGGGGTCAGCACGATCGGCTATAAGGGAACCCCACACTCCCGGTCAGCATGATTGGCTTTGGGGGGACCTTCCCCAGTTGCTGACTGCTGCTGGGGGGACAAGTGCCCCCCCCAACTCAGGAGGCACCAATCACCCATGTGAAGGGGGGTTCCAAAGAAGACAGAGCTAGACTGTTCTCAGTGGTGGCACGTGACAGAAAAAGGAGCAATGGTCTCAAATGCAGCAAGGGAAGTTTACATTAGATATTAGGAAGAATTTTATCACTGGGTGGTTAGTTAATTCTTGGAACAGTTTATCCAGAGAGGTGGTGGAATCTCCATCCTTGGAGGTTTTCAAAAAGTTGCTAGGCAAAGCTTTGGCTGTGATGATCTAGTTAGGGATGGTCCTGCTTTGAGCAAGGGGGTTGGACTAGATGACCTCCTGAGGTCCCTTCCAACCCTAACTTTCTTTGATTCTATTATATTAATTGAGTAAGAAGAGGATAATGAGTAGAAGTGGGTGGTTTTTGTGAGGGGGCTTTTAGGAATAGGAATAAAAATACATTCAGCAAACAAAACTAGATTGAGAGATTCTTTATGGGCGCTCTGTTTTATCTTCATGTTCTAGCTCCATTGTAAGCTGTTTTGGTCCTCCTGATCTATTTTTCATTTATCCTGTTTTCTTATTGTAAGCTGCCCTGAGCCTTTGTTGGGAAGGACAGCATAACAGGTGGATAAATAAATTAAGAGAAGAAAAACCACAGGCGCATACTTGTTGCATTTTTATCCCTGCTCTAAACATAAACACTTGGTTTTCTGTAATGGATGTTTTCATTTTAATTTCAACCCTAGAATAGCAGGAAATAATTTGGATGTGGCATCCAACTCAAATGGACAAAATGTTGGGGAGTGTGGTGGAACCATAGCTAAGACTATAGATATTTCCAATTTTTAGTTACTTAGAACTAACACAAGAGTTTTAGTTTTCCTGGTTTTATTCTTACCAGTCAGATCAGCAATAGAAATATGATTTGTTTTTATGTATCAGCTTCTTAACAAGAAATCAGATGCTAAATGTGTCAGTCTAAAACATTTAGTAGTGAAAATAATGATAGAAATACTAAGAGAGGATGAAAAGCCATGGTAAAGGTTAGGATTTTGATTTTTTGACACAGATTATGTTGGGTCTTTTCTGTAGATATTCAGCACAAAACACTTCCAAAGGAATTTTCCACACACTACTCTAAGGCAGCCTCTCATTTGAAACTTATAAAATTCCCAATTATTTCTGAATCAGAGATTGATCAACACCAACATTATCAGTTTACTTCTATTTGATTGGTTTTCTTTTAGGTTTAATCTTTCTTTTTCTTTGTTACTAGTTTAAAGGAAAGGTCTCTACTCATGGGGCCTAGGGAGCAGAAGCCAGTGACTTTATCTCCCATACTTGCGAACTATATTTCCATGTGGATATAGTTCTTTTATATTTTATGCATAAATTATCTCAACTTTCTTTCAGATTAGAAAATTTCAGTTCTACCATAGCATATGACACTATATCACACCTCCAACTTTATTAGATGACCTTTTGCACCATTAACATTCACTTTTTTTTTCTTGGAACAAACTTAACATAACTACAACAACTGTGCTTGTTGCCTCATTTGATATAGGAGAGAAAGGACATAAAAACAGCAGCTGAGATCCTGATAACTAATGGAATTGTTACAACTACCTTGAGAGAGTTTTTGTGACGATGTCCGAAAACAATAGCCAAGTATCAGTAACTGAACAGAACGGATAAGAGATATATAAAACAACCAGTTCAGAAAAGTTTAATAAAGGCATAATGAAAATAAAAGCTTAGCTACTGAAACAATATTAAATAAATAAAAATTAAACCTGATTATGTCTGTTTGGAACCAGACAGACATAATGAGACTTAGTCATCTGGAACACTGAAAAGACTGGCATATTCTAAATATCTTTTGTGGGAGAAGTTGCAACAGTATTGCTTTATATGATTTGGCTTTGATTTGTTTTAGTTAGCGTGTTTATTATTTCTTTAATGTTCCTTTAAAAAAACCTCCCATTTATTAAGAAAGGTTTTATTCCTTCATATCAAAGGATTAAATTGGTCTGACTGAAAAAAGAGAATGAACCATTCTTTAACCTTCACCTGTCCTCTGAACCAAGCATTTGCTGACAATTCACTTTGTGCTTAGATGTAAAGGTCATAGAAAGCTTTGAAATAGTCAAGAACCCCCCCTCCCTTCCTCTTGTGCCTCAAGGATTATGTTCTTGAGAGAAGACCATTCCTCATGTACTCCCTTATGTAACGGGATATGTCCGCTGATTGCCTGACTTATCAAATATCTTGAGTTTGCAAAAGTCAGCCTTCCCAAAGTTAAGGATTTTGGCTTTACTTAGGGATTTACCTGGTCTTTGGTGAACTGAGAAGGTGACCAAATCATGGTCTCTGTCATCAAGCTTCCCCTTGCTGACCAGGTCCTTCCATTTGGCCAGGACCAGATCAAGCAATGCCTCTCCCCTAGTCAGCCCATAGACTTCTGTCAGCCCATAGACTTCTTGTGTTAGGTAGAGGTCATCAGTGAAACACAGCTGCATGACCTGTCTGATTTGGCCATGCGCTCATCCCAAGAGATGTCAGGGAAGCTGATTTCCCCCATGATGATCATGCATCGGGAGCATGTGGCCTCAACCAGTTCCCTATTGAATTCCTGATCAAGTTCTCTCTCTTGGTGGGGAGGTCTATAGTAGACTCCCACAATTATGTCACCCTTCCCATGTTCTCCCTGTATTTTGATCCTGAGGGTCTCAAGACATCCTTAGTGGTTAGAAAACTCAGTCTTCAGGGAAGTGAACTGATCCTTGATGTAGATAGCAACACCCCCCACCCCTCATCCCAAGACAGTTTCTCCTCTTGGAGAGATATAAGGTATAACCCTCCAAAGCAACAGATCAATCATAGGTAGAGTCCCACTAGGTCTCTGTTATCCTTACAAGGTCATAGTTATTTTCACATAAGAGAAGGGCCAGTTCCTCTTGCTTGTTTCCCAAGATCCTGCCATTTGCCTCTAGGCAGTTGAGATTAGTTAAATGGGCAGACCAGAACCAGATGCTGTTCAATACTGAGAACTGTAAAGTGTTCCATCTGGGGAGGTAAAATCTACAACAAACTTACGCGCTTGGTGGTGCTATGTTATTTAGCACCATGTCTGAAAGGGACCTGGGGGATCAAAATTGACCAGAAAATGAATATGAATAACCAGTGTGATGCTACAGTTAGCAGAGTCAACAATATGCTGTCATGCATCAACTGATGCATCTCAACCAAAACTAAGGAAGTTATTTTCCCACTCTACTTGGCATTGGCGAAGCTGCAGCTGGACTACTGCATCCAGTTCTGTGTGCCACACTTCAAGAAGGATGTGGAGAATCTTGAGAGTCCAGAGAAGAGACACTTGTATGATCAAAGGCTTGAAGAGCAAGTCATATGAGGAAAGGCTGACGGACATGGGACTTTTCAGCCTAGAAAAGAGAAGATTTTATAGGGATTTGCTGACAGCTTACAAATATATCAGGGTAAAGCATCAGGGGCTAAGTGAACAACTATTCACCAAAGCACCCAGGTGCAAAGCATCCTTGGGTGCTGGTGGACTGTGAGTTCACTTGAATCTGGAAGAGATCTGGGACAGAAGTTCAATAAACCAATTTAACCTAAATCTGTTAAGTCTGATACTACGTCCATCCAGGTTGATCTTAAATGGGTTTTGGCCATTTTGAAAGCAGTTTATGTGCACTGAAATTCTGTTGTTACAGATTTGAGTAATTTTCTGATCACTTATACCTGTCTGTGTGTAATTTCTGTCTCTAACCTTGCTGTTACAAGTCTGAGTAAACACAGACAAATATTTGCAGAGAGAAGTAAGATATAGAAATGTAATCAAAACATGACAAGACAAGTGAGCTATTGGAGAAAATTTTACCTAGATTTATTCTAAAAGAAAAGAAAGTGCTGTATCCAACGGGCATGCTAGACTGGTTGCAACAAAAATGGCTTCTCTATCATTTACATGACACATATATCCTAATCCAGATGCTTTTGAATGGTATACCTCAATTAACATTGAATACATCAAAAATAAATGTATGCTCATGTGTATGCTCTGTACAGATTTCCTGAAATATTCTGATCACCCTAATAAGCCTAATATTCTGGTCACTTTATATATAAAAGATTCCTCCTCGCTCCCTCTCCCCCCTCCCATTACTGAGACAACTGGTTTGTGCATTACCTTGTTCCAAAACTAAACTTCATTTTTTTTCCTCTTCCAGAACTGTCCAGGTTGTCCTTCAAATATTACTTAATGAAATGGTTAAGAATTGTATCCAATACCCTGAAAAATATTGATTAACAAATCTTTTGTGAGTGGTAAGTTCAGCTGAAGTATTAAATTAGTAATACAGACACTTTAATTGAGATAGTGACTTGTTTGAAGGGAAATTTTGTCAAACTTTCTATAATTTGTCAAGTAATATTGTACTGTTGTAAAAAAAGCACTCTAAAGTATACAGTCCAGATAGCTTTTTGAATAACTCTCCTTCTGTACTTCTTTCAGAAACCTACCAATTCACATGTTCTGATTCGATATCAGCCCTCCCAGGCTACCCTTACCTAGTAAGGGCTTTGTTACATATTAAGTTTACATAGCTCAAGAAAATCTTAACCCCCACTTGTCCACACATTAAAGTGTGTAAATCAGTTTGATGCACCCTTAAAGAATGTGTGGCCACTTTCCTCAGATAAGCCACCCAAGTTTCAGTCCTCCAGCATCCGAGGATGTAGTGTCCCCTCCCCAACCCCTCTGTGTGGGCAACTCACAGCTGTAGCTCCTAGTTAGGCCTCTGCACACCAGCCTGCTAGTGCCAAGTCACAGCTGTGCAGGCCAGGTACACTCAGAGGTTTTAGCTTGAACATGCAACTACTCTGAACTCAAACTAACACTAACACTGGAGATGTTTGAAGTGCAATATGTAACAAGGCCTGAATTCCATGATCCTCTAATGATCCATTTTCTCTGACATTTTGCCATTTTTCTGAAGATGTTCAGGCCTTCTTTATTTTATTCTTCTGATTTTCTTTATTCTTTTGTCATCTAATCTCCCTACATCTTTGATCAGGGCAAAGAAGGAGAAAAGCTACAGATCACCATAAGCAAGGAGTACATCAGAGAGCTTTGGACAAATCTAAATAAATTTAATTGGCAGAACTTCAAGAAAATCATGTTAAGGTGCTGAAGAAACTAGCTTTACAAATTTTGGAGTGACTGGGCATGTCTACGTGTGCACCCCACCACATAGTTGGTAATGCACAGTTATTTAGTACTTACCTTATCAAGTACTAAATGACTGAGCAGTACTTGCTAGTATGGTAGTCTTTGTGGTGCATGGGTTGCTTTTGACCCTACTGTGCAGTAGCAATGAGTTACTGTGCACTAGCTCATTGCTACTACACAGTAGCAGCAGTGTCATGGTTATTGCCAGCTGATGCTACATCGCAAAAGCAACAAGCTACATCACCATGTTTATCGCTCTGCTAACATTGCACCTCATTTAGATGTGTCTGCTTGTAATGCTATTTGGAAAGCCATGAGCCAAAGTCTCAGAAGATTGGAAATGAGCTAACATAGTTATTTTATAACTTGCTCCAGTAACTTACCAGGCATTGAAGTCAGTCTGACCAGTTAATAACTTTCGCATCTTCCTTTTTCTTCCTTTTACATATTAGAACTGATTTGTAAACACTTATAAAAGGAAGGGGTGATTACTAGCAGTCAACATGGACTTATTAAGAACAAATCATGACAATCCAACTTGATTTCCTTCTTTGGCAGAGTAACTGTTTCAGTGGATGGATAGGACATGGTGAACAAAATAGCTGGACTTTAGTAAAGCCTTTGATACACCAAGCTAAAGAAATGTGAACTCAACAGATCTACTGGTAGGTGGGTATGTAACTGGCAGAATAATAGCAAGAACAGAGTAACTATAAATGGATCAATGTCAGAAGGGCAAAAGGTTTTAAATGGAGTTCCTCAAGCCTATATTCTAGGTCTGTTGTTGTACGATATTGTTATTAATGGCTTGATGGAGAAAGAGAGAGCTTCTTCATATTTACAGGTGATATCAAAGTAGGAGCAGTAAACACTTTGGAGGATAAATTTAGCATTCAAAAGGACCTTGATAAACTGGAGGACTGGACACTATGAAATGAATTAAATGAATGTATGAAATTCAATAAACAGATTCCTCTTATACCTCAGAGAAAACTTCCTAACGTAAAACCAATAGAACAGTTGAATAAGCTACCTATGGAAGTTATGGGATCTTCACTGGAAGTTTTCAAGAAGATTCTGGACAACCATTTGCCCGTATTGTTATAAGAATAGTGATTCCTGCATTTTTGCAGGGCGTTAGAACAGATGATTCTTCTGATTCTTTCACTTTATGATTTTATGAGCTTTCTTCCCTTGTTTTAATGACTGTTACTGCTACTTAAAAATACCCTTAGGTTTTCTAGACGCCCATTATATTAGTATCTTATGGCTCTTACTAATACACCTGGTATAAGACAGCATAAATTCAGGGAACAGTGGCAATAATGTCTTCCTATCAAGCTTGGTATATTGTGTGATTAATTCTATTTTCAGCTTTTACTTTCCTCTGATGTGTTGTGGTATAGGTTTTATGTTATAATATCTTGTCTGTTTCTTAGATGGAGAAAATAGTTTATTTTTCTCTTTGAGAAATGATAGCATTTGATTAACACTGTCCTAAATGATTTCCCAACTTGAAAATGTTCCATTTCTATTTTCCTAAGTTAGCAATATTTTCATTCATATAGAATATTTATTGTTTTGTCTCTGAATTTTTCCTTTTTATGATTCTACTTGATTAATATTTAACTGTTGACTGATACATTTTTCTCAAGCTGCAATATTTTATTTTCTAATGCTTACCATATGTTGGCTGTTTCTTTTATATGATTTCCCTCCGCCTTGTTTCCTCAGTCTCCCATTGCTAAAATGTAAACACAGATGTCTATATACAGTGGGTGCTATTACTATTTCAATGTGATGAGACAACACTCCAGGTTTTGTTCTCCTTGCAGTTATATTAAGTTTAACCCACATATTTATTAGCCTGGTTCTGTCAGTTTTGCATTGGCATGCCTTTTATATACTTTAAACATACTTTAACTTTGTGTCTATTTCAGATAACCTTGTGATTTGAGAGACCCATTTTCCTCAAGTATTCATTAAAAATAGTTATTTAAGTTCTGCTCTTGCACCAACAAAATTAATTGGTACCTTGCCACTGACTTCAATAGACACAGCATAAAGCCCCCCATGAACAAAGCTGCTGCGCAAGACCACTTTGTTTTGCAAAAATAGCCCTCGACTGATCTTTCAATGTGATTTTCCAGGGTTTTGCCTGCATCCGTTGTGGCAATTACTATCCCTGGATTTTCCTGAAAGTCACTTAGGTCTAGGTAAAAAATGGACTTGTCATAGAAACAACAATAAAAATAAAATACTACAGGAAATGGACATTTTGGGCTACAGGATGCTAAAGATACAGTAGACTAATTCTACTGCACATTACTGTTGCCAGCAAAAATGGGCTAATGCATGAATGTGCAGTAGAAGTAGTCTACTGCTCATTAACATCACAAAAAAAAGTGTGTGCCAGCACTACTACACAGTAGCATTAATTACAGCACATTAAATTAGCACCTGTAATCACAGGTATTAAACTTAATGCACCATAATTACAGTGCATTCATGAATGCATAGATGTGCCCTTTGTTTGTTTGCTTGTTTTGGGGGGTAAAGTCCCCTTAAAAATTAGGGTGCTTGTTTTCAGTACAAAAACTGGAGGCGGGGAGGGGGAAACATATGTGGAAGACAGGCTGAGAGCTATGGGGCTTTTTAGCCTGGAAAAGCTCAGGGGTGATCTGATGGCCACCTATAAGTTTAATCAGAGGTGACCACCAGTATCTGGGGGAACATTTGTTCACCAGAGCAGCCCAAGGGATGATGAAGTCGAAAGGTTATAAACTACTGCAAGACCATTTCAGGCTATACTTAAGGAAGAATTTCTTTACTGTCTGGGCTCCCAAGGTCTGGAATAGCCTGCTGTCAGAGGTGGTTCAAGCACCTACATTGAAAACCTTCAAGGGAAATTTGGATGCTTATCTTGCTGGGATCCTATGATCCCAACTGACTTCCTGCCCTTCGGGCGGGGGGTTGGATTCAATGATCTTCCGAGGTCCCTTCCAGCCCTAATGTCTATGAAATCTATGAAATTAGTTATTAATGAGGAAATTATTTAAAAGGCAGAAGAAAGAACCTGGATAAAACTATATATATATTTATCCTTAAATGACAGGCTGACATTGAGAAATGGGGGACCAGAGAACCACAAATATAAGCTCACAAAATAATTAGGAAATGCATTATCCTAAAAATTTTAGCAAAAGGCAAGGGGCAGAGAATGGGAATCAGCATTTTTAGGTTCTTTCCCCATTTACTTCCATAGATTTTGTAGACACTAGGGCTGGAAGGGACCTCGGGAGATCGTCGAGTCCAGCCCCCTGCCCCAAGGGCAGGAAGTCAGCTAGGGTCAAAGGATTCCAGCAAGATAAGGATCCAAACACTTCTTAAAGGAGTCGAGAGTAAGTGCTTTTACCATCTTTGGAGGGAACCTATTCCAGGTCTTGGGGGCTTAGACAGTAAAGAAGTTTGTCCTTATGTCCAGGCTAAAATGGTCTTGGAGGAGTTTGTGACCATTTGACCTTGTCATCCCTTGGGGCATTCTGGTGAACAGACATCCCCCCCAGATCCTGATGCACACCCCGATGTACTTATAGGCTGCCACCAGGTCATCCCTGAGCCTGCACTTTTCCAGGGTGAAGGGTCCCATGGCTCTCAGCCTCTCTTCATGGGGACTATTCTCCTGTCCCCTGATCATGCATGTGGCTATCCTCTGAAATCTCTCAAGCTTCTCCACATCCTTCCTGAATTGTGGAGCCCAGAATTGGATGCATAATTCTAGCTGTGGCCTCACCAAGGCTGAGTACAATGGGAGGATGACGTCCTGAGATTTACTTGAGAAGCATCTCTGGATGCAAGCCAGAGTTTGGTTTGCTTTACCACATGCAACATCACATTGGTGGCTAATGTTCATCTTGTGGTCAATCATGACCCCCAAGTCTCTTTTGGTCTTGGTGCTAGTGAGTGTTGCACTGCCGAGTCTATAAGCCTACTGCAGGGAGGGTTCCCCAAGGTGGAGTACCTTACATTTGTCGGTATTGAATGTCATCATGATTGTATCTGCCGACTTTTTCAGCTTGTCCAAGACAGCCTGGATCATTAGCCTATCCTCAAGTGTGGATGCTCTACCCCAAAGTTTGGTGCCATCGGCAAACTTGGCCAGTCCACTCCTGACACCAGTATCCACATCATTGATGAAGACATTAAAGAGATCATGCCCAAGGATGGAGCCACTGGTCACGGAGTACCATTATGATTCATTTTTGTTGACCACCACTCTCTGACTCTGGTTTTGGAGCCAATTTCCCAGCTATCAGACTGTGATGTAGCTGAGGAAACAGTCGGCCAATTTTTCCAAGAGGAGATATGGGACACCAGATCAAAGGCTTTTTTAAAATCCAGATATGTGACGTCAATCTCTTCTCCCTTGTCAAGGTGATGTGTCACCTAGTTACAGAAGATAAGTTTGGTCAGGCAAGACCTACCCACAACAAATTTGTGCTGGCTGTCCCTCAGGATGTTGCCATCAGCCAGCTTATGAAGAATGGACTCTCTGATTTTTTTCTAGAAGCTTTCCAGGGACTGAGGTCAAGTTGATTGACCTGTAGTTCCCTGGATCTACTTTAGTCCCTTTCTTGAAGCTTGGCAACACACTGGCCTTCTTCCAATCTCCAGGTACTTCACCTGAGTGCCAGAAGTTTTCAAAAATCTTTGCCAGTGGCTGGGCTATGACTTCAGTATACCTGGACGCGATTGCCCCAGGGTTATACTGAATCCCCTTCTCTTTTTTCTCAAATTCTGAAGAAAGATCTAGATGACATAATATTTAAAGAAAATTCTGTGCTTGTGCAATATGTTGATGACTTGCTTTTGGCATCTACCCCCCTTGAAGCCTGTAAAACTGATTCTTTAACTCTCCTCACCTCTCTTGCCCTAAAAGGCAATAAAGCATCTAAATAAAAGCTACAACTTTGTCTTCCTCATGTCCACTATTTAGGTCATGATATTTCCACTAGAGAATGACTACTTTCTTCTTCCAGATTAGAAGCTCTTCTTAAAATTCCTAGATCAACTACTGTGTCCCAAATGCATACCTTCCTAGCCATGGCTGACTACTATCACCAGTGGATACTTGGCTATGCCTCTATAGTCAAGCCATTGCAAAATCTGACTCTTGTTAATACCCGTTAGCCTTTACCCTGAACTTTAGAGATCGAAGCCACGTTTGCCTCTATTAAACAAGCTCTGTCGCAAGCTCCTGCCTTAGGCCTTCCCAATTATACTAAACCTTTTATTCTCTTTTGTCATGAAAAGGATGGATTTGCACTTGCAGTACTCACTCAGACACATGGAGACAAGCACCATCCCACTGCTTATTATAGCTCTGCTCTTGACCCAGTTGCAGCTGGACTTCCTCCATGTCTTCGTGCTATAGCTGCAGCTGCTGTCACTGTTGAACTTTCCTCTACCCTTGTATTACGTTGTCCCCTTACTGTTGCTGTCCCACATGCTGTAGCAGCCCTTTTACTAAAAACAAAAACCCAACACCTTTCTAATGCTAGATTAACTGAGTATGAAATATTGCTTCTCTCTGCTGGAAATGTCACCCTAACTAGGTGCCCTGTTTTAAACCCTGCTTCTGTGTTGCGTACCGCTTCGGATGGTGAACCCCATGATTACATTATTGTTGCTGCTCACCTAACAATGCCCTGCAATGTGGCCCTCACCAGGGCTTGCACCCTAGCCTCTGGTGCCTCTGTTAATATTTATACTGATTCTTGCTACGCTTTTGGTATTGTACGTGATTATGGTCAACTTTGGAAACAAAGAGGCTTCCTCACTTCCGGAGGTGCCAAGATTAGTAATGGTCCATACGTAAATGCCTTCTTGAATGCTTTACAATTACCTTCTGCTAGTGCTATTATTAAATGTCAAGCTTACCAGAAACCTTATGATGATGTTACACGTGGGAATGCGCTGGCAGATTCTGCTGCCAAAGCTGTGGCTATTTCCATTCCTCAGGCCACGCCTGTGTTTTTGTCTATTCTGACTGACCAGTCTCCATTGGCAAATCTTCATGACATTGCCCTCCTCCAAGATGAGGCTCCAGAACCAGAGAAATATACATGGAGACTGGCTGGGTGTTTGTTACACCCTGACCATTTGTGACACTCCCTGGACAGCCGCCTGGTTTCCCCAATGGTCCTTCTTCCTCATCTTGCTTGCATACACCATGGCATGGCACATGTGAGCAAAGGGGGGATGATAGAAGCCTTTAAGCTTGATTGGTTTGCTCCAACTTTTCTATCTGTGGCTCAACAGTACTGCCACACCTGTCCTATTTGCCAAGCCCATAATGTGGGAAAGCCTGTAAAAACAAGGGTGGCAGCACATCCCCCACCCTGGGGACCGTTTGTAAATTTACAATTATATTTTATTCAAATGCAGAAATGTTGTTCTTATGAATATGTTCTTGTTATTGTATGTATGTTCTCTGGATGGGTAGAAGCCTACCCATGTGCATAAGCTGATGCCATCACTGTAAGCAAAAAGTTGCTCAGAAACTTTATGCCAAGGTTTGTTATTCCTTTATCCCTAAACTCTGATAGAGCAACTCATTTTACTGAACAGATAATGAAAGAAGTCTGCAAAGACCTGCAGATCTAACAGAACATTCATTGTCCATACCATTCACAAGCCTTGGGCTGAGTGGAACGTCAAAATGGCATTCTGAAAAATAAACTTACCAAAATTTGTGCTGAGACAAACCTGAAATGGCCAAATGCACTTCCCACAGTCCTTATGAATGTGAGATCTACTGCCAACCGAAAGACTGGGCTTAGCCCACATGAAATTCTAATGGGAAAACCCATGAGAATCCCCACCTCGCCACCTGTTGCCTCCCACTTTTGCAATATACATTCACTTGATGATACCATTCTGAACTATTGTAAGGCACTAATGAAGTGTGTTAAGGCTATTTATTCACAGGTACAAGCAGCTCTCCCCAAAGAATCAGATGAACCGTGCCATTCCATCCTGCCTGGTGACTGGATCCATATAAAAGTCCATCAATGAAAGTCATCACTGGAACCTTGCTGGAAAGGCCCATTCTAGGTACTCATGACCACCAACACTTCAGTAAAGTGTCAAGGACTCCAGACATGGATCTACGCTTCACCCAGTAAGAAAACATCGGCCCCATTAGACCCAGAGTTTCCCCCATACCAGTTTTGTAATCAGCCTCCACAGACTGGTAGTGAGCCTAGCACCTGCCAGCAGGAGAGCTCAAGACCAGTAGTGAGCCAAGCGCCTACTGGCGAAGAGGATTTGCCACTACAGAGTGAAGAGGATGTGCCCCAATGACACCACTGTGCCCTCCAGGAAAGGAAAAAGGCCTCTACCTAGTTCCTGGTTCCCGAGTTGGAGTTGATTAGTCATGATTTGGGTAGTTTGCAGTATTTATTTTTGGACTATCTTATATGAACTTGACTCACCAGTTATGAGAAACTCTGTAAACCAAACTACACTTCCGCACCAACAAAGATCATTTCATGAAAATGTGTTCTTGTCTTTAGTTAATCAAATTAGGATAAATTTAAATGTCTCTCATTGTTGGATATGTAGTCATGTCCCCATCTATTCTACCAAAGGAATACCAATGATTCTGGTACCGTTGAGTGTAACCCAGATGTTAGCCCCTTGCTATTCAGATTTTCATGGAAATGAAACCTGGCAGAAAGTAAGTTGCAACTGGTCTGACTATGTAGGATTAGCATATGCCACCCCTGGAAAATTTTGTTGGATCTGTAATGGATCTCGTGTTGAAGTAGGAGTCAGGAAGTGCAAGGTAGAATTTAAGATAAATGGTACTTGGTTTTCTAATAGTTCCTGGATATCTAACTACTCCCCTGCAGGTCAATTTTCAGGCTATTATTCACAATGGATGATGTCCCCATGCTGTAATACAGGTGGATTTCCTGCATTAGCTGGTCACTATTTTGTGTGTGGAGATAAGGCTTATAAAAATCTTCCTTCAGGTTGGAGAGGAACGTGCTATGTCTTTGCAGTATCTCCTGCCTTTACTATTAGATCTCTTACCTAAAGGAAAAATTCACAATGTTCATGAAATTATGGAAAATCAAAGGTTTTGGGGTATAATGTTCCCCAGCTATGGTGCAGGCTTAGCTATGTCTGAGATAAAGAAGGTTGCAGCATATCTGGAAAAGATTGCTAATGTTACTTCTGATGGTTTTGATAAAATAAATATGGAAATGAAGGAAATAAGGCAGATGACATTGCAAAACTGACCTGTGTTAGATTATATACTAGCCAGCAAAGGAGAAGTCTGTGCTTTAATAGGTAAAGAATGTTGTACTTATATTCCTGATAATTCAGAAGATATCCAGGATTTAAGTAAACTTATTCGAAAAGAAGTAGCCAAATTGCATGAGTCAGACAGTTGGAACTTGAGTTCTTGATTTAGCTCTTTTTCCAGTTCCTTAGGCTCTACCATCATTCATAATTTGTTGATATTGTTTGTTGTCTTTCTTGGAGTTGCCTAGTGTTTATAATAATACAATGTTGCTTAAGTTGTGCTGCCAAGCATATGCAGAATAGCCCTTTAACCAGAAACGAAGTGTATAATTTGTATGTTGAAATAGCGGAAAGTAAAGAGAAAAAAAAACTAGAAGTTGAAAGGCAAATGGCTATAAATATCTAACCTGTTGGGCCAAAGAGGCCCAAAAGGGGGAATATGGAAATAAATTTAACCAGGCTCCTAACTTGACTAAGAAAAGAGACAGAGACCAGAGGTGTTGATACTGCTCATTTCAGAAAAATGTTCTGAGATAAGAAAATCCTGCATGCCTTGTTTTTGTCTTGATATATTACCTTGTGTGTGGATGTTAGTTTTCTTTTCTCTCTGAAAACCAGAAACTGATAACTGTTCCTATAAGCACAATGTTTCCCTTTTCTTTAAGTAAACTGCCTGTGTGTCTGTCTGTGTCAGACCAGTGACTTACTCCTATTTGCTTCTCCAAGGTCGTATTTTTTTTCTCTCTCTCTGTCTTAAGTATAAATATGCCTGTAAAGTTATAGAGTTAGAGAATTCCTTTGAAACAGACAAGTGGGTGATTCCTCTTGCTGTATGGAATTCTCCCTGTGATCACAGTATAGCCCTAAATAAAGAAAGGCAGGTTCTGTCAGTTCTGATTCAATCACAACACAAAGTTTGATTTCTTCCACACATGCATCATTACACATACACACCAGCAGTTAGCAGTGGGAGTTTGGCGGCTCCCACTGCTCATCTGGGGGGGAATGGGGGAGGGCGTGTGCCCCCTGATGTGCGCAAGGTTAAGTGGGGTGGGTGAGGCCAGGGCTGCACTGGGCTGTGTTGGGAGCAGGGACTATGCCCCTCTGCCACTTGCCCAGCCAGGGTGGAGTGGGTGCAGGACGGCACTGCTGTGCTGCTTCTGGACAAGTGGCACACAGCAGCGGAAGCCACTGCCCCACTCCCAGATAAGACACATCTCCATTCCATGCCCACCCTGCCCTGGCTGGGTGAGCAGCAGGAGGGCATGGGGAGGTAGCTTGTGCCCCCAAATCAGGGTGGGCACTGGGGTGGGGCAGAATGAAGGCTATAGGGTGACCATAGCCTCCCCATAGGGCCTGCTGTCCACCCAGAGAGCAGCCCCGGCCCCCTGTCCGCCCCTTCCCAATCTCAGGGCACGCACTCTCCCATGCCGTCCTGCACAGCTGGGGCAGGGCTGGCACAGGATGGAGCCGTAACTCATCCGGGGGGGGCAGGTCCCACTGCTGCATGCTGCTTGTCTGGAGGCAGTACAGTGGCCCTGTCCTGCACCCACTCCTCCCCAGGTGGGCAATTGGAAGAAGGGCATAGCCCTTGCTCCCAGTGCAGTCCAGTGCAGCCCTGCCCTGCCCTGCCCTGCCCTGTCCCACACAGATCTAAGGGCACACCCCACCTGTGCCCTCTCAGACAAGTGGAAGGAGCCACCAGACAAGCAACTTGCCCCAGCCCCAGGCCCTCCCTCACCACATGGGGCCTTGATGTGCCCCCCACACCCCTTCCCCCTGCCCTTCCACCGCACCAGACTTACCAGCTGGATGCAGCTGTATCAAGCATCATAAAGAAACCAATCCCTCATTTAAAACATTTTTCCTATGGGAAAATTGGTTCAGAGTTACAACGTTTCAATTTAAGACGCAGTTTTCAGGAACCAACTGCGTCATAAGTCTGAGTACTGCCTGTATTTCTCAATTCTCTCTCTCAAAGTGTTCACTTAATATTGTAAAGTGCTGTTTGACTGTTGTGTCAGGCCAAAATATTACATTTACAGTTTTGATATTACAGATACAGCATATTAGACTAAGGGGTCTTTTTCCAAAAAAGGGTAAAATGCCCACTTATTCAAAATAAGATTGTACCCAAGAATATTGTGCACAAATTCTTATTCTTTCTCTCACAAACATTAAGAACCAAATTTTATTCTTACCTAAACCAGTTTCAAATAAAATTATAAATTTATACCCATGTAAAGGAAAACATAATTTGATCCCAAGTAAATGAAGGATGGTTGCTGAGATTTTATGATGCTTAGATACCTGAGGATATAGCCACTCTCCTTCACTGATTGTTCCCTAAAAAGTTCATTATGTATACATTTGACTTACTTTATATGTGAACACGTCTTCCTAAGTGACTGCTCATGCAGATGGCAATCTTTGAATAAAATGCTTAATAATTTAGCTCACTTAACATTTGTAATCATGTAGCTCATAATTTACTGCAGAATTTAATGCATTTAGCATTTCTTTTTGCCACTGGCATGCTTCAGACAAAGTGTCCTCACATGATATAATAGGGTGTTTGGTTTACTACATCAGGTTGGGGACACATTTATAACCAGGGGAAATCAGTCTTCTGATATGCAAAATATATCACTGTCATCATTCCTCCTAGGGATGTTCTTGTAAGGGTAGAGTTTTAAAATGCATTGAGTAAAAATTATCCTTGTGCCAAGCATTAATCTTCCTCAAACATGAGAAGCTAGAATTTTTTTTCTTTTTTAAAGCTGTATAACAACATCAATAACTGTTTGTTGTTTCATCCAGATAATAGTTACCTCACATGGCATATGTAGCAGGCCTGGGGTGTCTCAGGCAGCCCATTGCCCCCTAGCATTCTGTTATGGTGTGCTTTCCTCTCTCTGGCACCTGACATGCTCTTACACTCATTTATCACACCTTGATGTTATAAATTATTTGTTTGGAAGATAGTTTTCAACTGACCAGGGTGGCAGTCCAGGAACTTCCCTTTTGTTGAAGAGCTCTCTCCTTCTCTGCACCTGGCCACAGTACTGAAGTCATATTATGGCCCCAGGCAGTTCTGTGGACTGCAGGGCAGCCTGCTACTACAGTCTCTGGGTCCTAGGGTGGCCTGATACCAAATACTCTTTGTCCCCTTGGCAATAATTACAGTTTTACCAACCTTACTGTGTTGAAAATAATGAGACAAACTCTTAAAAATCAAGAGATTTGGCATGTAAACCAGGAGGTACTATTTTTGTAGTGCATGTGTTGCAGGGCTTATTTGTGAAGGCATGGGAGGCTGTGGGTATGTGTGTGTGGGATTTGGAGCCTGGGGTAAGGGGCCCACATACCCTAGCAGAATGCAGGTATTGTGGGTAAGGAGTGAGGGGCAGCAGCAAAGCTGGGGGAACTGTGACTTGAAAGTGAGGGGCAGACACACAGACAGATACAGACACACAGACAGCACCAAGCTGGCAAGTGCAGGGGAAGAGGCGGGGGGGCATATCATGGCCCCA
>NW_017729003.1:18469124-18473893 GCF_001723915.1 Gavialis gangeticus
GTGGGTAAGGAGTGAGGGGCAGCAGCAAAGCTGGGGGAACTGTGACTTGAAAGTGAGGGGCAGACACACAGACAGATACAGACACACAGACAGCACCAAGCTGGCAAGTGCAGGGGAAGAGGCGTGGGGGCATATCATGGCCCCCATGGTGAGGGAGGGAGTGGAACAGGGATGAATGGGGCCCCAGGGCCAGGGTAGGTCATATGACAGAGCCATGGGCAGTTTGTCCAGAGGCACATGGGGGGATCACGGATTCCCACAGCTGCACGCATCCTCAAGAGAGACATGGGGAGCATGTGCCTATCATGGGGCACAGGCATGCTGCAGGCTGGGACTCTGTGCCCTGCTGTCTTTGCCCTGGGAGCTGTGCACTGGCTGGTCTGTGCATCCTCTGCCTGCCCGGTGGGTGGCAGGCGGCACACTAGCATCATGTGGCTTCTGGGGCAAAGGCAGCAGGGCACAGAGCCCCAGCTCACAGCCCACCTCTTCCCCATGGGGACACATGCCCCTCATACCTTCTCCAGGGGTGCACAGGAGCCATGCTCATCCCCCCACCCCCCATGCCTCTGGACAAGCTGCACAAAGCTGTGTGACATGATCCATCCCAGCCCCAGTACCACAGTCACCCGAGCCCCTTCCCCACTCCCTCCCTCCCTGTGGAGTCTCCATCTGCCTTGCCTCACTCTTTCCCCTCTCCCTTCACCCCTCCACAGACTTACCAGCTGGGTGCTCTCTACATGCACCAGAAGAAAAAAGTCTTGTGATTTGAGGATTCTATCACAAGGTCTTGAGTGAAAGTTAATTTGATTTAAGAATCATGAGTGTTGCAATATTTTCAGGAGAGTTGGCATTGCTTTAAGCATGGCCTCCAGACTCCACTCATAGCCCCACCCATGGCTAAAAGGTGTAAAGAGTTAACAACATAAACATGTAAACCCTTAATTATGTATCTGTTAAACAGTCCCTTGCAAATTCCCCCTCACTTCAGTGTCTGCAGGGCTTCATTCCCCTCAGAGTACACAAACTCTTGTCCTCTAGTTTCTGTGGAGCTCCTTCTCCCCATAGCAGAGAGTCCTATTCAAGCCCAAGCAAGACCAAGACAGGAAGCTCCTACCCCTGCAATGGCTTATATGCCTCTGCCCCTCCCCTTTTCAGTCACCTGACCTGCGGTTTCCTTAATAGGGAATAGTAGTTTCCTATTAGCCTAACTAGCCTATTAGCAGGTCTGCTGCTATCCTCTGCTGCAATTCTGCCACCCTCAATCAATTGCCTCTAGCCTTCACCCCTCACTACAGGATAAGGGCATTGTTACTGTATGTTCGCAAATAACTACACTGAAATTATTGACAAAATACATGGAACAAAATATATAAAAGCAATGCATGCAAATGCTTTTTAAAAATTAAATATAAAAATAATTTAAAAACTTGCAGCTAATTATATTAAAACTGCATCTAGACTAAAATTATTTTTTCATACATTTTGGTAGAAAATTATGCATTAAATTACAACAGTGTACCTGAAATAGCTAAAATTATTCAACTAAGTGAGGAAACACAAAATTCAAAGTTAAGATTAGACATACAACTAGAGCTTTGTAAATAATTTCTTCTTTTTATTTTGTGCCCAAACCAAAAAAAAAAGGGGGGGGGGTTCAAGTAAAACCAAGTGCTGTATTTTCAGAGAATTACATGGGCTTTAGTCTCAATATATATATTTTTAATTATTTACTTTCCAATTATGTTATTCATTGTATTTAGACAGTATTCAGAACCCTACTTAGAATCATGATGGGATAGTGCTGGGCTTTCTACAAGTACAATAAATTCCACAATCCAACCCCCAAGCAATAAATTAAAATAAATTAACCAATGATGGAAGAAATGAGTACAACATCAGCTAAAATGGTGGGTGGGTGAGAGAAGATGAGCATAACCACATTAAGACTATCCACTAACATACTATGAAAAGGATGCTTGTGAACAGGGTGGCAAGATAAGCAACTTTGGAACCATGCCAAGTTTAGGTCAGATGAATGTTACTGTAGATAAAGTGGCTTCATTGTTCTGTACCACTGTTATAGAAGAATTGTGACAGTCAGAAAACCATAGTCTAGGCCAAGCCAGTGGTTTTAACCTGTGGTCTGTGGACCCCTGGGGGTCCATAGACTATGTTTGAGGGGTCTGCAAAAGGTGACTACTTTCAATGAAAAGTATGTGAATACTCCAATAACAGTTACAGTTCAAAGCGTTCTGCACCTCCATTCAAAATTTCCAAAGGGGTATGCACCTCCATTTGAAATTTTTAGGGGTCCACAAATGAAAAAAGGTTTCAAACCACTGGCCTAACGTATAAAGCTGCATTTCATTTCCAAAATAGTTCCGCGTGCCTTTATAAACCCCCAGAATTTTAGCTTTGCAAGTTATACATGAGGACTAGGCTTATCTGTGAACAGTGACAGCGACAGCAGCAGTGAGGGGTGGAGTGTTCCCCTTCCACACACCTGTTTCTAAGGGAATAGACATTGTGGAGTAACCCACCACCCCACCCACATCTACTGCTTCCACTGTTGCTGTTCCCAGCTGAACCCATCCTGTATGCAGTCCAGCTGCAGTGGTCAGGATTGGCTTTGAAACTTTCTGTGCCCCCAGAACAGTGGGCACAGCAACAGTGGGAAGCCAAATGGTGGGGGAGGGGCAGGATAGAGGAGAGGAATATGTCTTTGAGCACAGAAGTAAAGGGGAGAGGATTCTTATGTACTTTGAGGACTTCAAAAAAGAACACAGGGGCTCCTGTTGTATGATTCAGTCTGAAATGGGTGTACAACCACACCACCACACCCCTTCTGGGGCTCCTCTTTCTGTGGACACTGAGCAAGAGGAAGAAAGAATGTAGAAACTGACCATCATCACTACTTCCTTTCCCATCTATGCACTTCCTCTCTGCTCAACAATGTACTTCACTTTCAGGCAAGGAAGAGTAAAGCGGCAAATTATACAGAATATTATGGCAGTATGGAGACAAAATTTTAGTTGTGTTTTTGACCACATGCAACTATTCTTCCATGAAGTTCTAAGAGCTGCCCTAGAACTGATGTAAAAATGTCTGGCTTGCTTTTCCCATCCAACATCTTTACTTCAGTTATACACACATGCACATATTTAAAAGTAAACCAGACTAGGTATACATTATCCTGCATCTCCGTCCGCTCATTTGCCTTCCAACTAGGAAACTATTCCCTGAAAAATTTACAAGCTTCCTCGATTATTCCTGATAATACTAACTAGCTATCATGTTAAAAACAATGCAATGTTCACCAATACTTTTCATGTTAATCATGATATAAAATCCAAGACAGAGATATTACCACATGCATTGCCAAACAACACAACCAACAATTCATCCTTTTTGTACCCCAAATCTAGATTTAGTTCAAAAGTACCAAAGCTAAATGAAAGTGATATAGAAGGACATGTTGTTGTTTTTTTAATTTATTTTAAACTTGAATGAGGGAAATGCCATATATTTATCTATACATAGTGCCTTGTCTGCAAGTTGTCACTTAGTGAGTTATATTGATTAGGGCCGTGTGAAGCTTCAGGTGGCGATTTGATTTAGAGGAGATTTGGCCCAACACTGTGGCCAAATCTCCAAATCCGAATCAAATCATGGGACCAATTAAAAGGTGCAAATTGATGTAAAGCACTCCATATCTTCGGAAAAGATTTGGAGAGATTTGATGATTCAGGGAGCTGCAGCCAACTCCGAGCTGGGCTCAGAGGGTTGGGGGGGGACCGTGGGGGGACCCCTGCCAGCTCCCATCCCATGCCTGCTCCTTGCCCAGCCCCACCAACCCCTGATTACTCCCCCTGTCCCGCCCAGAGATGCCCCACCTGCCCCAGCTCCCAGAGTTTTTTTTAAAAGCCCCAGGGCTCACTGGGTGCTGCAAGGCAGGAGGGTGATCCCTACTGTTCCCCACGGCTCCATGCTACAAAGGGGGCTCCTAATGAGTCCCCTGTCACCCCTGTCATTCCCCCAGCCCCTCCACAGGTGCCCTACCTGGGCCAGCTCTGGCCCTTTAAGAAAAAAAAATGAGAAAAGTCCTGGGACTCACCACTCCTGCAGTGGTTTTGAAGCTTCAGGGGGCTTGTGTAGAGCCCCCACATGATGCAGGGCAGTGGCGATAGCTCCCCCCAACTGGCATGAGTGGTGACTCCAGGGCTTTTTTCATTTTTTTCTTAAAGGGCCAGAGCCTTGGAGGGTAGGGTAGCCACAAGGGGGGCAGGGGAGCTCATAGCAGAGACCCCCATGCAGTGTGGGGCAGCAGGGATCACCCTCCCCCACCTGGCAGCACTGGTGAGTCAGGGCTCTTTTTTTAAACAAGTGCCAGGAGCTGTGGTGGGTGGGGCAGCCACTGCTGAGCTGGAGGGATGGGCCTGGCTGATTTGGAGATTCAGCAACAGCCAAATCTATGAATCAGATTTGGCCAAATTGAATCAGGACAGTGATTCAAATCACCAAACCAAATCACTGTCCCCAAATCGGCTGAATCTGAAGCGAATACTAGCCACTTTGCACAGGCCTAGTATTTATGTTCTGTGTAAACTGAATCTGCTCAGCCACATAGTACAATATCAGTGAATCAAAATCAAACAGCCAGTGTCTACTTTTTTCCAGTTTGTAATGATATTCCCTCACAACTAATCCCTTTATGTTCCATCTCCTGTCATCTCTTATAGGCTGGTGGACCTCCTCCGGCGGGCTTTAAA
>NW_017729003.1:18473904-18474922 GCF_001723915.1 Gavialis gangeticus
TGCTCAGATCCCTTCCGACCCTAGAAACTATGAAACTATCTCCTTCCTCACACATTTTACAATATATGCCACTCTAAAGAACTCCATGTCTTCCATATTCTCTTTATTTCTGATCTTTATTGGTGGAAAAAAATGTAAATGAGGAAATAGTTTTAAGGGAATTTTAGAGAAATAACTTTTCACTGTTTTGTCAAGAGCTACCTAACATCAAATGTCTTTATGAACAGCCAGTTTTGGCAGAGTTTTCACACATTGCAACTTTCTGAAACATTCTCCTTTGGGGCTGAAATTTTCCACTTAGGACACTGTCTTTTGAAAGTGTGGTCAAAATTCCTTCATTCCTTTTTCTAAGCCATAGAATGGTTAAAGCACACTGTGTGGGGAAAAGAGTTATGCAACTCTTTATAGCTTTAAAAAGAACACTATTTTGTGTCTTTTCATATGTGAAAAAAAGGACTTATTTTAATACATCTTTTTAATACTTGTGGCTTAGGAGACAGATATTTGCAAGCTGCTTGCAACAGGTGTCACTGAAAATCAGATTAATTTTAAAATAACTGGTACTCATTCCAAAATTCTAACACTGTTCCTTAGTATATCAAGAAAGAGCATAAATGTGACAATTCTGTAAAATTTCAGGGTGGGAGGTGAGGGGGAGAGAGGGGTTGTCACTTTGCAACACTGTTCCTAACCTCTCCCCTAATTTATTGATATTTGTTTTTGGGAATGTAATGTCACTTACCTTAAACTGTTTTTACTTTCTTCATTGGTGTTTATACTTTTGGTGCATTTATAGACAGCAATCATATGTCCCTTTCTCCCCCACACACCTTTATTTTGCTAGGTTAAACAAGTGAAACTCTTTTAGACTCCTTGTATATGATAGGCTCAGATCATTCACAAAACAGCCCTTCTTTACACCTGTTCCAGTTTGATTTCATCATTCTTGCATAACTAAATAGCAATCAGTATTTTAGAGAAGGGCTAACCAGAGATTTTTCACAAGGTACTAATACAG
>NW_017729003.1:18479922-18481628 GCF_001723915.1 Gavialis gangeticus
ACACCTTTATTTTGCTAGGTTAAACAAGTGAAACTCTTTTAGACTCCTTGTATATGATAGGCTCAGATCATTCACAAAACAGCCCTTCTTTACACCTGTTCCAGTTTGATTTCATCATTCTTGCATAACTAAATAGCAATCAGTATTTTAGAGAAGGGCTAACCAGAGATTTTTCACAAGGTACTAATACAGCCCTAATTCTAGTAGAAATACCATGCTGGATAACCTAGATTTGCATTGCCTCTTTCAATGCTGCATCACATCAGCAGCTCATATGCTGTGAACACATAACACAAGATCTTGTTCTTTACTACCTGATGTATTTACAGATGGTAATCAAAATTCCTCTCAGCTTGAATTTCTTAATTTTGATGAAACAAAAAAGAATGAGGTGATATTGTTAGGAAAATTTTATCCTTTTTTTAGACCAGTTGCAATTCAAAAACTCAGTCCAACTCAGGTAAGTACCCAGTCACTATAGCATATATTTTGTTGTTTTGATTGTTTATTTTTTAAACAAAACATAATTTGCTAAAACAACTAATTCCTGAATATATTATTAGTAATAATAATAATGAAGTATGTGTATGATATTACATTGTGTTACATCTTATGTGATATTGCATAATGTAATTATTAATGACCAAACCATTTTTTCCATCTATGGCTACTTAATTTTAAAAAGAATTTTCAGAATAAAAGAAAAAAAAACAGATTATTTAATTTATTTACCCATTTTACATATTTTTACTTTACAACTACTTTAAAATATCTCAATTATTGTATCAAGTAATTGGAATTAAAATTATCTAAAATCATTCAGTGTTATTGAGCTGTTGTCACTTTACCTTTTGCAATATTGACACCTCTTCTGATTTAGTCATGGATTTTGAAAGGCAGCTACTTTTTATGTAATCAGAGCTTCTGGACAGAAGTGATATTTTCCCAACCAGGAAACAACTGGGACCACCTGAAACCAGAGATACTGGTCCTGCCTTTGTACAAGGTAATGTGCATCATCACAGCTTCACAGGAGAGCTGAGACTCCTTACCACCTAAGAACTGCTGCCCAGAGGGTTTTTCCAATTATTGACTCTTCTGTGAAAACCTATGAAGTATGAACTTTCATTTCTACCCAGGATAACTTTTTCAATCTTTTCTCTGGTGCCTAATGAAGGGTGTTTGTGCCCCAAGGCTTGCAATTAACTTTTGGCGGGGGGGTTGCAAAAAATTGTGTTGGGCTAATGAAAGATATCACCTTTGTCCACAAGCTCCAATTACTTTTTCCTCTAAAGCAATACGGCTACAACCTGGATACCTGAGCTATTTTTTATACTGCATTTCTCAACACAGAAAGGCAACAGACAAACAAGAAAGATGAAACATAGCAGTCATTTTGAAAGCGGCAGACAGATAAGGAAGGAACAGCTTCAATGACAACTATGAGAACTGCCCCACTGTTGTCAGTATTTTTGGACCTAATGTTTGAGAAAATTCTTTCATCTTACTGATATACTGCAGCTGGAAGCCTTGAATACTTTGTATGAAGAAAAAAATATCCTGTCCTCTATTTTCAACTGTTTACTGGATATAAAGAGACCAGAAAAATTACCACATGCATTTACATGATGGGGGGGGGGGGGTTTCACAGCATCTCAGGTTTAAAAAAACGGAAGACTCTGTGGGAGAGGAAAGTAGCAGCTTAA
>NW_017729003.1:18486628-18493366 GCF_001723915.1 Gavialis gangeticus
GGGGGGGGGGTGTTTCACAGCATCTCAGGTTTAAAAAAACGGAAGACTCTGTGGGAGAGGAAAGTAGCAGCTTAAGTTTATGCTGTGTTGCTTTTTTAGTTCAATGTTAGACAACAATTGAAAGCTATTTTTTATGTATGAATTTTTCTAAAATGTTTGTATTTATTATGCAAAATAAAAAAGAATCAAATTGGAAAAAGAAAAGCAGGAGGAGGGAGAGCAATTCAAACTATCTAAAAGAGTTCTTTAAGAAATCTGTATCAATATTAAGACACCCTCAAGACTAGGAAGAAGTTGCTGACTTAACTTCTTTTAAATTTCTTGGTTATATCAATACTATGAAGAAATATATCAATCCCCATCACCAATCATCCACAGCTTGATGGGATAAAAAGTGGCTTCTCTTCTCTACCTACATATTCTCCCTGGTGGTGGCCCTCTCATTGGAGTGCCGAGAACCTGACCTCCACCACGTGTGCTCTTTCCATGATCCAGTTGGCAGTGGAAGCGTGGCTGGAAGCTGAGGGGTGCCTGATAATTCTTTATCATGGGGCACTGGTGAAGATTTTCTATACACTGGGGGACCTGCAGTGCTTCTGGTGCCCTGTCCTGGGGTGCTTGCATCATGAGCCAGGGCTATGGGCCTCTCTATGGACCAGGTGAGGAGGGTATCTGTGGGTCCCACTGGAAAGAGTGCCCCAGCCCCTCAGGCCCCCCTGGCATCCCAGCCACAACCACAAGTCTACCTGTGACCTCAAGGAACCCCACCTCCCAATCAAATTTAGAAGAGTCCCAGGGAGGGCAGCAGCAACTGGGGGGACAGAGGGAGCAGGGCCCCCCTGCCCCTAGTCATACCTCCATCATGGCTGCCCCACCTTCCCAACCCTCACCTTCTTTTGCTGGAGCCTATCCACCTGAGGACCACCCCATGGCTGCATGGGTTTAGGTCCCCTCCAGGCATAAAGGCAAGAGGAAGACCCGGGCACAGCTGGAGCCTTCTGAAGTGGAGGACTCCTTTCCTCCTCCCAAGACCACCACCCAGGGGAAGAAGTGGCCCAGCCTCCAGGGGTCTCCCCAGCTGTGCCTGACATCCCCACCCCTGGGAAAGATCAAATAGGTGATCCCCATGGAGGAGGTTTTGGGGCTGCTGGATAGTCCAGAACAGAAGCCTAAGGGGGGAAGCACCTCATTCTGCTGACCAAGGCCTACACTTGAAACCACGCGTGCCGAGGCTGAAGCTGCCTACCCAAAGGCCTTCCTTTGGGTAGGCAGCAGAGCTTCCTCTCTCTGATCTGGGGGATACAGAGGCCCCGGTGAGTCCTGAAGGAGGAGGTCCCCTTTCTGAGGACCCGGAGGCAGAGACCAAAGCCACCCCAGTGCATGGTGGGTCTCTTCCCTCCCCCTACCTGGGAAACCTCACCTCCAGCCTGCCCCATAGTCCCGCACCAGAGGGGGTCGTGGTGGGGTCCCCTAACCAACCCCACCACAGGAACCCTGCACAGACCCCCTAGGGTTCCAGCTCTACCCCACCATTTTGTGAAAGAGCCCCACCCCTGTCCCAGGGGGCTGCAGAGCTCTCCCAATCCCAACCAGAATCTGGGTTCTTAGCAGACAGTGGGGTTCAGACGGTGCCTATGAACAACCCTGAGCCCCAGGACCAGGAGGAGGATGCCCAAGAACCAGCAGGCTCCATGGAGCCTGCAGACCTCTCAGTCCCAGTGGTTTCTAGGGATGAGCTACTTGCATTTCTTGAGGGTGACTACATCCACTGGTCTCCCAGCAAGGTACAGCTAGCCTTGGAGCACTGGGGAGATTTTGACAGTGTCCTTGAGATGCTGTGGTGGGGGAAGGCAAGGGGCCCAAAAGCCCCTTCCAGGATCTATAGGTGGGTCTGCAGTTTCATAGATGCCCTCTATACATATGGGATGGCGCTATGTGGACTGGTGGGCCTCACACCAGGAGTTGAGATGCATGAGACCCCTCCTGAACTGTCTACTCCACGCCCCCCCCAGCCATGAGGTCATTTAAGATTGTAACCCTCAATGTCCACAGCTATAAAATGGGTCTCCAGAGGTGCTGGGTGCTCTCCTTCCTTCAGGAGGGAGGGTAACTCATGGTATTCTTGCAGGAGACCCTGATGAATCCAGCCAACAAACCGAATTGGCAGCTGGAGCAGGGAGGCAAGGTCTTTTTTAGTCATCTCTCAGCCACTTTATGTGGGGTGGCCCCTGTGAGGGACCTGGAGTTGGTAGACTTCTTCCACCAGGTGGCCACATAAATCAGCACCCTCAACCCTTGCAAGTGCCTGGTCCTTGGCGGGGACTTTAATGTCACCCTAGATGACTGAGACCAGTCAGGCAAGAAGCAGAACCAGGCTGCCATGTGCATCTGTGGGGAGATCCTGATTGACTACTCCCTGGTGGAGACATCTGGCGTGCCTGTCACCCCACTGAACCCCCTGCCTTCACCTATGTGAGGGTGGGGGAGGAGCAGGCATGCCATTCCTAGTTAGAGTGGATTTCTATGTCTTTGCTGCACTTTGCCCAGGCCCACTTCTCTGGCATCTGACTGACCCCTTTCAGTGATCACTACCTTGTCTGGGCCCAGGCCACACTGGGGCCTGAGTGTCCGGGCTGGGCCTACTGGCATTTCAATGCCAACCTCTTGGAGGATGTGGCCTTCAGGGAGGGTTTCTGGGAGTTCTGGCTGGCCTGGTAGGAACAACAGGCAGCTTTCCCCTCAGCTCAGAGATGGTGGGATGTGGGGAAGGTGTGCATCTGGCTTTTTTTCCATGGCTACACTCGGTGGCATACCTGGCAGAGGGAGGTGGTCCAGGAGTAGCACTTCCCACTTAAGCTGGAGCTCGAGAGGTGCCTATTCACTGACCCAAACAATCTGTCCCTCTACAGATAGTGTCGGGAGAGGTGGGAACAGCTTTGTGCTCTGGACAAACACCACACCGACAGTACATTTGTCTGCTCACGTGTCTAGCTCCTTTGGGAGATCGGGGGGTCAAGAAGTACATCACCTGCCTTCTGGCGTGTGACGGCACCCTCCTTACAGATCCAGGCAAGATGCACCAGCACATGTGGGCCTTCTATGAAGAGCTCTTGTCTCTGGATCCAACCAATGCCAAGGCCTGTCAGACCCTGTAGGAGGGACTCCTGCAGGTCAGCATGGGTGACCTGAACTGGCTGGAAGCTCCTCTCACTCTGGATGAGTTTTCAGCCACCCTCCACCTGATGCCTGGCAATAAGGCACTGGACATAGATAGGCTGAACTTGGAGTTCTACCAGGCTTTCTGAGATGTCCTCGGCCCAGACCTCGTTGCAGTCTGAGCCAAATACAAGGGAAGTGGGGTGCTCCCCCTGTCATGCTGGAGGGCCATGCTGACCCTATTGCAAAGAAGGAAGATGCCCATGACCTAAAGAATTCACGTCCCATGTCCCTCCTCTGCACAGGCTACAGGGTGGTAGTGAAGGCCATCTCGCTGCACTTGCAGTCAGTGCTGACAGACACGATCCATCCTGACCAGATGTACATGACAACCTATACCTGGTTTGGGACCTCCTGGAGCTTGCACACTGGGAGGTCCTGTTTTTCACCCTCCTATCTCT
The DNA here is from genome assembly GCF_001723915.1 of Gavialis gangeticus. Classification (NCBI taxonomy): domain Eukaryota; kingdom Metazoa; phylum Chordata; order Crocodylia; family Gavialidae; genus Gavialis; species Gavialis gangeticus. The sequence continues at coordinate 18,490,246 of NW_017729003.1, forward strand.
GGACCAGGAGAAGGCATTTTACAATGGATCATGGGTACCTCACAGGCATGCTACGGGCCTTTAGCTTTGGGCTCCACTTCATGCAAGCTCTCCAAGTGTTGTATGCCTCTGCAGAATATTTGGTCAAGCTCAACTGGACCCTGACAGAGCCCATTCCATTCAGAAGAGGGGTGCTTCAAGGCTGCTTGCTATCAGGCCAGCTATATGGCTTGGCCCTGGAGCCCTTCCTTGTTCTCCTGTGGAAGCGGGTGTCAGGGTTGATGCTCTGGTAGCCAGCGGTGCAGCTGGTTCTGTCAGCATATGCTGATGACGTACTCCTCATGGTCCAGGACTCAGGTGACTTAGCACAAGTGGAGGCCTGCCAGGCATTGCCAGGCCTCCTCTGCCTGGGTTAATTGGGTCAAGAGCTTTGGACTGGCAGTAAGTGATGGGTGGCAGGTGGGCTCATTTCCACCCATGCTCCATGGGATCCATTGGAGCATGGGCTCACTGCTGTACTTGGGGTTCTACCTGTCTCTAACAGAACTCTCCCCACTGGAGAACTGGCACCAGCTGGAGGAAGGAGTGGTGGAACAGCTCCAATTATGGGCAGGGCTCCTTAGATGTCTCTCCCTGAGTGGGAGAGTGCTGATACTGAACCAGCTAGTCCTGTCCATGCTCTGCCACTGCTTACACACCCTGCCTGTGCCCCCTGAGGTCCTGCTGGGATTCCAGAGATGGGCACTGGAGTTTTTTGGGCCAGGAGAGCAGAGTTTTTTGGGTCATTGCAGAGGTCCTGAGCCTCCCATTGCAGGAGGGTGGCCAGGGCCTGGTTTGCTTGCACAGCCAGGTCTTGGCATTCTGCCTTCAGGCCTTGCAGCAACCGTTATACGGTGTTGACAGCCACACGGCATGGGGCCACCTGAGGCGTGATTTTCTCCACCATTGCTGGGGACTCTGATGCAACTAGCAGCTCCTCAGGCTGTGGGGCTTCTCCCTCTGGGACCTGCAATGGCTGTTAGATTTCTACCAGGACCTCCTCCAGGCCTGGAGGCTGCTTTCTGTCTCCAGGTCTCCTGCAACAGTCGCCCAGGGTGCCAACCTGCTCATCAAGCCCCTCCTCTGGAACCCCCCCCGGAGGTGCCAATGGCAGAGGCACCCCACTTGCAACAGAGGTTGATCCTGGCTGGTGTCACCAATACTGGAGACCTCCTGGACTACGATAGGCAGGAGTGGGTGGACCCCTCTGCACTGGCCTGGTGTATGGGTCTACCAAAGACACGTACAACCTGCTGTCTGGTCCAGGAGGTGAAATCTACCCTACTTCCCAATGCCCTTGCCTTTGTTGACCAGGTCCTGCATGGTGGTGGCAGTCCCCACCCACCCCCACCTTGTCCTGCAGCCCACTGGAATTTGTCATGGGGCCGGTGCTTCACCCAGCTTCATGGCGCTCTCTGCTCCACCACCTGAACTGACTGAAGGTTGCCAGACTGGTCCGCTTTTCCACTGTCCATCAACACCACCTCTACATGCTTGTGCACCACGCTGTCCATCGTGCCACCCTCACATCCTGCCCAGACACCAAGTGGCGGGACCTGCTCAGAGAGGACATGGCTGGGGCACCCCAGTGGCTGAGTCTGTACTCCACCCTCATCCCATGAGCCACTGGGGACCTCAGCTGGTGGCTCCTCCATGGAGCCATTGCCATTGGCATGTATGTGGCGAGCTTCATGGACACCCCAGTCTCCTGCCTGTTCTGTGGGCAGAAGGTTACCCTGGCACACATGGTGCTCAAGTGCGCCAGGCTGCATCCCCTCCAACTCCACCTCCAGAGCCTCCTCTTGAGGTTCTGGTTTAATTTCATCCCTCACCTTTTTGTTTTTGGTGACCCCGGGACCTCCTGGTCAACCTTCTCCTGGCCCTAACCAAATGGGCTCTGTATTTGACCAGGAAGGAGGCCCTGGCTGGGAAGATGCCCAGAGACTGCAGGGATGATTTCCTCTCACTTGTCCAGTCATGTCTCCAGGCAGAGTACCAGTAGGCACCATCCACTGTCTCCTTGGATACCTTTGAGGACTGGTGGGTGTGGCCCAGGGGGCTCTTCTTGGTGTCCCCCTCAGGTGCACTTATTTTCATTTTTTGACCCTTTGACCCACATGACACTCCTATCCTGGTTTTTAATTAGTTGTCCCAAGTAGTTTGTTGCATCATCCATCCATTGGCTCCATACATTAGGAGCCATTAGTTAGCTGCGTGGGCCTCAGATTTCACACTAATTAGGTGATACAAATAGTGAGGAGTTTCTGGGGTTCAGCCAATTGGTACCTGAGGACACTACCCCGTGTGCTAGCTGAATTGCTGAAGCAGCCTTGACAGTACCCTGCACCCTTTACCCACAGCAGAAGTCTGGCAGTAGGGGCTGCTGCCTGGATGTGGCCTGCTGCATACCTGCCAGACCCAGATGGGAACTGCACAGCCAGTAGAAGCATCTGCCCCTCTGGGCCAGCTGCCAGTAGGCTGTAGCTGCAGGTTTGGCCTTTGTGCAGCACTATTACCATGTGTGCCCCTGCCTGGCTATCAGGGCAGCTATCACCTGAAAGATTTTCCCAGTGTGGTGGCCTGCTTTGTGTCAAAGATCAAAGTCTTTGGTTTTGGATGCCGATGGCAAAAGAGCAAAAGGGTAAAAAAGTCAGAGGCTAACACAACAAACTCTGTAATTGTAGTCTCACACTATTATTTTCTGGTTTATTACAGTACTGTATATTCACACCCTGTCTGTGCCTCATTTCAAATCACTTGAGCTCCCATACGAGAGAAAAAAACTAACCTTGACAGCCCAGCACGAAAGATAACGTCCCTATGGTAACAAGATACCCAGATTAGCTAACTTTAATGGAGTTGTAAAATTAAATAATATGCTATGCTTGCCCTCTTGTGACCAAACAGGACCAGTACCACCCAAGCAAAAATATAACCCCCCTTTTTATGAAACTTGAGCAAACAAAGAAAGCACAAGTGCCAGCTGGTTAATTATTCATGCCTAGCGTAAGATAATTGGCTATTCTATTTTCTATAACTATGAAAGAACTTCCACCCAAAGGAGAGATTCATAGATTAAGGGTCGGAAGGGACCTAGTAGATC
>NW_017729003.1:18493377-18493581 GCF_001723915.1 Gavialis gangeticus
AAGCCTCTACTCACCATAGAAGAAGGGGCTGGGGGGGCTCTGGGGCCTCCTGGCAGAGCCCCCCCACAGGCAGCACAGGGCAGCAGGGCCTAGGCTGGGGCCATCTCCAGGCCCTGCTATGTGGGCAGGGCCCCAGTGACCCAGACAGGCAGCTATAACTGCCGGTAAATGCCGGGGGTGGTCTTTTTTTTTTTTTTTAGTAGT
>NW_017729003.1:18493913-18500925 GCF_001723915.1 Gavialis gangeticus
CAAGTGGGGGAAGGGCTTGGGGGGGTATGTGGGGCCAGTGGCAATCCCCACATTGTCCCCACACCCCTGCTCCAGCCACCCTGCTCTCTTACTTACCAGCACAGGAGCATGGGCAGGCAGTGTGCTTCAGCATCAGGGTGAGGGCCAAGCACAGAGATACTCTGGCAGCCAGAGAGTCTCTGTGGAGGACCCAGCCTCCAGGTGCCTCACCTGCCCTGCTTTTTTTTTTTTATTCAATTTTTTTTTTGACCCCTGGATATCCAAGGGTCTAATTTTGCCCCCATGCTGGAAACTTGAAGCAGAGGGAACCTTTTCCCATTTCCACATGTTTCTCTTACAGCAAGTTGAAACATTTTGACATTTTGCCCATAGGCTATAATGGGGAAGATGCCTTAAACAGAGAAGGCTGAGAGGGGACTTGGTAGAAGTTTACTGCTACATAAGAAGTATACTTCTAGGGCTCTGTGAGCAACTGTTCACTGGAGCACCCTTGGGGAAAACTAGGAGTAATGGTTACAGCCTGGGCACCCTAGTTGTGAAGTAGTTTTTCCTAATGTTGAGCCTGAAATGATCTCCCAGGAATTTGTGACCATTACTCTTAGTTTTCCCCAAGGGTGCCCTGGTGAACTGTTGTTCATTGAGCCCTAAATGTATACTTCTGATGTAGTGGTAAGCTGTTACCAAGTCCCCTTTCAGTCTTCTCTTTTTCAGGCTGAAGAGTTCCAGGTCCCTCAGCCTTTCCTCATATGGATTGCTGTGCAAGTCTCTGATCACATGAATGGCCCTTCTCTGGACTCTCTCAAGCTTTACTGTGTCCTTGTTAAGGTGCAGAGCCCAGAACTGGACACAGTATTCCAACTGCGATCTCACCAGGGCTGAGTAGAGCCAAGTAGAGCAGGAGAATCACTTCTTTGCATGGTTTTGCTGAAGATGCATCAATTAATGCATGCCAGTGTATTGTTGGCCCTGCTGGCTACAGCATCACATTGCCGGCTCATGTTTATAATGTGGTCAATTATTACCCTCAGGTCTTGGTGACAAATGATGGGGGATTTTGAGTCCTGCTGCCTGATGAGAGGCAGCAATTGCACAAGCACCCATGACATGAGTTTTGCCTGTCAGCAGCTAGGGGTGCAGGACCCCAGAACCCCCCTGCATCTCCTTAACAGCTGGCAGCCTTTGTGGCCACAGCAGGGCCTAGCAGCCAGGCCTTCAATGGTTTCCCAACCCCTCTGCCCCAAGACAGACACAGTTGCACAAGTACCCATGACACGAGTTTTGCCTGCCTGTGGCCAGAGGTGCAGGGCCCCAAAACCCAGAACCCCTGTACCAATCTCATTGAAGCTGGCAGGCTTTGTGGATTCAGAAGGGGCTAGCAGGCCTGCAGCTTTCACCCTGATGCACCTTACCACACACAGTGTCACCCATGTCACAAGTTTTGCTTGTCCACAGCTTGAGATGCAGTTTCTCCGAACCCCCTGCACCCATCTCCTTGAAACTTGGCAGACTTTGTTGCCTCAGGAGGGGCTTTATCCAAATCTGACAAGAAATGACAGTTATAGCCTGTTTCATCCTTCCCCATTATATCCTATGGGTGAAACATCGAAACAGGTTCAAAACGGTAAAACATTTCGACAGAACAAAATGGAACAGCCATTTTGACTCTAACAAAAATTGAAATAAAACACCGTTCTGTTGAAACGTTGAAATGCTGGTCAAAATGGAACCCTTCCATTTTGCACAGCCCTACAAGAAACCCTCTCTCTTTCATGAAGAGATTGAAAACATTTCTGAAAATGTTATGGGCAATAAAATAATAAAACATACTGTATATAAATATAAAGCAGAGCACAGTCTTGAGTTATTTGCAGTTTGTTTTTTTGAGGGTTTATTTTTTTGGGGGGGAGGTTGCATTCATTAAAATACCATCACCTAATTTAGATCAGGGATCAGTTTGATGCAGAGGCCCACCTCAGTAAAACACTTAATATGTTCTTACCTTTACATTGCTGTGCAGTTTCTGTGGACCACAGTGATGAATTGGGGTCTTAAAGCTTAGGTGAAAAACATACACATTTGAATTACATATTTCTGTGTGTATTGTTCAATAACATTTTTAAAGCCTTGCCAAATATGTGTAAGTAATCAAGCAAAAATAACTTTAAGTATATAAGGGAGGGGTGCACACACATGCATGCATGACAAACATTATTATACGAGGGAACTGCACATAATAATATAAGGGAGCTGAAGGATCTAACATCTGAAAGGTCACTCCTTTATTAGCACAAGGATTCTCTAGCATGGGATTACACAATTAATCAAGAAAAAAGCTAACAAGAATGAACTGCTAATATAACAAAACACCATTTTGGCTTTTATTTTGCAGACAAATGTATCTGTGGTGGTTCTGTGCTATCAAGTGTTCCTGGTAATACCACAGAATGCTACATTTGCTTACAGAATTTGATTGAAAGAACAGCATCTCATCTGGTAGCATGGTTACACAACAAATACATGTCAATGAAGCCAGTTTAGAAACTACCAGCCAAAAAATTCAATGCATGTTGGTGGGAGAGGGACCAGGAGACAGAGAGGGACAGTTCAGGTCCTACTTAGGAATATATTTAATATATTCATGACATGTTCTACAATCTATAAGGGTGCTCTAGGCCCACCTGAGAAACTCTTAGAAGTACAATTTATGTCAGCACCAAACAGAGAAAACTATTACAGACTGGGCATGTTTACATGACATGCTTTACTGTACAGTAGAGAAAATTACTGTGTAGTAAGCATCACCATCTACATGTGCAGACACTTACTGCAGTAATTTGCTTTACTTGGCAGTTAATTTGCTACTGGCAAATGCAAGCAGGAAATTAACTGTGGACTAATTACTGAACAGTATGGTAGGTGTAGATGGCTGACCAGGAGCAAATTTAGGACAATGTTCTCCTGTACCAGCATCAGGGAGTTCTCAGACCCTGCTCTGTGATCATGGAGTTGGGGGCTGGGAGATTGCTCCCCAGCCCTGCTTCATGATCATGATAGCAGAGCTGATTTGAGTCAAACTGGTTTATGAAACTTTTGTCCCAGACCCATTCCTGGAGCTCCCTGCATGGGGAGAGTTCCTCACACAGCCTGGAGCTGACTGGTACCTGCCCCTGACTGGGACCATTCCCAGACAGCCCTGAAATTCATGGGGAGGTCTGCATGTGCAGCCTGGACCTGGCTGGTGGCTATCCCATTTCAGATGGACTTCCCTGTGCAACCTGAGACTGGCCAGGAACTGTCCTGGTCAGGGACAGCTCTCAACCCCACATTTTTTCCATCCCCATGCCCTGATTGGGCAATTGAGGCATGGAGTTTGGAAAGAGATGTAGGGGAGGGGCAGGTTCCAGCCCCATCCTCATCGAATGGTGGGGCAGCTAGCAGCAAGTCCCTCCACCCAGCTGGGGGTTTGCTGATGGGCATCTCACCAGCATATTGGGGCAGGGGTCTGGGACCCTCCCCCCGTAGCTCTTTCCAAGCCTCCTCCCCCCCACATTGCCCCCATCCAGGTTCCACCACTGGCGCCTGCCCCAGCAGCAGGCTGCTCCCAAGGGTAGGGGGCAATCTCCCAGCCCTTACCAAGAGAAAGCTGTCTCCTGGTCCTGTGCTCTCTGGAAGCTGCAGGGGGCCAGTGCAGGGCTGGAGGGTATGGAAGCTAACTGCTGCCAGGAGTAGCAAATCTGCTTCCAAATGGGTGCCATTACTTCTCAGCTCTGTGTTCCTGGGGAATCCTAGCACAGTACCCATCCTGTCTGACTCACAAAGTACTCTTCTCCCTCCCGCCCCTTGCCTGAACCATACCTGATCAGAAGAAGGACTTACAAAAGGAAATGAAAGACACGCCTAAACCCCTCTGGATAAGGGTGGCAGGTTAAGGCAACTCTCCTAGTCTCATTTGCATCAGAGATAGGAAAGGGGGGCACCTCCATTAGCATTCAGAATGGAGAACAGAGATTCCAAGGCAGGGACCACTTTGACCTCTGGGACCAGCGAAGCAGGGGATCACTGCATGATGGGGGATCTCTGCTCCAAATGCTAATCAACTCATGTCTGCACACACCCAGCTCAGCATTTATCAGACCAATTCTAGTAATGACTCCATTATTTGTACCCAAAACACTGAATCTACCTATCTGCACTGTGAGCTTCCTCCGAGTAATGCCACCAATAGCCAAGAGTGATCAGCCATCATTTACCCATAAGCAAACCTAGTGTTCCCTACAAAAACCCCTACTCCAGCTCAAGCTTCTGTTGTGGTGCAGAAATCTTTCTATCTTACTCCAGGCACAGTTTTCTAAACCTGACTTCTGCTGATCAAACTTAAGCTAGTTTTCCCCAAATACCTATTTGAAACTGAGTAATATTGTAACTGTTTTGTTTGTTTTACCTTGTATGGCTATTAGTACTAGTATCATCATATGTTTCATATAACTGGCAATAAAATGGTTTTTTTTGTAGTCAAGCTGGCTGCTATACTCTCTCTGAACCTCATTTATTATTTCTTCTCCTGTACTTCCCCACCTGCTCTGTAGCAATGCTTCTTTAACTTAAGCCAAAGATCCTGGTAAAGCCCAAAGATCCTGTGGGGTCTGCTCATCAAGTGAGTTAATACTAGGACACTTATGACAAGAGACTGGGACATGCTGAGTTTTGAGGCACATGAGGGTACCAGATGAAAGTGTTGATCAGACACAGCCTGCTCAGACATACCCTGTTAGCATGTGTTGTAGCTGCATTGTGGGTGAGGACTTGCAGAAGGTAGAGATACAGCTCCATATAGAAACACATATGACACAAGCAGCACATTGATAGAATTACAGTGACCCCAGAAATGTACCTTGAATAAATGAGCGTACCCCAAAGGGATGGACAAATCTGGTAACAGTGCACATGTAGATGCCTGCCCAGGGTAAATTACTCTAGAGTAAATCCATCAAGCATCTTTTGCATGTGCAGATGTGCCCATTGATAGCATTACCCTGGCATCAATTTCAATGTAACTAATTTTAATAAATGTCAGCAAGAAGTCCATATTTTTGAATCCAAAGGACATTTAAAAAACAAAACAAAACATGCAGCACTATGGAGGGTTGAAACATAGGATTTCCTGTTGTCTCTTTTGTGAGACAAATAATAGTGTGAGGCAACTATTTCTATCCTGGATTTGTCTAGCATCAGGTCATAATGATTTGATTCTTCTGCACCTTTTCTTGATAAAGACCTGTTTATTATCAGAAAACTTTTCTTCTTGTAGGCACTTATTAATATAATAAAGACATCCCTTAATTCTTCCTTCAATAAATTAAAGATACTTGGATTGCTAAATCCTTTATCTTGTTAAGTTTTCTAAGCCCATAAGTCATACCATAGATAAACCCTTCTAATTTCTCAGCATCCTTTTTTAAAGTACATTTTTGTGTTTGATTTCATCCCTCTGAACATGAACATTTTCTTTTTCTCTTATGCTAGGGACAGACAGTTAAAAAGCCTAAGGCTGAATTGACTCAGTCTTTGCAAGTTACACTAAAACTGAAAAGATTAAATTGAAACAGAAGAGAAAAGACATTTACCTTTGATTCAGGAAATGCAGCCACATACCTGCAATGGCTCAGGCCAGATGCCAAAGGGTGCTTGAGTATGGCTGTTTAGCTGTGTGCTCAATTCCTCTTTCTGCTTCCCTTGAGCTCACTGGGGTTTTCAGTCCAGAACTACATCAGCGGGACTCTGCAGGATTGCTCATTACTTCCTCTTCCTTCTTTCAGGTGCCTCTGGGATTTGTATTCCACAGTCTCAGCCAGCAGTAAGTTTGAGTGGGGGAAGGTGGGTTGTTAATCGCCACTTCCTGGCCCTAGACCCCAGCTGGGTTTTTTCTGGGGAGGTAGTCCCCCCTGTAGATTAGGATACATTCCCAGCCAGGCTTGCTCCCCTCCCCCCACCCTCTTGTCAGCCAGCCCTCACTGCTTCAGCTAGGAAGCAGGGGGGCAGGGCCAGCCCTGCTCTCTGGAGCAGAAAGCACAGCTGAGCCCAGGGCTACAAAGCATGCTGGGGAACTATGATTTAATTTGAACCAGGAATGGGTCTGGGACAAAAGTTTCATAAACCAGTTTGACTCAAATCAGTTAAGTCTGATCCTACAATCAACCAGGTTTACCTTCAACTAGTTTCAGCCATTTTGAAACTGGTTTATGTGCAGGCTAACCCTCAGGATCTCAATATTGTGCTGTTAGACAGGAGGGTGTGGTATACAATTGCACATGCACACACTCAAAAATCAATTGGATGCATACACACACACACACACACACACACACACTACCAACTCAGGCACATACACATCCAAACCAGCCTAGGCACATGCATACCTATCATCAATTCAAGCACATGCACTATACACCACAAAAGTTACACATTCACCAGTTCAAACATATACAACCCACCTACTCATAGGTAAGTTCCTAACTTGGATGGTACAGTATATATGTGTGCATTTGGGGGTACCTGGGGAAGGTTAAGGTGAGACAGAGAGAGCTAAAGTCTAAGGAGTTAAAGTTGCCAGAACCAGGATTAGAACTGGTGGACTACAGAGAAGCTGGCTGAGGAACTGAGGCTTGTGGTTACTTAAGGTAGATTGGGGCTGGAAACTGAGGCAGACAGCTGAGATATTGGGGATGGGGGGCAGATAAGTGGTGGCAAAGAGGAAATAGTCAGGAAACAGACAAAAACCCAACTCAGGGTTTCAGAATAACAGGTTTAATAAACACACTACACAGCCCCATGAAGTTATTGGTTCTCTCACACACAAGCACTCACAATGGCAGCAGGAGAAAGAGACTCAGTGGAAGGGTTGGAGTCCAGGTAGGGTAGAGAAGCAGAGTTCAAGTCCTTGGTTGAAGAAGGGGTGGGGGGTGATAGTTACCTATTCAGGCTGGAAAGGGGTCCTTGTCCAGTAGGTGTTGTC
>NW_017729003.1:18501339-18502421 GCF_001723915.1 Gavialis gangeticus
AGGTAGGGAAGAGAAGCAGAGTCCAAGTCCTTGGTTGAAGATGGGGTGGGGTTGATAACTACCTATCCAGGCTGGAAAGGGGTCCCTGTCCAGTAGGTGTTGTCTAGAGGGGGGTCACCAGCAGGGCCTCTGGGTGGATAGGTGGTGTGGCATGGTGCTAGTCCAGATGGAGAGGGCAGCCCAAAGAGTCAGTCTTCACTACCCCTTTTTATGGGACAGACTACCTCTGATCTCCTATGGGGAGGGACTGTCCAGGCAATGTCAGTTCTGTCCCAGAGGGCTCCAGGTGTTCTTACTGAGCATGTGCAGCCTGGCAAAATGGTGGGTTGCCTCATCTTTTGTTTCTTGAATGCTGATGGGTGGTGCTGGGCTGTTGGTAAAGGTATTGGTGTTGATGGTTTGGTCATTTAGAGGCAGCTATGTTTTAGACCTACTGCCATTGTCTCTCAAGCACCCTCATTCATTCAGGAACCAAGTTACATAGGAGAGGTAGGTGCAAATCATGGGTTACACAACCAGGCCTGGGGACAGGATGGAGACTTGACAAAGAAAATGGAAATTTGACATGACTTATGTAGGCCTAAATCATATAGTACCAGTAAAACAGTAATATAGAGCAGTAAAAATCAAGATAAACATAATAATTATCCAATATAAAGAAGGAGAAAAAACAAAACAAATACAACTACTAAAATAAAATGCTGAAGCTTATCTTATGTCTTAGCTTACTTATACTTATTTATAGGGAATAGAGAGGGAAAGAAAAAGTCAGAAATGGTTGGGGAAGGGGATGGAATGCATTTTAGAAGAAAAAAAAGAAAAACTGGGGTTTTGCTACAACCTCTAGTTGACCCTTGCACTTCCTGGGTTAGGAAGAGCTCCTTGATCACAGTCAGGAAACTGCATGAATGATTTGACCTAGCCAAGTGTTCCTCCCAATCTATGTCTGGGTAATTGAAGTCACCCATGACAACAAAGTCCCTTGCACATGCGGCCTCTGTCAGTTCTCATGTAAACTCCAGATCCAGCTCCTCCCCTTGGTTTAGTGGTCTGTATTAAATGCCTACAGTTGGGTTTCTCTT
>NW_017729003.1:18512558-18522442 GCF_001723915.1 Gavialis gangeticus
AGGGCCTCTGGGTGGATAGGTGGTGTGGCATGGTGCTAGTCCAGATGGAGAGGGCAGCCCAAAGAGTCAGTCTTCACTACCCCTTTTTATGGGACAGACTACCTCTGATCTCCTATGGGGAGGGACTGTCCAGGCAATGTCAGTTCTGTCCCAGAGGGCTCCAGGTGTTCTTACTGAGCATGTGCAGCCTGGCAAAATGGTGGGTTGCCTCATCTTTTGTTTCTTGAATGCTGATGGGTGGTGCTGGGCTGTTGGTAAAGGTATTGGTGTTGATGGTTTGGTCATTTAGAGGCAGCTATGTTTTAGACCTACTGCCATTGTCTCTCAAGCACCCTCATTCATTCAGGAACCAAGTTACATAGGAGAGGTAGGTGCAAATCATGGGTTACACAACCAGGCCTGGGGACAGGATGGAGACTTGACAAAGAAAATGGAAATTTGACATGACTTATGTAGGCCTAAATCATATAGTACCAGTAAAACAGTAATATAGAGCAGTAAAAATCAAGATAAACATAATAATTATCCAATATAAAGAAGGAGAAAAAACAAAACAAATACAACTACTAAAATAAAATGCTGAAGCTTATCTTATGTCTTAGCTTACTTATACTTATTTATAGGGAATAGAGAGGGAAAGAAAAAGTCAGAAATGGTTGGGGAAGGGGATGGAATGCATTTTAGAAGAAAAAAAAGAAAAACTGGGGTTTTGCTACAACCTCTAGTTGACCCTTGCACTTCCTGGGTTAGGAAGAGCTCCTTGATCACAGTCAGGAAACTGCATGAATGATTTGACCTAGCCAAGTGTTCCTCCCAATCTATGTCTGGGTAATTGAAGTCACCCATGACAACAAAGTCCCTTGCACATGCGGCCTCTGTCAGTTCTCATGTAAACTCCAGATCCAGCTCCTCCCCTTGGTTTAGTGGTCTGTATTAAATGCCTACAGTTGGGTTTCTCTTGCCTCCCCCACCCTCCACCCCCTACCATATTTTAACCCAGAGGGTTTCAAGCTGCTTATCTTTGGAGCCAATGTCAGCCTCCATAGAGGTGTAGTGCTCTCTCATGTAGAGAGCTACCCCTCTGTCCTTTCTCTCTACTCTGTCCCTTCTGTGCAGGGTATAGCTCTGTACAGTTACACTCCAATCATATGTGGAGTCCCACCAGGTCTCCATGATCCCTAACAGATCACACTGCCTGCTAGAGGGCAGGAGGGCTAGCTCCTCCTGCTTGTTCCCCATGCTCCTGTCATTGGTGTACAGGCAGCTGAGGCCTCCAGCTGACACCCTCAATTTCCTGAGATGCTGTGGGAGAACTGATTGGTTAACATTTTCAGAAACAGTTGTTCTAGTGTCCTCCACCAGGGAGCTTTCCTGTGTGCTGGTCCCCAGGCATGCTGTATTTGGAGTTTCCCTGTCCTCCAGAAAAGTCAGTTTAAATCCCAGTCTAGTAGATCAGCTACCCTGGCTGAGAACAAGGACTACACCTCTCCATGTGAGGTGAATTCCATCTCATCCTAGGAGTCCTCTCTCTCTGAAGTGTGTGCTGTGGTCAAAGAAACTGAACCCCTCATGGTAACACCACCATCTGAGTCGCCTGTTAACTTTTTCCATGCAGTCTTCCCTCCCGGGTCCATGACCTGCAACAGGGAGCACAGAAAAGAAAACTACGTGAGGTGCTAGTCCCTTGAGCCCAGCTCACAGAGCCCTGTAGTCACTCATGACCTGGTCATGGTTACCCCGGCCATGTTGTTCATGCCCACACGAATGAGGAGTTTGGAGTAATAGTCAGAGGGATGGATGACCCTGGGGATCATCTTCACAATGTCTCAAATGTGGGTCCCAGGGAGACAGCATACCTCTCAGGCTAACGGGTCTGGACAGCAGGTAGGTCCCTCCACACCCCTCAAGAGAGAGTTCCCCCCTACCACCACCCAGCATCTCCTCCTAGGGGTAGGAATACTTGCCTCCTGAATACTTACCTCCTCCTCTGAAGTCTGTCAGAGTCTCCTCATGCATAGTGATGGGAGCGTACCTGTTATGCAGTGCCAGGTGAGGAGTGGCCCTAGCCCTATGTGCTCTGGACCTGGAGATGACTGTTTTCCAGGTAGTTCCAGATGGGTCTTTGTGGCCTGTCCTCTTTGTGGCCACCTCTTCCCCCTTTTTCTCCACATTCTTCCTCTCTCCTCCATTTCCCTGGAGTAGGGCCAGGCAGTAGTCCTTGATATAGTCTTTGTGGACCCTGATGAAGCCTTGTTGGTGTACCTCCTCCTCAAGCTCTTGCAGTTGGCCCTCCAGGGACTCCACTAGGGAGCATATCCCGCAAGTGGGGGTGCACCTGTGCTTGGGTGTCAGCAGCCACTGCTGCACCAGGCAGCACCCACAGTCCAGGGCCAGGGCTCTGTCTGGGTGGAGGTCTCAGTGCAGAGAAGCTGAAGCTGATGGGCTTGGTGGGTCTCTGCCATGATTGTGAGGTCCTTCTTGTACTTACCTGGTCTTAGCAGAACCTGCTCTTAAGGCCTCTGGGCCTAGGCCGCTTGCTTGGACTAGCTGTCTGGGCACCTTCTGCAAGCCCATCCACATGAACTCACACACAAACTGCTGTGCCTTAGTCGGGCCATGCCTGTTTGTGTGCCATGGGTGTCCCTGGGGGGCTCAGCTAAGTAGGGACTGGGGTGGGGCCCTCCCCTCCTGGGCTCCACTCAGCCAGCACATCCCACCTGGCAAGGCCGCACATGCACACATCCCCTTACGAGGGCCTCTGCACTCACCCACCCACCCAAATTTTAGATTACATTTTAATGTTTACCATCTTTTTTATTGTAGTATAATTAAAAGCCTTTATACATTATCTGATTTGTCACTCTTGTTTTCAAGGAAAGAAATACATCTTGTTGTGAAAAGAGAAACAAGAAAACTCTCTCTCATGACCTGATGTATTCTGAATACTTCAAAATGAGAAAAGGATTCTGCTTCCTTTTCCCTGTTTGGAAAGCACAAATACTGGGGAGTTATGTTATATAGGTAGATATCTTATTTTAAATACTGTTTATTTTTTAATGTTATTTTGTTTTTGTTTTTTCATTGAAAGAAACCCTGAGCCCTTTTTGGGAGGGCAGTATATATAAAACGTAATAAAACTGTATAAAATTAGGATTTTTTTGGGGGGGAGGGGTGTTTGTTTCTTTCCTGGTATTATAAATTTAAATAACAATACCATATAAAGATATCACACTGCAGAGCTGTTTGAGAGGCCTTCAGCTTAGTTTTCTGTTAGTTTTGAAACGTGAAACTGAAAATTCATCCTTTTTTTCTTGCACTTGTCCTTAATTTGAACAGTATTTATCTTATCTTGCCTTGTAGTATATCCTCCAATAAATGCTGAGCTATAGAACATGCACTAAAACTCAAAATATTCAGAACATTCCAGGTACTCTAAGCATTGTCCTAAAAAAACCTTCAAAAGCAAAACAATGCAAAACAAGCAAAGTTTAGCCACTTTGTTAAGAGATCAAGGGGCAACAAATACATGTTTCTCTTTAATCCTAGTTAATTTACTCCTTTCTAGCAAGAAGTGGTCAGGTGTTTGGTAAAGTATCTTCTGAGAGAAAATATCTTTTTTTTGTTTGTTTTACCCAACAGATAAGAACCTTCTAAATTTGGTTTTAAGATAAAAATGTCAACCATAAAGACAAAATATGAAAGAGGTATCTTTGTTAAAGATCAGAGATACCAAGAAATTTCCATTAGTACCTGAAGAGGTTCCCCAGACAGGTAGGGTAAAGAGAGAGACTAATCCTGTAACAATAAATGGTACTTTTAGTATACTGAGACTTTCTGTGTTTTGAAGAAGGCCATAATTAGATAAGAGACACTAGCGTCAAGAAATTGTACTCCAGATCTTTGTTGGATAGATTCAGAACCTTGTGATTGCAGGACTGATTTTTTGGCAATATACTAGTTGATGAACTTAAACACTTTCAATAAATATAACTAAAATAAAATAAAAAAAGATTAAATAGCAGGGGTCCACATGTGAAATGAATACACAGTAAGACTACTGTGAAATAAAATAAGGTGCAGTAAACTGTGCCTGGGAATGTATCTACACATACAACCTGTTGGGTGCAGATTTCCTCCCAGTGGCTGGAGCCTGGACCTTCTATGCTTTCCTGAACCAGAAGAGGGAGCTCCAGGCTTCCCCAAGTGCCAGTCTGGGGCTGGCAGGCAGCATGGGGGCCACTCCCAATGTGCACAGGATCAGGAGATCTGCACCAGCTGCAGGGGTAGCAGTCTCCCAGCCCCATGAACCTGGGGATTGGACCTGTCCCCAGGTGCACAGGGCTGGGAGACAGCTGCCCCTGCAGTCCCACAACTATCCCAGTCCTGTGGACATGGGGACAGGTCCTGATACACAGGGGGCCTGGAGATATCTGTCTCTGCAGCCAGCACAGCTACCCCCACATGGGGACTTAGCCAGACAGCAGCGGCCCCCTACTGCTTAGGCTGAACAATCAAAGTTGCTCCCAGTCAGTACCTATATGTGAAGTAGTACATAGTAGTTACTGAGTGTGTCTACATGTGTATTTGATGCGGGATCAATTTACTTGCAAGTAAACTACCCATGAATAAATGCTGCCAGGCAGGCATCTTTACTTGCAGTAACATAGGAGCAGATTCACAGAACCTAGCAGCAAACTGCTTCCACTTCCTGGGGCCCTGAAATGGGCCTCTGCCACCACCAGGGGGAACTGAAGGCCCTGGCCACAGCTGCCTGTGGCCAGAGACCATCTTTAAAAGGCAGCCCCACTCCCTGCGCCCTGGCCATCTGCATTTCTGGCCAGAAGCAGCATGCAGAGCATGAGGGCAGCATGTGGCATCTCTCAAGCTTCAGCCTGTACTTCACTGCACTATGGCTGCTTCAGCCCCTGCCCCTGCCCCTGGCAGTGATGGCCAGTGCCCTGGGTTTCTGCTGGCTGTTGCACTGGCCCTTCTGGTCTGCTGCACTGTCTGCTAGCAGGCCCATGGCTGTCTGGGCCCTACTGACTCCCTGAAATGCAGTGACCATCTGCTTAGCCCCATCTCACTGTCCCAGGGCAACTGTCACTGGGCCCTGTTCTGCTGCCCATGCCCCTTCCCTGCACAGGGGGCATCTCTGAGGAGACACCCCAGGACCAGCCCCACCCAGGCTGGTACTGTTCCCTGAGTATGTCCCTGTTCTGCACATATCAGGTGCTGCATAAGAAGCTGTTTGCACAGATTGATGGGTGTCAGCCCACTACACCCTGCTGATGATGATCACCGTGGTGCCCCAGGCAAACCTATGCACTCAGCATGGGACCCTGAGCTTCAAGTATGCAGGAGAGCAAGCCCAAGCTTCTCCACAACCTCCACCACTACCTGAAGGCTACCTGTGACTGTGATACACATCCCTGCCCCCACCCCACCACAGCTGAGGAGGACATTTCCTCTGTGATCAACGCATTCCTCAGCATGCAAGAGGCCCATGCCTGCCTAGCTGCATAGGCCTGAGCTGCTCAATAAAGTTTTGCATGGTCTCCCAATTCCTTGCATGCTGTGGGGTGGGAGGGACCAGAAGTTAAAGGGAATATGGCCTGGCTGGGCATGGAATGAGGGCTGGGTTTGGGGCCTAGGGCAGGGAGGGCCCTCCCCCCCATCATGGGGCTTACCATGGTGACTCCAGTCCATCCTGGCTAGTGGCAATGATATTGTGGCTGCCAGTGGATTCATGAGGTGTTGAAGTGTGGCAAGAAGGTGCTCAGGCAGGGCTCCCCCTGGGGAGGAGCTGGCACTGCTGGCAGCTGGCAGTTACATGGCCAGCTGTGCCTTGTGCCTGGGGCTGAGGCTATGAAGTTGCTGAAGCTGGTACTGGTCCAGGTTCCCCGAACTGCTAGTGGAACCTGGGGATGGAGAGCTTGGTGGAATGGGCTGCTGGTGCCTTAAGGGGCCCTCCCTTGGTGACAAGTCAGAAGCAGGGGCTCAGGCAGGGCACATGTGCCTTTGTACACAGTACAGCTGTGACCTGGGTCACAGGGTGCAAAGATGGCATCCAGTTGCCACACAAGGGGCATGGCCTTGCAGGCACTATCCAACCAAATATTGTGGTGGGTGATCATAACCCACTGTACCTGCAAGGCCTTGTCCCTCATGTGGCACTGCCATGCTGACTAGTTGTGCCCGTGTGCCCACATCTGGCCTGACAGCCTCTCACACACATGGGCATTGGAGTGCCTGCCCCACGTGAACTGCTACTGCACCTCCACTTCACCTTACAGTGCTATGAGGACACCAGTCTCCTCCTATGACCAGTTGGGGCCCTGGGTGGTGGCATATGGCACTGGTGCTCCCACACTGGCAATCTGGACCTCCATGTGGCTGTCCCTGTGCTGCTGGGCCTGGGCGACTGCCTCCAGCACCAGCACCAGCACCAGCACAGGGGCATGGCACAGGACTGGGAGCTTCATGATGAGGTGATGCCCCACAGCACCTGCAGGATCCTGGTAGGCTGTTGAGGGTTGGCTGTGGGAATCTGGTGCTGGCCCTGGTGGCCAGGAGCCAGCTATAGGTTGGCCCAGGTGCTGGCAGGAGTCTGCAGCAGCCTGCAGAGTTGGATGGCATGGGCCTGGCAGCTGTACAGCATTGAGATGACAGGCAGGTACCAGGGTGCAAGCAAGCTGGTGCAGATAGCCTGCAGCCTGTGAAGGGGCAGCAGAGGCCAAGAGTCCCCCCAGGCTCCCTGCTGTCATTCTCCAGGGCTCAGAATACCTGCAGGCTTTTAAAGAGCCTGTGGCTAGGGCTGCCATAGAGGTGAACCAGTCCAGGAGAGGCTCCCAGCCCTAGGGCTGAACTCAGGCTGCCCCCCTAGTGGCAGGGCTGACTTGGACCAAATCTGCCCCTAGGTGGTGTCTACTCTTGTGTTATTGCACAGTAAGTGCGCGTGAGTAAATCTGCTACTTGCATATGGAGATAGCAAATGCATTTATTTGTAATGAAGTTTACTGTATACTAAGCATGTGCAGACACACATGCTTAGTGTGTAGTAAATTATGCTACTGCGCAGTAAAGCATCTTGTGTAGACACACCCACTACATGGTTAATCTGTGTGGTAGCCAACCACACAGTAGACTAATTTACTGCTCAGTGAATGCTGTTCACGTGTAGATGGCAATGCTTTACTGCACATTAGATTGTAGTAAAGCATCTTGTGTAGCTGCACCTAGTTTCAGGCTAAATTATATTGGTACAGGGAAGAACAGATGGTGCTGAAGTTGCCTCCCAATTTTTAAACTTTTATTGAGAACAATAATCGGATTTAGTCATAGTATTTAATTCTGACATAGCAGCCACATCTCCGTGATTGGCAAACTGCACCATTGTTACTGCACAGTCATTTAGTACTCATATGCTTATGCAAGTAATAAATGTAATTGGTGTTACTATGTGGTAGTGTCCCTAATCTTTTTTTTTTTTCAGATGCTACTGCACAGTAACTCATTACCACTATGCAGAAGCATTGTGTCATGGTTAATGCCCACCAACCCTATCACACAGTAGTAATGAGCTACTGTGCAGTAGTGTCTTGTGTAGAAGCTCCCACTGAAATAATTGCTTTGGTGCCTGATTTAATTTCCTCATTTTATAAGGAGAGCACTGGAACATTAGAGACATTGTTTGCATTTTGTATATTAAGGCCTAATGGACCATCATCTAGTTTGCCATGTAGCTTCCTTCATTAAGTTCTAACATTATAGAAATCATAATTTTTCCTGTATATAAACACATGAAACATGAAACTGAATTTCTTTAGATATCTGTGCATGTCTTCGTTGTTGATGGTTACTCATTGTTGTTGGTTACTGCCATCTCCATCACATGGGGCTTCTCCTGGTGGTATGCAAGTGCAGAAGCTGCACATGCACCATGGGGAGCTCTGCATGACAGAGGCGAGCTGGCCTGGCTGTACTCCTTGCCCCCATGTGCAGCAGTAGCCAGAGCCAAGTGCTGCCAGCAGCAGTGCCTGTACTGGGCACAAGCAGCCTGAGTGGTAAGAGATGGAGTGGGGTTAGGCAGGGGCAGGTGCTGTCCAGCTGGGGTGAGGTGGGACACAGAACAGGGCCTCATGGCTCATCCTGGGGACATAGGAAGAGGGGGACGATCCTGCCACTATCTGCATGGAGTCATGGGGGACTTTGCCCCCCAGATCCTTGTGCAGGGCGAAGGCAGGCTGCCACTGCAGGTTGAGCAAAGTGCTCTTCCCGGAGGGGGGTGGGGCTTGGCCGAGGCTATGCTTGGGGTGGGTGGCAGTGATGATGGGACTGCAGTGTGACAGGGGGCATGCTCAGGGCCGGGGCCCAGTCCCATACCCACCCACCAGTCTGTATTGCGCAGTCTGCCCAGTCTCGCCTGGCATGACTTTGTTTTTCCCATAAATGGGTGGAAAATGTAAGAGACTGCCCATTACATGCCCCGATGCCAGGGGGCACTATCTGCAGCTCTGAACCTCCCCTACACCACAGTCCATGTCTCACAGATGGCAGCAGGTCATTATGCTCAACTACAGATCTTACTTTCATCCCACACCCAGCCTCCTTGCAGCAGAGGACTTACCAGGGTCAGGACTTGCCCTAACTCTGGGGGAGCCCCCTACTCAGTTTCTGGCCCAAACTATGGCCTCAAGCATCCAGAACTATGCCTTGGCCTCTTCCCCACACATGGGGTTCCTATTACAACACCTGCAGGATCTCTACACCACAACCCACCCTGGGGTCTTCTCATTTTCATGATCAACTATTCACAGTGCTGCCCCTTGTGCTGCCCTTCAGGTTTACTCCCAATTTGGCCCTACTCAATGTGCCCCTGGGACTTCCCTTCAGGCCTACTCCTTATTCAGCCCTACTGAGCCCCACTTATGCACAGCCATTCAGGCATACTTCTGTTCAGCCCTACTCTGTATGAGGCCACACACTACGCTCTTCACACTACCCTCTCTGGGGTCTCCAGGATCTCACATCCCCGCTGGCCTCAAGTGGCACTCTGCTTGCAATACCTGGCCCCACTACTCCCACTCCCCAGGGTCTTACACCCCCTTCATGGGCTCAGATGTCTGCAATCATGCCTCACCCCCCTACTGCCTTCAAAGTCCACACAAAGATGGGGGCTAGGGTTAAGACACCCCTCCTCTCCTTTCACTAGGGAGGTAACTGGCCTGGCATTTCCTAGGGTCTCCTGTGCAACCAGGAGCCCCACCAAGCCATCCTTCCCCAACAGGGTGCAGTTTTAGGTCATGCCCAGGACCAAGAGTCTGTAGCTCCTACCTGCTAGATGTTCCATACAGCTCAACCAGGCAGCATTTCTGCCTGGGCCAGTGGCAGCAAACTGCTATGCTTATATAGGCAGCCAATGTTCTAAAATGGCTGCCACAATCAAGTACCCACTGGCTCCCTGACTCAGCCCTTAAAGTGGCAGGCACTGCATGTGTACTGCTACAGGGGGCTGTGCCATTCTGGATGTAGCCCACCCCATAGGCCTCCTACCCCAGCACCGTCACCACCCATCCCAAGCACAGCCCTGGCCCAACACTTCCCCTGCCAGGAAGAGCCCAGCACCACACCCAGCCCCAGGTCACAGCAACAGCCTTACCCTTACCCTGCACACCAATCCAGGGGCACATGCCTCCCATAGCTCCCTCAGGGGTATGTGTAGTGATGGGAACCCCCCCCTCTGTGCCCCACCCTGGGTGGGCAGCACCTGCCCCCACCCCACCCCAGCCTCACTCCCTCCTTCACCATATGTGTCTCAACCTGCCTCCCCCACGCCCTTTCCTTCCCTGATGCTCCTTCCCCCTCAACAGACTTATCAGCCAGAT
>NW_017729003.1:18527442-18534708 GCF_001723915.1 Gavialis gangeticus
CATATACAGAGAGGGAGAGGGAGCCATAGCATATACATATGGTCTGTGTGAAGCGGAAAATATTTGCTTCAGATTTGGCCGAATCCAAATCTGAATATATTCGGCCATATACTATACAGTCAGGCAGTGCCAGCAGGAGCAGCCCAATGAGTCCAGGTTTGAGCTGGCAGTCCCAAGAAAAGCTGCAGCTTGTCTGGCTGCCCTCCCACTGGGGCGAGGCAGGCAGTGCTGGCAGCTCCAAGAGAAGCTGCGGGGGCTGAGGGGAAGCCCTTGTTTGTTCCCCCAGCCCCAGTCATTCTCCCCAGCTCCCTAATCATTCCCCCCAGCACCACACCCAGCCCCAGGTCACAGCAACAGCCTTACCCTTACCCTGCACACCAATCCAGGGGCACATGCCTCCCATAGCTCCCTCAGGGGTATGTGTAGTGATGGGAACCACCCCCTCTGTGCCCCACCCTGGGTGGGCAGCACCTGCCCCCACCCCACCCCAGCCTCACTCCCTCCTTCACCATATGTGTCTCAACCTGCCTCCCCCACGCCCTTTCCTTCCCTGATGCTCCTTCCCCCTCAACAGACTTATCAGCCAGATGCTGCTTTCCAAGCTGCCAGGCTACATATTGGCAATCAGATTGGTATTGGCTGATATAACTCGTTAATAATCAGCCATCAGTATCAGCCCAGAAAATCTTTATCAGTGCACCCCTATTAATTACTGTCATATTTTTGAGTACACAGTACAGGAAAAGAGAGTTTTAAGGAGGGATCTGAAAGATAAAAAAGCAGCGCTCAGGATATTTATGGGGATCTCTTCCCAAGTATGAGGGTCACATCACAAAGGTCTTTGAGAGTATGATTAATAAATATAAGCAATTGATAAAAATGAGTGATTGATAGAAGCTGTCAATTTACATGTAGAATCTAATCTTCAGGCCTTTGATGTCACATGATACCTAGGACCTCTATTTACATTTTCCAAGTGACTCCTTTGCAGATGTCAGATACACACACTTCTTAACAAGGTGGCTAAGAATCAGGTGTGTAACAGATGACAACTAAGACCTGATGGAGAGGATTTTTCTTTTACCAGTAGGTAATCCACACAGCTGCAGAACACTATATTGTTTCTGCTCAGTTGTGCTGCTACTTCCATGAACAGTTTTGATGAATACCATTACAGTGGCCAAATGTCTGAAGAGTTTAACCTTGTATTGGTAATAGGTTTGGACTACAACAAAATCACAGGTACTTCTAAAAAGATATTATGATGATCACTTGTAACCACCTATAAATAATCATTCTGGAAGTTAAGAAATGTGAACAGGTCTCCTGAACCCAAGCAAGGGATTGCTTAGGCAAAGGTAACCATCCTGGCACATGAATGAGTTCATCTTTCTAAGGTTCAGATTCAATGCCTATCCTTTTTTCTTCATGATCAGAAATGAATTGCTATTGAACAAAGAAAAGAGGAATCTCTTTTATTACTCCTAGGTAAAGGATCTTTTTTTTGTAAAAATTTTATGAGTTTCAGGTGCTAAGAATTCACAGTTATCACTGCTTGTTAAGCAGGCAGTATTCATTTAGATGATTAAAAATGGATTTAATATCCTAATTTTTCCAGGTCTGAAATTTTTCCAGGTCTGAAAATGTTAATCCTGAAAATAACTAGAAAATGCAATTATAAGTATAACCCTGCTTATATACTGCATGTTTGGCTATAGTTATGTTCTATAATGGCAACTGTGTGTATTCTTTATCTGCATACCTTTACTAATATTCATATTTGGAAGTGTGGGGGCTACTCACCCATTTTCACTGATTGTAGGTTTGGTTTTACTGTTTGGGGTTAAAGAGTTTAGTTGTGAAGAGCAGGTGCATCAGATTCAAGGTTGCCAACCCAAGAAAAAATTGTTTACTAATTACCTACAAACTTTTTCCTGATAATGAAAATTTTTATGGACATAGATCTACCATCATTTAAATGAACAAGACTCCTTTATTCTTTTTTAAATAGACTGCCCGTAAGTTTACAGATAGGTAGAAACCCTAATCAAATTCTGTGTCCAATGGACCTCCCTTCTTAATCTGTGAAGTTGGTAGGCACATGTAGGTTCCTAATGCCAAGTTATACAAAACTCACTAAAAAGTCAGCATTCACTGTGAACTATGCAGAGACCTTCAGTGGGGTGGCGCTCAGTTTTATTGCAGAGACAGTATGTGTGAAGAACAGGGAGATTCTACACATTAGTCATGTTCAACCTGACCTTTGAGTATAAGTCCCTGTAGTGGGTTCTGGAAGAAATCTGACACTTGCTATGGGTACAAGACATGAAAATCTTTGAGCCTGCTTTCACAGTAGGTCACAGTCTGAAAGATCTGGGGTTTGGATAAGAAATCTGAAGAGGACCAATGTAAGAGCAGCGGTGACCCGTGGTTGCGCATCAGTGACCCCTAGTGGTGGAAGCCAGAGCAGTGATCCCCAGCAGCAACCCTTAGCAGTTAGGGGTGTGAAGACCAGCTCGTATTCAATTTGGATTTGGCCCAATTCAGGGGACAGTGATTCGATTAGTTGATTTGGATCACTGTCCCGATTCAATTTGGCCTATCCCAAATCTGAAGATTCAATGCTGAATCAATGATTCAACCATAGACACAGCTTTAAGTGTTTTTTCTACATACCTCAAGGTACCTCAAGGTGTGGCTTGTAAATGCTGAGATGATGGGGTGGATGGAGCATCCCACAGGAGTGTGGTGGGGTGGGGGGCATTTGCTCAGCAGCAGACCCAGAAGTGGACTGGAAGTACTTCTGGGCTACTTCTGGGTCGGCCACTGAGTATGCGTAGGACCCCCCCCCCCACGACCTGGTTCAGTGAATGGCTGTGGTGGGACCCCATTTGTCCCCCCAGACCCAGGAGGCACCAGTCGCCAAGCTGGGAGGCAGGGGGAAGGTGCCCCACATGCTCTGTGGTGGACCCCCCCACACTCTCATGGGACGGTCCATCGGCCCCACCATCTCAGCATCCATAAGCCGCCTGGCACCTTGAGATATGTAGAAAAAATATTTAAAGTTGTGTCTATGTTGAATCATTGAAACTCTCTGAATTGAA
This sequence comes from Gavialis gangeticus, assembly GCF_001723915.1. Classification (NCBI taxonomy): domain Eukaryota; kingdom Metazoa; phylum Chordata; order Crocodylia; family Gavialidae; genus Gavialis; species Gavialis gangeticus. The sequence goes on from NW_017729003.1 coordinate 18,530,547, forward strand.
TCGGAGGGTTCTGATTCAATTCAGAGAGATTACAGGGTTTCCTCATTCAATTCGGATTTGGAGATTCAGCCACTGAATTGGGCCGAATCTCCGTCAAATTGAATCAGTGACTGAAGCTTCACACAGCTCTACTAGCAGCACTTCCCAATGGTCAGAACAGCTGTCCCCAGCATCTCACCCTAGCAGTGTTCCCCAGCATCAGAGTGGCAACAGCTTCACTGTGGGCCTCCTTTCCAGGCACTAGTTACTTTGCTTGGTGTAGATAGTAGAGCCCTCAGACAGAAGGCCTGGGTCAATCTCTCTTTCCAACCACTGGGCTGAGTGACAGCTCCCCAGGTTGGTTTGCCAAGTACTGGGACTGCTAACAGTTTTGGATTTCAGATAATGTTTAATAGTTAAGGCAGTCTTTAAGATTACATTTTCTCCCTTTTTTTCTCCTGTAATCATCCCTATTTTAGATTAATATTGCATGTGAGTGAGGAAGGTTGTTAACTGGGTATTCTGATGTAAAAAGTTATTTTCTCAGGTTTCTGGGTAGGGGCACAAGCCAGATTTAGAAAGTTTCTATTAAAAACCAAACTCTGAACCTGGTACTTGTTTCTGCTTATGTAATTTATCTGGCAGGCAATGAACAGCAGTGTCTTCTTTAGACCATGGGCATTTAATAGCTATCTAAAAAGAAATGTACTTGAAACAAAGAATCAGTTATCAAAATGTGTAAGTGTAGTAGTTCATTGGAAAACTGACATAAACACACTAGGTCAAACCCCCAGCTAAATTAGGGCACTTTGTGCACTTTCCCAATGTGCACTTTGTGCACTTTCCCAATTCTTGTACACATTCCTTATTCAGTCCTGTAAGATCTTCACACATGGAGGTTTGTCAATTGATAATGAGGCACCAGAGTGGCTGTTAAAGCATTTTTAAAGGCAGTGCATGGGGCAAGATTGAAATAGCATATATATACCTCAGCAAGTCCAACATTTTAAAATAGTTTCTTGGAGCCATATGCAGCTATGTCAGATTGAACAGTCTTCAGGTTGCATTCATTTGTACCAAGGTCCAGGCAAACACAAAGAAACCAAGGATCTGGGATTGGACTGCAAACAGGTTTTAAGCTCATACTTGGTTTTTCTCCCACCATCTCAACTACAGCACCTAAACTATGTATATTTTTTAAGCTCAGCATTATCCTACAAGAAGTAGTCAAACATTGCAAAGGTACCTCAATCAAGCCGAAGCCCCCATAGTACTTGTCCATTATCTCTGATAAGAGCAGGGCCTAGTCTGTGGGAGAGTTGAGCCTCCATTTCATTTGATACCAAAAGATGACAGTTCTATCCAGAGAAAAAAAAAAAGTGAATTTTCACTCCTGAACCTGTATTGGCAGCTTCAACAAGTACAGAAAAACACACCATAAACTCATCTTGCTTGGCTTTACTTTTTTTCCTCCTGATATATAGTGAAGAAGCACATCTAGAGACATACAGATTTTCATATTCTAAAAAAGAAACTTACTTCTCTCTACTATGTGGATTGCACAATAAAACTGATTTTTGCAAGGGTGTCATAACACCTGTAATCAGGAGTACTCCTTGGGGAAGCAGATGAGACTTTGCTGGGGGAAAACAAATCTAACATTTCTAAAGCTCCTCCAACTAATTATAATTCTTACAACTCAGTTTATTTTCATAAGAGCATGCACAGCTGCTTCAGGCTGCCACTTTCTTAAGCCTGAATTGCAATCCAGACCTCAGTGGTACCTACCTGAGGCACACCGGGAAAGCAGAAGAGAGTTAAAGCAAATTGATTTTTTAAAGTAGATGAATATATTTTAGGTGCTCCAGGCACCTGAATCTGACATTTTCCTTCTTCTGATTATTTTAAACAATGCAAGTAAAATGGTCCAGGGGAGTTGGGGAGAAAAAAAAACCCAATCACCTATGTGATTGCATTTAAGCTACTGTTTTTCCATACTACACATTCCATCTTTTGACATCAACCATTAACAGCCAAGATAGCTTATAGGAAACAGACTGATGGGAGAACAGGTTTTTGTCTCTCACTTCTTTAGTATACAAATAATATCATCAGTGTGACATTCGGGAATCATTGGGAACCTAGGTGGTTTACATAGAACTGTTTCATTTAGGTCCAACTGTTTTAGGATAATACAGCATGAGACACTTAAAGGTAGATCTGTCCACATTGTCCATGGGTGGCCAACCTATGGTGTGGATGCCACAAGTGACATGGGCAGCCTCTGTGTGTAGCATATGGCATACTGGGGAGGGGATAGGCAGCACAGGGGCAGATAGGGCAGGTAACAGAAAGCATACAAGCAGATCAGACAGGGAGCACAGAACAGGAACCAGGAAGCAGAGAAGCAGAACGGTCTCACAGCAGAAACCACAGCAGCAGATGGAGCAGAGAAAAGGGATTAGAATGGCACTTGTGAAGCTTGAGGGGCTAATTTGTGTCACTACTGCCAAAACATCTGGCCCCTCACTAACATAGGCAGAAGCCTGGAACACAAGTACACTGCTAATTCTGGGGCAAGGATAGGACAGGATAGAGAAGTAGTTGGCTAATATATCCTCATAAAAAGGATCCTGGGTTTCTCTGCTAAAAAAGTTGCAATTTCTGTGATAAAACCCCCCAAATCACAGATTATTGGTGTTTAATTTTAATCTCTGATTTTGGGATTAGAGAAATTGCAACTTTTTTTAGCAAAGAAACTTTTTATAAACATACATACATACACACACACACACACACAAAATCAATTGAACAAAATGTTTTATTGATCTATTAACAATTTTAAAACAATTTGGAAGCATACCAGTGCCTCAATCACTATTCTAATATTACAAAAGCCTTAAGCTATCTGTCTGTCTGTCCACAACACTTTATTCACACACTGATTGGCCGACTGAAACAACCAGAGTGTGAATACAGATTTCGGACAGGAAGTGGAGGTGCAGCAGAGCGCCACCATGATGGCGGGCTCATAGGTGATAGAGGGGGAGGTGAGGACAGCACAACTGGTCTCACGGCCCCTATCCTGCTCCCTGGCGGTGGCAGCAAGGGAGTGGATGGAATGGGGGGGGGGTAAGGCCAGCAACACTGGCCTCACCCCCCCTGCCCTACTCCCTGCAGGTGTCAATGATGGAGTGGAGGAGGGGGGCAAGGCCACTGGAGCTGCCCTCACTCTCTCTTGCTCCTTGGAGGTGGTAGTGACATTGCGGGTGGGGAAGCAGGATTGTGATGATGTGCCCTGCCCCTCCCCTCTTCTGCTGTTGCTGCCTGCAGGGCTGATGTGGGACCACATGGTGGGGGGGAGGAGATGGCCTGATGCAGGGTGGGAGGAGAGGAGCGGGCATGCCACAGTGGTAGGGGGGGAAGAGTGGGCCCAGGCCCAATGTAGGTGGGAGTGGAGGAGCTGGCCTACTGTGGTGGGGGGGGTAGCAGCAGGCCTGGGCCTCCTCCTCTGCTTGGTCCTAGGGAAGTCAGGGTTCCCTCTGTCCCCCGGGAGTGCATGCAGAGGTGGAGAGCTGTCCCCCAACCCTGCACTCTGGACAAGCTGCCTATGACCCCATCTCACTCCCTCCTGGTGCTCTATGGCTACACATTCCAGCCCTGGGCCCCAAGTCCCACGTACTGCCCAGCTCAGCAGCAGCCTCAGCCCTAGCCCTGCTCATTTCCCTTCCCTTCCTCCCTCCCTATGGGGGCCTCAATCTCCCTCTCCCCACATTAGACAGGAGCTGCTCTCCAGACTGCCTAGTGACCATGTGCATATTTCATATATTCAACAGGGCTAGAAGGGACCTTGGGAGATCATAGAGTCCAGCCCCCTGCCCAAGGGGCAGGAAGTCAGCTAGGGTCATAGGATTCCAGCAAGATAAGCATCCAATTTGCTCTTGAAGGTGTTCAATGTAGGTGCTTGAACCACCTCCAATGGCAGGCTATTCCAGACGTTGGGGGCTCAGACAGAAAATAAATTCTTCCTTATGTTCAGCCTAAAAAGGTCTAGCAGTAATTTATAACCATTCAACCTCATCATCCCTTGGGGTGCTCTGGTGAACAAACGTTCCCCCAGGTACTGGTGGTCACCCCTGATAAACTTATAGGTGGCCATCAGATCACCCCTGAGCCTGTGCTT
>NW_017729003.1:18534845-18535612 GCF_001723915.1 Gavialis gangeticus
CAGTACTCCAGCTGTGGCCTCACCAAGGCCGAGTACAAGGGGAGAATGACATCCCAGGATCTGAGAAGCATCTATGGATGCAAGCCAGCATTTTGCTTGCTTTACTAGCCACAGCATCACATAGAAGGCTCATGTTCATCTTGTGGTCAGTCATGACCCCCGAGTCTCTTTCTTCCATAGTGCTAGCTGAGCCTATAAGGATGCTGCAGGTTTTTCCTCCCAAGGTGGAGAACTGTGTATTTTTCAGCATTAAACACCATCAAGTTCTCATCAGCCCATTTGCTGAGCCTGTCCAGGTCAGGCTGGATTGCCCTCCTATCTTCTGGTGTGGATGTTTTGTCCCAAAGTTTGGTGTTATCAGCAAACTTGGCCAGTCCGCTTACGACTCCAATGCCCACATCATTAATGAAGATGTTGAACAATATGGGTCCAAGGACAGAGTCTTGAGGGACCCCACTGGTCACAGGGCACCATGATGATTGACTTCCATCAATTACCACCCTCTGGGTCTGACCATGGAGCCAGTTCTCCAGCCAGCAGTTCATGGTGGACCCAAGGCCACAATTGGCCAGTTTCAGCAAGAGATGATCATGGGATACCAATCGAAGGCTTTTTTGAAGTCAAGATATATGACATCAATCTCATCTCCCTTGTCCAGGTGATAGGTCACCTGGTCGTAGAAAGTAATGAGATTGGTCAAGCAAGACCCAACTGCAACAAACCTGTGCTGGCTATCCCTCTGGATGTTGTCATCTGCCAGTCCATTA
>NW_017729003.1:18535622-18535879 GCF_001723915.1 Gavialis gangeticus
AGGACTGGACCAGTGCAGAATATTCCTCCTTGGAAGTGAATCCCATCCTCCATCCTTTGTAGGCCTTTCTTTTTAGCCTCAGGGGGTCTGCTAGATCCCTGGAGAGCCAGGGGGGCTACCGTGCTGCCTTTCCTCTGAGATGGAATAGAATTAGCTTGTGCATTGAGGATTGCTCCCTTGAGGAGCAACTCATCTTCCTGAACTCCCCTCCCCCTGGGATCATGGTCCCTTAGGGCCACACTGACAAGCCTCCTGGG
>NW_017729003.1:18540879-18541085 GCF_001723915.1 Gavialis gangeticus
GGACAGAGTCTTGAGGGACCCCACTGGTCACAGGGCACCATGATGATTGACTTCCATCAATTACCACCCTCTGGGTCTGACCATGGAGCCAGTTCTCCAGCCAGCAGTTCATGGTGGACCCAAGGCCACAATTGGCCAGTTTCAGCAAGAGATGATCATGGGATACCAATCGAAGGCTTTTTTGAAGTCAAGATATATGACATCAA
>NW_017729003.1:18541096-18542983 GCF_001723915.1 Gavialis gangeticus
TCCGCAATGTCTTGGATGCGGGCCCCCAGGAAGCAGCAGACTTCCTGGGCTAAGGGGTCCAGGCAGCAGATTACCCCCTCAGTCCCCCCCTCAGGATGGAGTCTCCCACAACAAACACTTTACGGTTTGTCTTGGGGAGAGCGGGGACGGTAGCTGCAGTTGAGCCGGTGTTGCCTGTGGGAGCTGGCAACTCAGCAGGCTCTGCTGGAGCTGCAAGAGGTGTGTACCTGTTGCTAAGCTCTGGCGGGGCAGGGGCCTTTGTGCGGCAGGCCTTGGGGCCCTTGACCACCTTGTCCATGCCCCTGACTGGACAGAATGGGAGGTCCTGGAGTCCTCCCTTGTCCTGGAGTAAGACCGTGGTCTACCCTCCTGCTCCCGGAGGAGAAGGGCCTGGCAGTAGGAGGCAATATCCTGCTCACAGTCTCTGATGGCATGCAGTCTCTGGATTGTGGCCTGGAACTCCTCCAGCTAGCACACCAGAGACCCCAAAAGGGAGCAGACCTCACAAAGGGAGGTAGCCATGCTCCCGGGCCCCAGAGCCTAAAAAAGGGACAGGCAGCCCCCGCAGCCAAGAGCCAGGGGCATACACATGCACATGATGCCCCCTGCCTGATTGCCCTCCTCCCACTCCCCCAAGCCCCTTTCATTTGTATTTACCATTATTTTTTAAATGGCTCAGAACTATATTTAAGTCTTCTAAACTCAAATAAAGAATAATAATTCTCTGGTATACCTGGGTGTATTTGGAAATGGTTCTACTTACTTTTTTTCTACTTTCAAATCCCAAATTTTCCAGTGGAAACATGAATCCTTTTTGTAAAACATCATCTGTTTAACATCAAGATTGTAAAATAAGACTATATTGTTACTAAAGACTCAATATGTTCCAGCAAGGGAGTTTTGCAATGAAAGAATATTACTGTATCAAAAATAAACCATAAGACAGAAACAAAAACCCTCAGAACAGATTTTCTACAACAAGTTAAGTGTTTGAAATGAATAATTAACATAATACTGGTGACCAGGTCATCCATAACATATTATTAACCCAGATTAGATATGAATATTAAATGAAACTTTCTTGTTTTTATTTGATAAAGTAGTATTCAAGCAGCAACTTCACAAATGAGGAAGAAAGGTCTAAGTCAGGCATTCAAATCCCTGTCAGTTTTCAGAGAATGCTAAAATGTAAATATTGTGTAAATTAGTGATAACCTTTATTTCTGTATTTATTAAGTGAATTTAATTCCAGAGTTTAACCAGCCAAGCTAAATGCAGACAGTCAAAAATCCTGAGGGAGAATGGATTCAATCTTTTTAGGTTTCTCTAAGCTGTGTAGGTTGAACTGAGAATGATGTTTATTTTTGAGTCAGGAAAGGGAGGTGGAGCCCTGTGCTAGCCAAGGCCAAAAGATGGGAAGCAGTAGAGCATGTCTCCCAGATTGCCAGTCATTGCCAAAGCATCTCTGGCTGGCTGGCTGGCAAATGCTCCCAATGCCCTGCTGTCCCCCCGCAGGGGAGAAACAGTCCCCTGTCTCCAATTGCCCCTGAGCTGGGCGTCTGTGCATGGAGAGAGATCCCCAGGTCTCCAGAGGGTTTCCCCCATCCAGCCTGGGATCAGCATTCTCTCTAAGCTGCATGACATGTGTGGCCACACAAGCATGCCTGGCAGCACAGTATGAGTGTGCCTGTGTGGTCGTGCATGTCACACAGCTTAAAGGGAATGCTGCGTGAGATCCCACGAACTCTGGTCTTCCCATTTTTGGGAGGAAGCAAGGGTAATTCCCACCCACTTCACCCCACAGCTGAGCCAGCCCAATGTAAGTCACTGATGCACAGGGGGAGAAGGAAAGAAGTCCCCTCTCCTGGGTCCTGCCCCCCCCCCCCC
>NW_017729003.1:18543130-18546625 GCF_001723915.1 Gavialis gangeticus
CCCCCCCCCCCCGAGTCCTGGTCCTCATAGCTGCAGAAGTGGGTGATTCCTGGTTCCTGTGGTTGGGCTGGTAGGTTACTGACACTCAAGGCAGAGGAAAGAACAAAGCCATCCCACCCCTGTTTCAGCCCTCTGAGCCAGAGTCTTCCCACCTGGGGGTGGGGGGCAGACCCTGGTGGGGAGGGTGGTTTCCCCTGTCCCCACTGCCCAGGCTGGCTCCATAGAAGGATTGGTTCCCACCACCTGACACAAGCCCCAGGGGCTGATCACTGCTTCTAGTGCTGAGTTCCAGAGGACCATACTGAGCAGCCCCATGGGGCTTGCACTGGGTGGTGGTGGTGGGGACAGGAGGACTCCATAAAGAACAATATTGGGTCTTGCCACCTGGCACAAACCTCTGGGCCACCCAGTGTGCTCTTCCAGAGCCCAACACTAGTGGTAGCTGGCAGGATGTGCTGGGTGGCCCAGAGGGCTCACAGCAACAGCAAAGACAGCAGTGCTCCATACAGGGTAGGATCAGGTTCCTCTGCCTGGTGCAAGCTTCCCGTGCCACCTGGTGTGTCTTGCCAACTGCTGCTGGGCTTCAGCAGGTTGCACTGGGCAGCTCGAGACACTTGTGCTGGGCTGCAAGGCAGGAACACTTCACAGAAGGGTGGCGTGGAAGCACCCCCACCCTGTAACCCCCCACAGTGCCTCAGAGCTGGGACTGTGTGGAAGGGAGATCCATTGCCCCTTCCCTGTGGGTCAGAGACAGAGACTTATAGGGGGCAGGACTGTGCAGCTGGCCGAGCCTGGAGGGGAGGACCTTCGTGGTGCAGCCCCTCCAACTGGGCACAACCTTGCTGGAAGAAGGGTAAGCTGGGGCTGGGGGGGTGGGCTCCTTTCCCCTGCACTCCCCTGCCTTGTTCTTGATAGCTCAGGGTGGGGTCAACCCAGCTGGCCAGAGTACAGGAGCACTGGTGGAGGCTATCCCACCTCCTTGCAAAGGCTCCTGGGAGAGTGGGGCATTGTGACCTAACTTTATTTGGGAGGGAATCTGGGACAGAAGTTGCATAGTTGAGTTGTATACTACCTTCATTCAGGTTTATCTTAAAACAGGTTTGGCCATTTTGAAACTGGTATATGTGTGCTGAACTTCTGTTCTGTTACCAGTTTAAACTGGTTTCTGAACACTTGAACCTGTTTATGAGGAACTTCTGCCCCTGGTCCTTTTGGCCAATGTATTTAGGAAAAATAAAAATAAAGGGGTGAGGGGGAGGGAGAGGTGGCAAGACAGAATCTTTCTTTCCTTGTATCCCTGTGCCAGCAGAGTTCCTTTGGCAAGCATAGGCACTCTCAATGATATTGTGCTTTTAAGTTATAACTAACTGAAAGTGGCCAGTAAACAAGTTGAAAATGCCAAAGAACAATTCCTGTTGAATCAAATAACTCCTGCAGCAGGATCCAACTGCAGTGCTGTCCCTGCAAATATCACCTTATGAGAGCCCAAGACTAAAAACCAGTCTGATCCCCATTTCTTTTCTGCAGTAAGTGAAAAGCAGTTTTTTCTGCCTTTCACAAATGTTTTTCATAAAACCTACATGGTAAGCAGCACTACATTTCATCTATAGGGATGGGAGTAGGGAAAATGCAGCAGAGTGTAAAACACAACCCTCAAATTTTGCAGCTTGTAAGGTGATAGTGAAAGTGATAGTGAAAGGACACTCCAGAGAGAATGACAGTACAACTGGGGAATATAACTGCTCAGATGGATTCAATTTCAGATGTGCACGATATACTCTATCATATTATAATCATCTCCTTAGACATTACAAATGTCCTCTGGAGGCTAATAAATGAATGAAGACCTGGGAGGTCACTGAATGTGGAAGTGGAATGAAGGGTTATCATTCAATATGCCCTTAGGATATGAAGAATATATTAATTTAATTCACCCTAAAAAAGGGAAAGATGCCATATCTGTATTAGCATATATGAGATTTCCACACACGTGATAATGCCAGACCTTGTAGAAAGTGCCCTTAAAAAAAAATCTCTCTTAATTAATAATACATACCAAGGGTAGAAAATGTGATATCCTACAATTTGACTTTCCTAATACTACTTTTCCCCCCCATTAACTACTTTAATAAATTACTCCAGCACTTACTCTTTAGCTCATTCATACATTCAAAACTAGATCATTCATTCTTGGTGCAAGGACCTTACCCTCCTTTTCCATCTGCCATTGGCACTGTACTTAGAAATAAAATAAACCCTTTATTACAATAGCCATTATTCCTGGACATGAAAATGATACCAAATGTAAAGGTTTTACCATTCACCATTTATGTAAATGAATTTGACTCATCTGTGCTATCTCATTGGCTGTTTATGTGAGCAAGAACCATTCACAAGTTAATTCTGTAGGCTCAACTTCAGAGTCACAAGTTTAAATCTTCTGATAACTATCCTGTTTTTAAAATAATTAATTAATTAATTAAGGGCCAAATTCTTAAACCCTAATGCAATTTTTGTTTTGTTCTTTGCTCATGCAAATTTCTCTTTTTATTTTAATGGAAATTTGTCTGTTTAAGGCCCTCTGAATCTGTCATTGTATTAATATGAAAATAACTTTTAATATTCATTAGTTCTTTCTCCATGTTTTCAGATGATTAAGAAACTCAACAGTCAGAACCTAGATGCTTCTTCTTAAAAGCAGCGGCACAGATTGACAATATAACAATAATTTAGCTGTTATCCCATTTTACATAGGGCAATAATATTTTAATTAAATTACTATTTTTGTTGGTTAATAGATTGTTGCAGCAAAGACCAGTACTTACTAGAGAATTTCACTGACTGACACAACAGTAGATTCACGTTTGGGATCATATGGCACCATCAATTTTAAATCTGAACTTCCTTTTTCTTCATAAGGAAAAATTCTTTTAAACTAGATAGGGAAAAAAGCTCTTTAGCCATCCAGGTCATATGCTATTTTTTAAACCAGAGCTATGCTTCAAGAATTGTAATTAAATTCAATTAGTTTTTTTTAAATTCTGTTATAGAAAGATAATTATATTCTTGTACTGGCTCATATAAATTACATAATTCATTTATAAGTATTCTATATACAAGGTAGGAAAAATATATGTACAATCTGTATTGACCTGCTAAGTGAATAAATCTGTTTCACATTGTTATTATATGGAAACTCTTTATATATTATTAAGAAAATAAAATTACCTTACAGTTCATATTTCCACAATCTGTGCAGTTAAAAAGGTCAGTCTTGTAATACTACATTTTCAGTTTGCTTTGGGAACGCATGGCGCACTGATTGACATGATGGGTCATCATAGATTAATTAGCTGTGGTGGTGATCTATGGAATCAGCAGTTATTCAGCAGCAGCATTCGTTCTATAAATAGAAGGGATATAATCTAATGGAAATGTATTATATCAAATGTTCCCTACACATCTGAACATGCCACTGCCCATAATTTATTAGTC
>NW_017729003.1:18546636-18548274 GCF_001723915.1 Gavialis gangeticus
TACACATCTGAACATGCCACTGCCCATAATTTATTAGTCAACAACAAAATTGCTTTTTAGTTATAAAGCTTCAGGTTGAAAATATATTGCATTATTGTGAAATTAGTGTTTTATGTCTGTAACCATAATCTAATTTTACTACAATTTACTTGTTCATAACAAAGAATTGAGAGAAAGAAGGTAAGAGCCTGGCATCCAGTTACTGTACCACACAGAGGATGGTACTGTTTTATAGCTTTTTCCAGAAAGCATTAATTTCCAGAACATAGTGAAATGCATCCTTTGTACTGCTTCACTTTGCAGATAGAGAGATGTATTGCCTAGCATCAGGGTCTGTTAGGGAGACATACCTGTTACCCAGAACATACTAAGAGTAGGAGTTGCCATAACCAAGGAAAAGTCTGCTCTAGCACCACATGAGGTGGGAAGAGCAACTTAATGCTATACAATGATTTGAGCTAGAATCCAGTCCCTTCTATTTAATTTTATTTCTCATTACTGTAGTTAAGTATATCAGTGTGTCACTGGGAATCCAGCGACACACAGTATTAAAAAAAGCATTTCCACATCATTCCTGTTTCATGCCTAAGCGTGATTTGAATACGGAGTTAACAACAGAAAAATAAAAGGGCTTAATGAGGAACACCTCTAACATGACAAAGTCCTCAAAAAGCAAATTGACACAAAACCTCTGGCCTCTCAAGGGGACTGATTGGCAGTTACATGCCTAGATGTGAATCTTAAGAATTAGGATTTAAAAAGCAATATCTGGCTCCCTCTTGCACTAAATCCATATATATAATTTTTAGCTGTCAAAGTTTTGCTGAAAAAGTCTAGGGTCAAGTTTGTACAGAAGGGACTGGACTACTTGTTTCTTCAAGATACAGGTTCTTTCACCCTCTTTACTGGCTCTTTATTCCCACCCTCCATTTAGCTGCATGCAAATTAAGCTGAAGAACAGCATCGTATATTAAGTTCCCATGACCTCCTCCTGCAAGGCTATGTTGTGTATAAAAGAGGTGGTTTCAAAACCCCATTCCTGTCTTTAAGTATTTATGAACCACCCTTAGGCACTATTGACAGCCTGATACATAGGTCACTTGCACATCAGTTTTTCTAGGTGAATTATTATGCTATTAATTCTATAGCTTACACAGCTTTGCAAAGTGCACTTTCACTGTATGTGTGAAGGATGAATAGTTTCAATAATCTCTCTTATACTAAAGAACAATGAGTATAGCATATCACTGACTTTAGGGTAATGAAAGCAACACTGGGATTCTGATTATTTTGAGGCAACTAGTATGGTATTCTCATTTTTCTAGATGACTGATTTCCATGGCACTTATATACAGGAAGCAAACAGAAGAGTTGAATTACATGATACTGTATTGCATTTTATTATTTGTAATACAGTAATGTCCACTTGTCCCCACTACTGCAAGGTACCATTGTGCTAGGCTTCTTATATAGGCACAGGTTACAGCTACACAAGATACTTACTGAGCAGTAGCTCGCTAGTACTTTGCAGTGTAGCAAAACCCCCAGTTTTTTTTTAGTTGTATTCACTCCCCTTCCCCAAACATTTTTGACTTTCTCTCCTTCTCTATTCCCTATAGATAAGTATAAGTAAGCTAA
>NW_017729003.1:18548576-18554496 GCF_001723915.1 Gavialis gangeticus
AAGACCCTGCAGAACCAGTAACTCTCACCATTACAGACAACCAAAACTGCACATCCCTCCATGGAGCACACATGCCCAATATGCCAGAGGCTGACCCTTGCCGGGGCATGCCTCCTGTCACTAGGATCACTCCTATAAAAAGGAGCAGTGAAGACAGACCCAGTGGGATGCCCTCTCCATCTGGACCAGTACCATGCTACACCACATATCCACCCAGAGGCCCTGCCGGCAACCCCCCTCTGGACAACACCTACTAGACAAGGACCCCTTTCCAGCCTGGATAGGTAGATATTACATGCATACTTCCTCCTACAATTTGGACTCTCTCTCTCTCTCCTCCTGGACTTCAGTGGACTTCAGCCCCTGCACCAAACCTCTCTAACCCCTGCTGCCATTGTGTGTGTACATGCGTGCAAGGGAACCAGTTTGACATTATGTCACCAACTCCCCTGTTCAATAAAACCACTGTCATTTGCAACCCCGAGTTGGGTCATGTTTTACTAAATCCCAATCTCTTCCTTATGTTAAATTCCAGCTTCATTCTCTCTCTCTCTCTCTCCCCCCATCTCTCTCTCTTTCAGCTCTAGTCCCCACCCTCTCTGCTAGTTTCCTGATCTCCTCCCAATTCCATTTCTCCTTTTCTGCCACCTCTCAGCCTCTCCTGCTCTTACTGCCTTTTCCCTGTGACTTTCTGCTATCTTTCTCTGTTTACCTGCTGCCCTGCCACCTGCTGCTTTTTCTGTGATTTTCTGCTGTCCCTCTCTTTTTTCAGGCTTCACCCACACCTTCTGTAACCCTCCCACCTCTCCTCCTGCAGCTTACCAGCTCCTCTTAGCTGTCCTGCAGCTTTCTCCAGATTCCAGCACCTATTGCCGCTCCCTGCAACTTCTCTAGCTGCCCTGGAGCCATCCTCTGGCTCCCCACACCCAGAGCCCCTCTTTAACACTCACACTTTCCCTTAGTCCCATTTTTCCCTCTCCCCATTTACCTTTTCAGCTCTCCCATAGCTCTGGCTCCAGTTCCAGCCTCTGTGCCGGCATCAGTCCCCTGTTCTGTGGGCTTTCGGCATTGTCTTTTAATCAATTAAGATCAATTAACCTAAAGTTACCCCGAGCCTCAGTTCTTCAGCCCAGGCCCCTCTAGTCTACCAGTTCTAATCCCAGTCCTGGTGACTTTCATTTCCAGCAACTTTCACTTCCTACACTTCTACTTTCTTACCTTAACCTTTCCCCAGGTATCCCAAGTACACCAAGCACATAGATGCATACATACATATCACAATACCCAACTTAGGAACTCACCTGTGTGTATGTGAAGGGGGGTGGTATGTGCGTAAATTAGTGAATACATATATATACATACACCTATATAGATATCATTGTGTGTGTGTGTGGTATATAAATTAATAATCCATGTATGTGTATTGGATGTGCAGGTGTTGGTAACTGGTAACTAATTCTGTATAACTTTGGTGTGTGTAGCGTGTATGGGCTTAAATTGGTAATAGGTATGAATGTGCCTAGGCTGGTTTGGATGTGAATGTGGCTGAACTGGTAGCATCAGTGTGTATGCCTAGTAGGGGTGTATGCACCTAATGAGTGTATGTGTGCTTAATTGATTTTTATGTGTACATGTGCAATTGTACACCACACCCTCCTGTCTAACAGTGCAATAGTGAGAACCTGAGTCTTGGCCTGACCCCACAGGGCAACAGCAGTAGCATGATGGAGCACAAGTGATGGCATTATACTACTGCACAGTAGTAATGAGTTACCGCAGTCAGTATTACCCTGAAGGTATGTGGGGACATTATTGCACAGTAACTCTGGTTACTGCTCAGTCAGTAAGTACTTGGTTATGCAAGTACTAGATGACTGCACAGGAACAAGTGGACACAGGTATGATATGGCTGTTGTCAAGGAAAATACCCAGGACTTGAGAGACAGAGAGAAATAGAATATAAAAATATTAAAGCCAAAACTGTAAAAATGTGTAGCCCTCCCTGGGGCTGAGGAAGAAACATCTGTCAACATGAAAAGCAAAATATCACCAGACTGAACCCTCTTCCTCCATAATAATGTTCATGTGGTTACAGCTTTAGGACTAGCTGCCAATCTTCCACCTTGTAGAGTGCCCCCTTGATGGCCCAGTGTGATGCTAATTTCGGCATAATTTGTTGCAAGGTGAAGTATCCAAATTCAAATGAGACAGATGCCTGGACCAAAAAATGAAAGAGAGTTAGAGGCCAGTGTCAGACCCACAGGCTAGGAGAAGACCAAGTCCAGCATGCCAAAAAGGCACTCAGACAGCAAAGAGCAGTTACAACTGAGGAAAAGTCCAGGAAGGACAGGTCTCTGGTGCTGCCAGCTTTAAGTGTCAGACAAAGGTACTTCTAGCCAGGGTCCTATTCAGTAGGGATGTGTGAAATGTTGGCAGCTGTTTTGTTTTGGAGGTGTTTGCTGGTGATGTAGTGACACCCCGTTACACCTCCTTGGATCCTGGTTTGGTGGAGCAACTGGTGTTCTTCAGAGTAAATATCCTGATGCTGGGGTTCCCCAAGCTCCACATGCAGACAGAGAGTGCCACCCTCCTCACTCTGTTTTCACTTATTTCCTTTTATTTTTATTTTTTAAACCATTTAATGCCCTGCTCTCAGAGCTGGATGCGGCACTCACTGCATCACCAACCAGCAGGGGAAGAACATCTCCCTGCTGAGATCCTGTGCCAGGATGAACATGGAGGTATGGACTGGGGCTATGGGTAAGGAGGAGGCCCCAGGTCCTGGACATGACCTAAAACTGCACCCAACCAGGGTCAGGAGGCAAGGTGGGACTGCTAGTGGTGTGGCAGCCCCAAGAAATGCCAGGACTGCAAACCTCCCTGGACAAAGGCAGGTGGGAGGTGCCTTATAACCTCCAACCACCACACACATGCAGAGTCCTGGCTAGGAAAAGCCCAGACCTGTAAGATCTTTGAGAGGCCTGAGGCTGGCTGGTTGCAGTGAAGTTGTAAGGCTCCAGGTGAGCTTAGCTGCCTGGGATGCCATCTGCGAGTCATAGGCCACAGTTTTAGAGGAAGTATGGAGCTGAGGAATGGAAGCATGTCACCCCTAGACATCAGGGGGCCTAAATGGGCAGCCTCTCTGTTACCAGATTTCCCCATCACTTTGGGGTGCGCTCATTTGTTAGGAGTACGTTTCTAGGGTCTCTGTAATTCTATCAATGTGATGCTTGGATTACTTGTGTTTCCATATGGATCTCTATCTCTCCCTTCTGCAAGTCCTCACCCCCAACGGAACTATCTTGCAGGACTCAGTTTCAATGGGCCTGGGTTCCTCCAGCCACCAAATCAGTCAAATGCACACACACACACACACACACACAGATTAATGTAACATGCCTGACCCAGCTGGGTTGATCAGCATGTACAGGCTGACACCATCATATACCAGCAATCAGTTCATCAGGGCAATGATAAAATGCAGTTAGACACAAGCATGCAGGTCAACAGAATACCTCTGAATCAGGCTGGCTGTCTAGCTGACACCCTCATGGGGCAGCATTCAGTTCATTAGGGCATATCCAAGCCAAACTGGGTCATTCAGCCTATACAAGCTGATCCCCTTATGTCTCTCAAACTCAGCACGTCCCAATCTTTTGCCCTAACTGTCCTAGTAGTGGTAGTCCCTTGATGAGCAGACCCCACAGTATTTTGGGGCTTTATAGTGATCTTTGGCTGTCACAGAGATTTATCCCTCTTGAAGCACACTATTTGCTGCTTACAGCTTTCTTATACCCTTAGTCCAGCCTCTTCAAAGCTTCTTTTAATTGTGTAAATCCAGAGAGTCCCAAGCTATAATTGACAGGGAAAATCCTTATATTTAGACAATTTCAAATTAAATTAATTAAAACCCTGTCATTGAAAAAGGTATCTAGTTTGAAACATCAAGAAACTGATTAACAACCAGGAAAAATGTAAGTTTTTAAGGAGTAACCAAACACTTAGGAGCCAGCTTGACATTATTAGGAATATAGAGGATAAACTAGAAGGGAGAACACTTTATTTCTTCTCAGATGGCCCAGCTATGCTTGCACTGTGAAGTCAGCATCAGTGTTTTGTATTTTACCTGTTGTGAATAAGCCTCAGCTTAGCATGACTTTCAGATCTTACTGTAGTCTTTTAATGATGCCTTGATTTGGTCTGTTTTCTAAAACAGGTAATCCCAAGGGCACATGGAACATACTAAAGGGGATTACTTGGAGTGTTCATAAACTTTGTGGGGAGGTCATCCCAGGAAATGTATGTCAGCACTGGATGTTTCCAATGGTTTTGGAACTGGAAGGCTTATATAGAATGTCTAGCCAGGCAGGCTTGCTTTGGTGTTGCCACCTCTAAGTTAATGTCAAGGTAAGTGATGAGGGCACTGCCACAGTGGACTTTGAATGTCCCCAGTTACAGTGCCTTTCCAGGAAGCATTCCAAAGGAGATCCCATCATTGTTCTTGTTGGGCATGGGGAGGATGAAGTGGTACTGCTATAAAGTGGCTTGGACCATTAGCAGAAAATTAGTTATGACTTCCTGGGCAGTCACTAAAACAAGTCTCAGTTTTTTGAGAGAAGAGAATGGCACAGTCAGCAGTGGAACTGGTGCCATTGGTGGACTGGAGGACTTCCCTTCCAGGAAGTGTGCTAATTTGTTTCATTCAGCCTTTCTGCATGCATCTCCTGCAACAAAATAAAAATCTAACCATTTTTGGTTCAGGACCTCAAAACGATCTGCTCACTTTCCCTGGTCCCTTCATCCTTTACATTGAGAGAGCCAAAAGTAAAAGTTGGCATTGTGAAATAATTTGAAAAGATAACAGCAAAGGTAGAAAGGACAGATAGAGAAGGAAGAAAGGGATATATAACCTAGAAAGTTGCCTTGAAAGTCAACAGGCTTGTTATTTGCTAACAAGCTGTGCTGTCAAGCAGCTCTCTTGATTCTCACTTTGGTTTCTTCTTCAATGAGTTAACTTTTTGGTCTGTATACATAATGTTTTGTTTCTTTTTTGGCTAGCAGTTTATTTGCTGCACCATGAGGTAATTAAGGTATTTGGTTGTTAACCTTCCAGGATCCTTTGGTCTCATCAAGGAACCTAATTATCCTTTCAGGGGAGCATTACTCCCCTAATTTATCTGGAAAGAAAGCACTTGAGGACTGGTGGTTCTCCTGCAAAGATGTGGTGGGCATGTGCTCCATGACAGATCAAGGTCACCAGAGCACATGAGTTCCCTTTCTTTGTCTTCATCCTCAGACTCTTGAGTCAGTGTCCTGTTAAGAACAGGAAAGGTTTTGGACCTCAGGAAGCATGGGATCTGCCTTTGGTGAATAATCACCTCCTTACCAGGACCACCAGCCTCATTTCCTGCAGGTGCTTCCCTTTTAGTGGGTTCTCTAAGGTTTCGGTCAACCCCAACTCTCTTAGCTTCACTTCTGGTCTGTATCTATCGGGCTGGGTTGAGGGAGTTTAGTATCAATTATCCCAACATCAACTACCTCAGAGATGCGAGACAAAGTCCTGGGACAATTTTGGGTTAACTGGGGCAGGTTTTCCCTGCCCTTGGGCTTTAGCTGCAGCAGTAGAATTTGTGGTTTCTCCTGAATAGGTTGGGTGGGCTGAATGAGAGTCTGCCTTCTCATTGTTAGATATAGAATTGTTTGACTGTTTGTATTGTTGCTTTTTTGTTCTTACTCTGTATCAATAAATTCACCTATTATCAACTAGCAGGTGTTGTGGTGGGTCTAAGAGTCATGCCCATCATCTTGCTGATGAGGGAGTGTTCAGGCAGTTCAACTGCCATTTTTAGATTGAGCTAAGAAATGGGTCAGGGCTATCAGTAAAGGATTTTGCTCTATCTGCCAAGCCTAGGGCTGATAT
>NW_017729003.1:18559496-18562438 GCF_001723915.1 Gavialis gangeticus
TCATCTTGCTGATGAGGGAGTGTTCAGGCAGTTCAACTGCCATTTTTAGATTGAGCTAAGAAATGGGTCAGGGCTATCAGTAAAGGATTTTGCTCTATCTGCCAAGCCTAGGGCTGATATCAGAGTCAAAGTACATCTGGCCAGGATGCAGGCTCCACTCTGAGGCTCTCTCTCTTAGATTTCATCAGTTTGGAGGTGAAATCTTGAACACTCCAAGCTTAGAGGGCAATTGTTTTATAGAAGGCCTGCTTCTGTGATTTTTCACTTAAAATTCCCTCGGCCCACCCACGGGCTGTAATCCAAGATGGGCTAGACAGATTTTCCTGGGGCCCCTACAATGGACCAATATTCTGTTTAACCCAACACTGAATAAAATCCCTTAGGTCTTCCTGACTCCATACACACAGAGGAAAAGCCTCTGAACCTGCTGCCATACTGCTGGGGAAAGGTATAAGATGGGGTATGATAGCCGAAGCAGCCCAAGAGAACCTAGTACGCAGCTAGGCCTTACCCTGGTAGGATGGGATGATCAGTTCCCCTCCAAATGTGTGTCAAAACCTGCCAACTATGCCAAGACGTTATACCTCAACTCCATGCGATGCCTAATGACTAGGGAGACAATGGATCAATGCACGCATTGCTCTTCAACAGCTGTCTCCATTTTGAGTAAAGCTTCAGATCAGCTCCAACAAATTAGGGGATGGCCATGAACATTAGTTCTTTCCATATTTATACACCTTGGTTTGTGCTCATTAACATTTACCCCACCTTGCCTCTCCTTTGTTCCATCCTTATTCCTTCCCATCTTAAGATCCTCCTCCATTTATTGTTTTTCATTAGCATGGAATTACCTATGCATTTCACTTATTTACATGTCTTTTTGCTATGAGCACATACCTAGGACCCTGACCCCTCCTTCTTTCAGTCACTTACAGTCTCTTTCCTCACCATCTCCAAGGTCTTACTTCTGCTTTATCTCCCAACAATAGCCAGTGGTCTGCATCCTGTTTTTCATATACAATGAGCTATATATCTTACAACAGTACTATATTGTTAGGAGAATGCTAGCCTAAGTGCCTTGCAATGTTGCTTTTAATGTACCATCCTGCCTTGTGGTTAGCAGCTTGCTAGGCCATAGGTTATATCCTGTTATTCAGCTGCAAATCCAATACTCCAAGATCCAAATACTGTCATCCTACCAGAAAGGTTTTGGTTTAAACCAATATGAATTTGTATCATATATTTCTTTTTTAATCCACTGGTAAACAAGTAATACATTGCATCTCCCTAATATATAGTCTCATGGACCAAGTTCATACAAGCAGAGGCATGCATCTATAGCAGAATAAATAGTAACAACACAAATTTGCCCCACTACTTTATACTGCAGTGCACTCCCCTGCTCATGTGGTTTCCAGTGGGATGCAGTGTCCTGCTGCTTCATGTGCTGTAGGGGTGTCTGGCAAGGGCACAGGGAAACTCAGCACAGGACTACCCATCAGGCAGCCCCTATGCTGAAGCACTCTGTTCCCTAGCCAGCTGGGGAATGGCACATGGAGATGTGCCCATCTCTGTACTTTGTGAAGCCCCCTCATTGAGGTACCCTTTCTCCATGGCTGGCTAGGGCACAGTGTGCAGGGGCTCCAAAGTACATGGAGATGGGGGAGCAGGCAGCCTATGGCTGCCTGCGCTTTCATCTTTGTGTTTGTCCTTGCACATGGTACTTTGGTGTGCTTTGTGGCTTTTTTTTTTTTTAAGGGGTTTTATTTGCTACCAGGAAATCTGGGTAGAAAATTTTGCCCTTGCTCTGCTATTTAGCAGTGCCATTCATGATTTAAACATGCAACATGTGAAGTTTCTGGTGCCAGAAAAGGGTATGTGGCACTATAAACCACATGTTCCTGCACATGTGGATCTGGCCCATGGTAGCTGTCATTCAGATCCCCATTGTCTCCCATGGTCCAAGCTCCTTGAAGGACTATTCCTCCCTCTTCCCGACCTGCACTGCTCTCCCAAGCTTCCCCAAAATAGTGTGGAATTAACAGCTGAAATGTTCCTAGAAAGCATCAATATAAAACTGTATTTATTATAAGATGTAAAAGAAAGCCTTTCAGAAAGATTCAAGTTATGAAAATGAACTATTTCAGTTTCAGGAATGTCTTTTTGATCACAAGCATTGCAGTGAAACACGAACATGTTTCCAAATAAAGTTCTCAAATTTCTAGTATGAAAAAAGGGGAAAAAAAGAAATTGAGACTTGATTTCCTGCCCTCCCTCCCAAAAAAATTGTACTTAGCTCTACTGTTAAAAATTACTTGCTTACTTTAGTTATCTGTTTTATAGTCGGTGATTTACTTTACTTTTTTATATATAGGAGAAAAATAGGCTCTGCTTTTCATTTCACTACCTCAGTATTAACATACATGTATTATTTACATATTACGTATTTGCATAATGCTTAGTGTTGTGAAGTGCTAATTTCAGTTGGAGTCTCTAAATGCTACAATTATACAAATAATAATATCATTTCAAAATGTACATATTCTTAGATGAAAGGTGCTACATCAGTAAAATGTATTATTTAGAAATTTGCCATGGGTGAACTTTCAAGCTTATGTACATTTACAATCTAAAAAGTTACATAGCTAACACAATAGAATATGAATTTCTATATTTAAAAAATGCCCCAATATGTGAAACAGTGAACTTCCAGAATGTAACTGAACTCCAGTTCTTTTTTTTTTTCTTAAATAAAAATCTTTACGCATTTGTTATTGGAATACAAGATAAAATTAATTTCTGAACAGTTAAATAATCCAAGATTATGTAATCAGACAGTACAAAAATGCTTTGGGGGAAAATATGTTAACAGGAAAGCATTTTGCCATCTTAGTCAACTATGCAGATAGGTATTTTGCACCATGTTAATATAACCACATATG
>NW_017729003.1:18567438-18569464 GCF_001723915.1 Gavialis gangeticus
GCTAAGAGATTGGGACGTGCTGAGTTTGAAACACATAAGGGGATCAGCTTGTACAGGCTGATTGACCCAGTTTGGCTCAGACGTGCCCTAATGAACTGAATGCTGCCCATGAGGGTGTCATCTGGACACCCAGCCAGATTCAGAGGTATTCTGTTTAACTGTGTGCTTGTGTCTGACTGTAGTTATTGTTGCTCTGATGAACTGATTCTTGGCATATGAGAGTGTCAGCCTGTCCATGCTGATCAACCCAGCCAGGTCAGGCGTGTCACATTAATCCGTGTGTGTTTGTGTCTGTATGACTGATTTGGGGACTGGAGGAACCCAGCCCCACTGAACTGAGTCCTGCAAGACAGCTTCATTGGGGGTGAGGGCTTGCAAGGGGAGAGATACAGCTCCGTATAGAAACACCAGTAACACAAGCAGCACATTAATAGAATTACCAAGACCCTAGCCCTAATAAATGAGCACACCCCAAAGTAGTGGGGAAATCTGGTAACAAGCCTTCCATACAACCTTGGTATACATGAATCAGAAGTGTTGTGAGGACTGTGATGTTTTGGCTCTTTTGAACCATGGTAAAACACTTTCATATTTTTCTAAAAAATATCCTTTCATGTGATTGATTAAATAAGTATCTATGCAAGGTATTACTTCCTGTACTCCATCTTGAATTTCACTGCAAAGCTTTTATAGAGAAATCCTATTCAGCTTTCATCCCAAATACATTTCAAGCTCCATTTCCTGCAAAATGCTGATACCCACCATTACCTGAAGGAATTGAGAATCATTGTATGAGACTCTAACTAAAGGCCCCTGTGATCTCTAAACCTCCTCTAATGTCTTCATGAGAAACAGCACATGTGGAATGAGACTGGTGTACAGAATTGACTATTTATCTATCAACAGCCAGACAAGGCCCAGAGGAGAGTTTTAATTTATTATAATTGAAAAATATGACTGGACATTTATGACCATCTTAAAAGTGTATTGAGATTATGAAAATATAAAAGCATAACTAAAAATTATTTGGTAAGATGACTTTACATGTTATTAATCTACCTTTGATTATTCCTACCATAACTTTGAGTTACTGTAGTGAGCTTAAGAAGTAGAAGCAAATTCTTTCAGGTGAATCCAACAGAATGAATAAGGCTGCAATTTGTTCAAAAAAATCCAGGAACATTAAACTAGAATGGCACGTTAAAAGACAGAATGGTATGTTAAAAGTAACATTGCAAGACACTTAGGCAAGCATTCTCCTAACAATATAGTACTGTTGTAAGATATATAGCTCATTATGTATGAAAAACAGGTTGCAGACCACTGGCTATTGTTGGGAGATAAAGCAGAAGTAAGACCTTGGAGATGGTGAGGAAATCAGCAAGAGACTGTAAGTGACTGAAAGAAGCAGGGGTCAGGGTCTTAGGTATGTGCTCATAGGAAAAATACATGTAAATAAGTGAAATGCATAGGTAATTCCATGCTAATGAAAAACAATAAATGGAGGAGGACCTTAAGATGGGAAGGAATAAGGATGGAACAAAGGAGAGGCAAGGTGGGGTAAATGTTAATGAGCACAAACCTAGGTGTATAAATATGGAAAGAACTAATGTTCATGGCCACTCCGATTTGTTGGAGCTGAACAGAAGCTGTCTCCATTTTGAATAAAGCTGTTGAAGAACAATGCGTGCATTAATCCATTGTCTCCCTAGTCATTAGGCACTGCATGGAGTTGAGGTTTAACATCTTGGCATACTAGGCAAGTTTTGACATACATTTGGAGGGCAACTGCTACAATAATAACTACTACATTAGAAGTTAAATATAATGTCCATTTAATTATTCAGAAATATCTTGCTATAATCTCTACCTCCAATGAAAAATATTGTATTTTCCACTTAAATTATATTTGTACTGCTAGGAAATAAGTATTACATTACTTTTTTAGAGTTTTACCTAAAATGCTTCAGATACATTTGCGTTGCAATACGGATAAGTGCAGGGTGCTGCACTTGGGCAGTAGGAA
>NW_017729003.1:18569475-18571616 GCF_001723915.1 Gavialis gangeticus
TCCGACCCTAAATCTATGAAATTATGAAACTATGAAACTACATGTAAGAAACATAAAGCTAAACTCAACTGAAAAATTCCCTCTTATTCAAAAGCACAAACCAACAAGGAATCATACCATTTCACTTAGAATAAGCTACAAAAGATGAAGTGGTCCTATAGAGAGGGAGGCATAGCACCTAAAAACAAACAAACAAACAGACAAAAACAATTTTGAAACATATCCAACATGAAAAGGTAAAAAAGGGGATAGAATGAAAAATAATATTAACTTTTGTATCATTAATTACTATATCAAAATAAATCCTTTCAGTGAGTTGTGATATGAAGAGAGACATACCTTTACTCAAATAGCAAAACAAACCCAGCAATTCCCTAAGTCAAGGATGAAAGTGGCCCCATGCATCCAGAAAAGAACACTGGGAAACCATGTTTCCAGAGCAGAGACTGAAACTGCAGGTGCACAGAGCAAATCTTACAAGTACTTGTATCTCGACAGAACACTGATGATATTTTGTGCTGTGTTAAAAATGACCCCACCAAACAGTTTTGTACATACCAGTTGTGACAGGTCTTATGGCTGCAGGCAGAGTTGTGATGGCCCCTACTGGCCCTGCAACTCCTGTCCAGCTCACTCTAATACCACTCTCTCTAGATTGCTCCCACCATGTCTTGTTCTTAATATTAAAGGTTGATTAAGGGAGGCTGCCAACAAGCCTCAAAGTAAGCCTGACTTCTAATAATTTTCCACTGGTTCTCAAGCCAGCCCTCAGGCCTGATAGGTCCCTCTTGGTCTGACTAGGCCCCTATAGAGCACCCCTAGACTTAAGGGCAAATTGTGTGGCTCCTTTTTCTCCCTTACACCATTTCCCAAGCTTTGCAAATTTTATCATACCATTGTTCACTTGCTGGGCTTTGGCCTCCTCAGCTGCTGCCCGTTTTTTCCTCAGCTAGGCCTCCTAGCCCAGACCCACTGCACCAGAACTGGCTTGAGGCACTAGCTCTAGTTTGTCCTTTCTGGTCCCTAGGTCCCTGGCCTGGGTGTGTTTGCACCCTTTTCAGGAACTCGGCCCCTGACCCCTGTCTCACTGCACCCCTCTCAGGCACTGGGCTCCTGGCCCCTATCTGGCTCTGTGGTTCTAATGCAGCTCTGTGCCCACTCTGGGTTCAATAATCACTCATGACTGTGCCGCTCTTGGGCACTGGGCTCCTGGCTCCTGTGTGGCTGTGCCCTCCTCAGGCACTGGGCACTTGGTCTCTGCATGGCTCTGCAGCCTTGCACGCTTCCCCTCTCTAGGCTCAAAAGTAGGTCAAGCCTTGAGCCTGCCTGGGGAACCTCTGTAAACCACCCCTTACAGTCCCAACCCAAACCACTGATATAAACAGTAACATAAACCATAAGCCCCCAGGCTATAAGAGAAACAAACAACAGCAGAAGCAGTACTCTGCCCCTTTAAGAGGGCAAACTTTCCTCATCTTCTAGTGGGTTTATCTTCTAGTCCAGGGCTATACTGTAGCCTATACACTCAGCCCCCTTAGACTCTCAGATCCCCTGGTCCTGCACACAGCACCTCCTCTGCGGTCTTTGACACTCTGGTCCTAGTTTAGCCTTCTCCTGGGCACATGGAACCCTCTTGTAGGGCACATTATACCTTCTAGGGGTTAACATAAAACAAAGGTTTCTCGCCTGTAAATTCAGTTTTTTTCTGTCCAGGGAACTTCACTCTGTTCAGAGGCCTCTAGTGTCGTTCAGCTAAATCTAGGTCCTATCAGGAGCCCCACTGCCAGGGAGCTCTTCACTTCAAGGTTGCCAGGGAGAGAGACTCCCTGACCAAGGCAGGCTCTGAGCTTATATAGGTCTTCCTGTCAGGTGATCCCCTAATTAGCTCCCCTGTGCCACCAGAAGCAATTTCTCAGGCTGGTTGCTCTCTTAAAGGAGCAGACACATCAGAGTACCCTGCTACACAAGTAATGCCATCAGAGAGAGGACCAATGTTTGATGGAAACCTATTTTTTCAAACCCTTCAGTAAGTTAAGACAACTGTTTATTGCTACTGAATCATTTAGACCTTTTACTCAGTCTGGAAGCACTTGAGGGAAGCCACAGTCTCAACAGGTGTCCCTTAGTCCCCCCCCCCCCCC
>NW_017729003.1:18571717-18573956 GCF_001723915.1 Gavialis gangeticus
CAAAAAAAAAAATCAATTAAAGATCAATCATATCAGAAATTGATGACAGAGCCATATTTGGTTATGTTGGATAAGTGACTACTGTCCAAAATCAGCAGAAAGCTATTTAATCTCCTGGCAAAAGCACTCAGCTGCAAGAGTATGGAGGAACCTTGGCTAAAACCTACTCAGAAGATTGCAAGTGTCTAACAGCACAGTAACTGAATAGCCACCACCTTCCAGGCATCTTAGAAGGTTTGTTACTGAACAGCAATAACAAGCATTACTTCAATATGCACTAGATGGACTGCTGCAAATTTAAGAGCAATTAGCATCATATATTACAACTTGATATACTGATAGAGCCCATCAGAAATTACCCATGGTTTCTCTGTAGCAAAACCCCCAGTTTTTCTTCTTTTAATTTAAAAATACATTCCCTCCATTCCCCTAACCATTTCTGACTTTCTCTCTGCCATCTCTATCCCTTATAAGTGATTACAAGTAGTACTAGGTAAGCTACATTCTTGTATGCTATTATTGTAATAAGCCCCCTTTTATATTGTAAATAGTGTTGTGTTATGTTTGTTATTGATTTTTACTGTTTTATATTGTATTTCTACCATTAGTGCATTGATTTTTATTGTTTCATATTAACATTGTTAGATTTAGGCCTGCAATGTGTGATGTCAAGTATCCATTTTGTGCATCAGGTTTCTGTCTTGTTCCCATCTTGTCCCCATGCCCTGTTGTGTAAGTATGTTGCATTTATGATTCATGTTTAAGTCTGTAACCTCTCCCATGTAAATTGGTTCCTGAATTAATTGGGATGAGTGAGGGTGCTTAAGAGACAATGGCAGTAGGTCTAAAAATAGCTCCCTCTGAATGACTGGCAAAAGACCTGGATTCTGTCCCTACACATCTTGACTTCAATCCCTCCACCAAGCCTTTTTCTCTCCTGCTACCATTTTGTGGGGTGTATGTGAGTGCTTGTGTGTGTCTAGGAACCAATAACTTCATAGGGCTGTGTAGTGTGTTGTTTGTTTAATAAACCTGTTATTTTGAAACTCCAAGTTGGGTTTTTTTCTTATTGACCTCCCAACCCTCCTCCTCAATCTCCCAGCTTTCTGCCTCAGTTTCCAGCCCCAATCTCCCAGCCTTCTGCCTCTCCCTTTCCTGGATGTCTCCTCCTTGCCACCAGGCTTTTCCCCTTGCTTCCACCCCAGCACCAGTGATCTCGAGTAACCTTGGCGCCACTTGACCTTAAGTAACCCCAAGCCTTCGTTCCTCAGCCCAGCTTCTCTCTAGTCTACCAGTTCTAATCCCAGTCCTGGCAGCTTTCACTCCCTAAACTTTCACTCTCTGACCTTAACCTTCCCCCAAGCATACACATATACACTGTATCATGACCTGTGTATGTATACTGAGTGTGTGGGTATTGACAACTGATTGTTGTTTAATTTTCAGTGTGTATGGTGTGTGTGAGCTTGAATTGGTAATAGGTATGTATGTGACTCGGCTGGTAATTTTGGATGTGTGTTTGTGCGTGAGTTGGTAGTGAAGGCATATGTGTGTGTGTGTGTATGCACCTAATTGATTTGTGTGTTTGTATATGTGCAATTGTGTCACACCTTCCCATCTAACAGCACAATTTTGAGATCCTGAGAGCTGACCTGGCCCTACAGGACAACATCTCTCACTTGCAAGATGATGGGGCACAAGTGAAGTACCTCAGGTGAAACAGAAACACACAAAACATATGGACCAAAGACTAAGTCAAATGCAACCGGTGGACAGTTGTCCAGAAAAAAAGAACCACAGTTCTCATAGTGAAAGGGAGAGAGACCTTGTATTCTTACCAGTATAGTGAGAAATGAGAAAACATAAAATAAGATACCCATGGTGTGGGTAGAGTGCTGCCAAACTAATCAACACAGAATATAGGATACAAATTTTGTATCAAAAGCAAATTAAATAACAAGAAGTTCAACCTTAGATTATCATAAACACATTCCAATATCTCACATTGCCCCCTACTCCACACCTTTTGAATTAATAGCAACATAACCCACTTCAATGCTACAGATATATACTTAAAACTGACACAGTTATGTGGGAAATATAGTGGTAGAATTAGTTTAAGTTCTAAATAACAATTATCACCTTCTTGACATCTTCCTTGAGGATCTGCTGTACCTATTGATATCTCAGGATCACATTTATATTTTCATAGTTTCATAGTTTCTAGGGTCGGAAGGGA
>NW_017729003.1:18573967-18576366 GCF_001723915.1 Gavialis gangeticus
AAGCCCCGGGAAGGCCGCGCCCCCCGGGCAGGGGTCCTGGCAGCACTCTGTGTCGACACCATCCTAGGAGTTGCTGAATTTCTAGCTGAGTTTGGTTCCTCTGCCCCACGCTAGCAGGAGTCAGCCTCTGGCCCCCTCCTGCTTGCCCTCCGGCGCGAACGCTGGCACGCTCTTACAGACTGCGCCTGTTTGCGCGCTCTGTTTGCGTGGCTCGGGAGTGCGGCTCCCTACCGGCTCAGCTAAGAGGGATCCAGGGGGGCTTCCCTTCTGGATCCGGCTCAGCTGTGTAGGTCCCTCCACCCCACTTACCTTAGGGAGATCAGCTGCTGCTGCTCCCACTGCTGCTCCGTTCCTCTGCTGCTGTCACTGCTCTCGCCTCCGCTCCCGGTCCAGTAAGGGGGAACACGTGTGTAAGACACCCATGTGCCTGCGTCCTCCCTCTCCCCGCTGCTTCTAGTTCCCGAGTGCCCTGAGGTTTGGCCAGAAGTGATTATAATAATTAATAAATTCTTCAGATGATCTAAGTTAGAACACTTTTGGTTGCGGGTCTTCCAAAAGTGCTTTAATCCTCTCTTGAGATGTATGTAGGCCTTATGCACCAGCACCACACCCATAAAATAAAACAACAACATTACAAAAATATTTGAAAAAAAAATGTGTAATTTGCTCAGAACCTGTATGGTTCTAGACTTTATTACTCTCTTTAGATTTCCCCATAGTTCTTTATCATATCCATTAGTCACAATAATGTTATCCAAATAGCACCACTTTCTTGGAATATGTGAGATAGTGCTTATGCTAAGCAAGGCCTAGCATAATTAACAACGCACTAAAACTCCCAGAATGCTTCAAGGAGGTTGAGAAGTCAGCGACTGACATTCTGGTGATCACTATCTGATCCTTGAATAGAAATGCTGACAATGTGATAAAAATTGCAAGCATGCAGCTTCTATCGTGAAATACAGAAACCGCGTGGCTAAACCGCAATGATGAAAGATAACCGCATATTATGCAAGCAAAGTCTGGTAAATGTTGTAAGTTAGGTCATTAAGAATTAACATAAGAAGCGTAAAAATTATAATACAGAGTGTGTCACCTGATGTTATAATGTAAATGGGTTAACTAGTAACCAATAGAAGTAAGAATTAGAAATGCATATGTATATGTGTTATCATATATAAGTGATAGTAAAGTTATGTTAGATACCTCACTCAGAGCAGAGTGTGGACAGTTTTGTATCTTTTGTCTAAAAAAAGATAAGGGACTCCTTTTAAATGAGCTGTTGACCAGTTCTGAGACTACTAAGTCAGGCAGCCACACCTAGCCTTCGGGTTAGAAAGCAAGGGCTTGATTTAGGAACCTCGTGAACCAACAGACACCCTTAGTTTATGGCTTTGTGAAACAATAAAAGTTTTAAATTGAACATCCAGGTCTGAACCTGTGCTTAATTCAGTCCTTATATAATTCGGCACAAACTCACACAGAATACTTTGCAGTACTCAATCCATTGCTCATTGTCTCAAAGCAGGAGTGGGACAGTACAAAAACTAGCATGTTTTATTACTATAACTCCTTTTGCATATTTATGGTAAGATACAGCTTCAAATCTTTTTTTTACTTGCATCTGTAGATAAGCTGTAGCAAAACCATGTCTTCAATTCAAGGCAAGAAGAATTCATCAGTGTTCAGTACAGAATTAATAGTTACCTTAAACACACTTTTACTGTGCTACAATTTTAAACAATGCCACCTATTATTCAAGTGCCCTATTAATTCCAGGCTACTTTTGAAAGTATATTCTATCTTTCAAAAGAGTCTGATTGAATAGCTATCTTTGCATATATGCCATAAAGAATATACGCTGGGTCTTGTGAAACTTTGTGCATTTTCCCAACATTTTTAAAGAAATAATAAGAAAATAGATCTGTCCATTAATTGGAAAATTTAAATACTGGGCTAATGAAGAAAAAAAATCTGACTTTTTTCTAATACTTTGGAGCTTGCCCTCAGCTGTATCTGCATTACTTGCTCAAAGAATAAGGGCCAAAATCAAATAGAATTCTCCTGTTTTACTATTCACTGCTTCAACTTATCTTTCTTGTATATCATCATATACAAGGTTTTGTTTTAATTTTGCATAAGCTGGTAGAATGGATAATATTACTGTATGTTTTAACAAAAATTATAACTGATATAAACACCATTTCATTGTATTTAATTTTTATTGTTCATTTCACTGTATTATTTTGGCAAAATCTGTAAATAACCTACTATACAAATATAACTCTAGCTTTAATGTGTTTTATAATTCCTGGCTGCCTATATATGTGCTCAGAAGTGTGTGTGTGTGTGTGTGTGTGTGTGTGTGTGTGTGTGTGTGTGTGTGTGGGGGGGGAGGG
>NW_017729003.1:18576505-18585793 GCF_001723915.1 Gavialis gangeticus
CACTCTAATTAAAATGAGTTTTAAATGACTGCAGAATGCTTTATCTAAAGCTTATTGCACAAGTTTTAGTTGAAGTGCCTTGCATGGAGGATTAATACATGTGATGCTGTGGTGACACAGCAGCATTCTAATTAGAACACAGAGGAGATTGAATTAATTAAGTCTGCTCCAATGCATTTTAATCAGAACACATCAGACCACATGTATAGGCAGCCCCTATGGCTTTCCTGACCACATCAAGCACCTGGTCTGATATACCTTCTAGCTGTTTTTCAACTGTTTTAAGGCCTTTGAAAGGGACTACAAAGTCTTTATAGAGCATCAATCCTGCAGGAGATTTTTTTAACCATTCACAATCACAAGAAGTAGACCCACCTTTTTTCAGTGACATGTAAGTGCAAAAAAAATTGATTACTGTAATACTCCACCTAGACTCACTTAACTACCTTTAGCATCATCTTTTATATGTTGTTAGTAACATTAACATCTTCCTTAGTTTCATATTTTTAAACATGTACTTGTATCCTGAACATGAGATAACAAATACTCTAAAGCCTGTATCTAATGCCATGTTGAGATATTTTTCTAGCAATCCAGGGAGTCAGCCAATTGCTTAATTTTTCACCCTTATTCACAATATACACACAGGCTAGCTACTCCCCTCTTGCAATCTATATCACTACTATCCCTATCTAGTGTATATATATTATTATTCCCTTTTCTATACCTTTCTTTGGTTTTTTCCTTAGCACATAAAATGTCCTGGATACAACTATTTTTACTGCAACTTTGTAACAAACTTCTTTAAGCCAGTAATTAGCTGAGATGTGGAAATCTTTTTCACATCAGTAGCACCCATGTGGTTGCTGCATGGGCTGGATTTTCCTATGCATATTTAATAACCATGCATTGCTAATTCCTTGTTAACTGTTGCATGCAATTATATTGCACCTTTGGTGCAGTTTCTATACCTATTTCAATTCTGACAGCCAATTTAAAAGTGAGACACTCTTAATAGTCAAACCTATAATTTATAATTTCATTAAGTAGTCCAAATACATATCTGTCTGTGAGGGCTTGAGTCCAACCTTAAAATCAGAATGTTCTGACAATTTCCTTAATCCTGTTGCAAAAGAGGAAATAAATTTGCTTTGAATTGGTGCTGGAGCCACCCACTTCATTGTGCCTGACCATCTTCCAGGCTCTGAGTGCCTCCCTAGGAGCACCTCATGCCTGGCTGACCCCCTTCCTGGAGCACACCCACAAGCCTGGGGGTACCATTCCCATCACCCAGGGGTCTGGACTGTTTCTAGGCTCTGTACTCCCTTGGGTACACAGGCCTTGTAGTCCTTGAGAACACTCGACCCACTGCAAGAACCTGGGGTGCTTCCCTTATTCTGAAGCACAAATAGTGGTCTCCCTTACTCAGCCGGACCAAGGGGACCCCAAAGCATAATCTAGACCCTCTCCCAATAAGTCTCCCATGATAGGTACAGAGGAGAACTTTATTGATTACAAGAATTAGGTATGGCATAGGGTACAGGGTAGAGCAATATAAGAGAAATACCTTAGAGCAAACAGGGTGGCTAGGTAGCCTTTGATAATGCAGCTGTATTACTGCAAACTATGTAGCTAGTTAGATCTCAAGTTGCTTTCTCACAGGTATCATCCAGAGGCTGATCGAGCTTTCCTCTGGAAGAGGCAGTTCATAGTGTGTCCATGTGTTTCAAGAGAGATAGCTGCTGAGGTTCAGCTATTATCAGTGTCTTCATTATGGCTGCCCCCTTCCTCCTGGGCAGTCTTGGCTTATATTGACGTTCTGACATCATCTACCTGATCCAAGAAAAGCCAGAAAATTTTGGCTGCTAGACAACCAATTTGAAATGCATCACTGGTTACTGGGCAGAGGGACAGTGGCTCTGCCTCCCCTCCCTGTCAGGAGGTCATTCCTAAGACAATAGGGAGCTAAATCCCCCATCCTTTTACCTGCCTTCTGTCATGTAGCCCAGTTTGACTGACAGGTCTGGAGACAACGGAGGAGCAAGAAAGTGGGGAACAAAACCTGCTTAAGAGGTTTGGGTGGTGGACAGAACATGAACTTTTCTGCTATTATCAAAAGCCTGGGTGCCAAATGTTCTTAGATAGGATAATTATCTCTTTAAAAAAATTGCTTGCTTGTTTCTTGGGAGTGATCAAACTGCTTAGTAAACAACATGATTCTCCTTCTTCAAACTCAGCAATGCAGCTACAGGTTTCTGTGGGGAAATCTCATAAATTTCAAAAGCTTATTTCATTCTTTCTATCTGCATAGGCCAGTCTCCCAGGGCACAAACATCAATTGCCCCAGTATAGGTAGCCTTATGTCTCCATTCTGGCATGAAAATCAGCTTCCTCACTTAAAACATGTGCCCAGTTTTGGATGGCTAATTTCTATATAATATTATTTCTAATGGGGAGAACAATCACTTTTCATGTCACACCATTCTAAATACAGGACCAACTTACATACCATTCTTATTACCGACCTTCACTTTTATATAAACACTTGCTATGAGTCCCAACTAAGTTCTGTGCCCTATTCATTTGTCAAGAAATTTCTAAGAAAGAAACTGTAAACTTATTAAGGTAGGGACTAAGCAAAGAAGAACGATGGGGGCGGAGAAGTATTTTTATCCCAGTTGTATAGATGGAGAACTTAAGCAGAGGGATTCAATGACTTTGAAGAAGTCTGTAGCAAAGCTAAGAAAAGGATCCGGATCTTTCCAGCCTAAGTTAAGAGTTTTATCCAAAGGTTTTCCTGCTAGCACCTCTTTGGAAGGCTCCATTTAGTTTTACCTGTATTATTTGGTAACTTTCTGCTACCAAGGTATCTGGCCCCCCTTAATTCCATGTTGATATTGCTGGAGAGAAGAAGAAGAAAGTCTTAAAGTACACATTTTTCCTTAAGCCTCAATCCATGAGATGAGATCCAAAATCACATCAGGGTTTTCTCACTTCCTCCACACTACACTTTTTACCCCCAAACTTTCTTGATCTCAACTGATTTAACCTTTGTAGCAGATTTGCCTTTTGAGCTCTGGATGAGTCCTAGGCCTGAGATTCTGCAATTCCAACTGGTGGAGCCCAAAGAGCTCCAGAGCTGACTGTCCTTGTAACCCTGCCTGAGCTTTGACAGTGCGTGGAGATTATATATACATGTATGTATGTATGTATGTATGTATGTATGTATGGTGGCAGGCCCCTCTCACAGCAATCTTGCCTTACCACCCTATACCTTCCACTGATGGACAAGGCACACCCCTGGGTATACCAAGGCTATGCCTCAAACAGTGCCTTCTAGATCCTACAGCTCAAAACTTGTACCTGCCCCTAGTCACTTTAGGATTTCTGTTTCTTGTGTAGTTGCCACAAGTTTCTGCACTCCTTGTCAGATCCTTTAAACTGTGTTCTAAACCTCGTAATTTGTTTCCAACTAGTGTTTTATTTAAACAACAGCCAGAGATTACAGTACTATTGTTAAAAGCCACTACATCTGCCTAAAGGCCAATTGTTGGGCCTTTTTGCTGGTGGACTTCAGAGTAAATGGGAAAGTGAAATCTGCTCACTGCCAGACCAGATCTAAGGTGTGGGCTTGTTAGCCACCAAGCCTCCTAAGCTACTGTCTGAACTGGCAGAATAAAGTACAGAACTATAAAAGCATAACCTCGGTCCTGTTGCATATCTGCAACTTTGCACTTTCATACAGACTTCATGTAACCTCTTTGCAGCAGCCAAGGAATGCATACAAGTAAACCTGAAGGACACTTCTCAAAGCTGACCACTGTGCAGCACCTGAGAAGGCTTAAATAACACCTACAGCTATTTTGCAGATGCTAATCACAGTGGATATATTCACCAGAAATAATTAATGTTCTCTGTATCTTTATTTCACTGCACATAAGAGCTATATAGTTACCACAGTGACCATTTTCCCCCTTTAATTACCTTGAAAAATATTTACCATCCATGCTCACCCCCAATATTCATTTTCCTCCTACTCTTACAATTTTCTCACTGTTGTGAAAGCATTATCAGATGATCCAGCCAGTTATAGTTCTTCTTGACCTTCAGTTTGCCTCCTCTGTTGGGACACAGTTTAATTTAACTATATGAAAGAAATTTATAGAAATTTGTAGAAAGAGTTGTTATTAAAACCAGCAAGTTAATTTTTGCCTAAATTAATATTCATTATTGTACCCCAGACAGAGTTTTAAGTCTCTTCCACTAACTCTACAAGTGAAAAAACTGTTTTCCAAAGCCTTGTTTAGAAGAAATGGATAGTAATGTTTTTAGTTTAAATTTCAGTGCCTTAGGAATCCAGTGCTATGTAAATCAAAAGCTACATTTGCAAATAAAGTATTATTCATGAAGAGGAGATCAGTGACTTGTATATTTTTTTTTATGCAACTGTCTATCAACTGAAGCTTTTAGTTTTTTGCTGAAGTATCAGTCAGCATACACAGCTAAGCCAGAAGTAATTCTGTAGAGATCCTAGTTCTTTAATGAGGATAAGCAACAGGGATTTTTGTTAGGTTTTATCTAATCCTTTTTATCTTGTATCTAATCATATTACAGAATAGCCTTTTTGTGAACATTATAACGCATCTTTAGTGACTACAATTTTGTTTTCACTGTCATTTCAGCTAATACAGACAAATGAATTAGTTCGGTCTTTTTCCCAGAAAAACTACTGTTATACAAACTAAATAGCAACATCAGGTCATTTGTAGCATGGCTCATATTGTCTACAACAATTTTGTTGCCTTGTGTGCAAGAAAAAAAAGCAGTTTTCTGTTTAAATAGAACATTGTGACTACAATTTAGATTTCATCATTATACCTTACCTTTGGCTGATACTTTTATTTGGCCTAAAGTCATGCTACACAGCAAAAAATCTAAACCTACCCAAGTCTGATAAATCAAGTTACTAGGCAAAATAACTTTACCCTCAGTCAGTCCATTAACAATGGCATTGTACAGCGCTGATAGGAGAAAGCCTGTTAACTTTGAGGAGCAGTATACCTAGCCTTATCTCAGCAAGATTTTGGATTTTGTCAGACACATTTTAATAGAGGCATCCTTTACAAATCAGATACGTGAAAAAGTTAATGTTTCAGCTATGAATAAACTAATGCTAATTATAAAAGATAATCAATAGATTGAATGATTGTTCAAAAGCCTGTTTATTTTGACTACTAAGCCTAGTTACATGATTTGGATTTTTCTACAGTTCTCAGATGGAAAATACATCCATTACTTAGAATAAAAGACAGTTTGGGATGAAGCAAAAGAGAGAAACTATTACTCTTTCCCCCTGTCACTCTCCTTCCCTAATAGCTTTTAAGTAGTTTAGGCCTATTATCCCATTCAAACCTGCCTTTGTTGGCCAGACTTTTTTCTTCATTGTCTCCTTAGTTTGCCCTTCATCCTCCTCCAGTTTTACCTCTCAATTTCTCTTCCACCACAGTAAAGCTTAATGGAGAAGTAGTTAGACTGTTTCCAGGTGTTGCTGAATACTATAACCAGGCTGTGGGATGAAGCAACAGATTCACTTTACAGTGCAGCTGCTAGATTTTCTCAGAGCCACTTTGAAAGGAAATCACTGCTTCCCCATACAGCCTCTGCCATGGCAATCAGAAATACCTGGAAACATGGCTGCTCCTCAATTAATCTTTACTGTGATGAGAAAAAGCTCCAATAACTAGAACTTTAGGAGATTTGCAATTTATTTTCCAGATCGTTTAACTCTAGCATATTCCAAGTTAAATACCATGGCCTGAAAAGAAACATGTGATGCCATATGAATGTATCCAAACTTTAGCTAGGCATCACAACTGCTTTTTAATGTTAACATGCCATGGCATTAAGGAAAATAGACCCTTGTATCCTGTTTGTGTAGATTTCTATTGTTTACTTCTGAAAGAGACAGTCTTAGAGGTGGTGGCATTGACACTGTTGATGCCAAACCAGCAAAATAACAGGCAATGGTTTGGACTGCCTGATCACATTTCAGTGACAAAGTATGTGCATTTCCCATTCACTTCTTGGAAACAGATGCCTCATTTTGAACATAAAATTGTCAAATCATAGAAATGGTAAAGAAGAATTTTCTTCTTGGGAGGGAATCGCACAATTCGATACCAGGCCTTGAGAGCCAATGTCCTTTAGTAGGGTTGCAGGTTTAGAGCAACTACTTCTGCAACTTTCTGGTTCCTAATTAGTGTAGTGGGATGATGCTGAGGAAATATCACTATGCTTTGGTAAGGGCAGATGTCCAGACTTTTTTTCTTCTGTTCCCTGTTGAGATTAAGCTACTTGCTGGCATGGCACTAATGCTAAGTATTCATGGAGTACCTCTGAGGATTGATAGCAGAGACATAATTGAAGTACATGCTGTGAAACTATTACAAAAGAAAACATCAGCAGCAATTCTTCCATCTCTAATTGCCTTTCTGTATCTTTCACTGTAAGTTGTGCTTTACTGCATTTCAGCTGTAGATGTCTCTTCAAAACCACAGCAGGTCACTATGTGATTGTCATATTAACATCAAACCGATCTAATTAAAGCAGTAGAGCCCAAGTTGTTCACTTTTCCCTCTTGACTTGTGTATATTTTTCAACATTCATGGCACCACTTTCAGTGCTCCAAAAAGAGTAACCCAAACACGGGATGTTCCATATCTTGAAAAGTGTGGGTTGATTTGGACAACTGTTATGTTAAAGTATATGGTTTTGGCATGGACAAATACAATACTTAGACATCTAAATACACTTTAAATGCCAGAAGTCTAGAGGTATGGGCCACTTTAGACCAATTTAAATTTCTTGGAATATTTCAAAAGCAGACCAGAAAAATTTTGTACTATTTTGAGCCACTCTTCCTTGAACCAAATGCTATGTGCAGACAGCATTGTATGCCTAGTGTCTCATCATTCCTTCAGGCATCCCACACTCTGTTGTTACTCACACCTGAAAGTTCATGGGGGGCAATGGGCTGCTCTAGGATGCAACTAGAACTCTACCACCCAAAGATCTATGGCAGGGGTTGGCAATGTTTGTAGGCAGAATGCCAAAAACACCCCAACCTTGACTTGTAAGATGTTGGCATGCCAGGGGCAGCTGGTGGGGGATCCTTGAGGGGCCTGATCCTTGTTGTGGCAGCACAGCATTGGCTGCCTCCTCACCCCCTGCCCAGAGATTCATGTGCACCTGCCACTGGCAGCAAGCCAGGCCAAGACTCCAGGGACCCTGGTGGAGTTGCTTGCAGCCCCTCTGTCACCTGCTGTGAGCAGCCTAAGCTCCATGGCAGGTAGCAGGGACCTGCCCAGGCCAGCTGTGGTAAGCAACCACGAGGCTTCAAGGAGCTGCACCAGAGTCCATGGAGCCCTGTTCTGGCTTATTGCTGGTGGTGGGTGCATGTACACCTCAGAGTGGATGGCAATGAAGAGGCCACTACAAGGACTGTACCCCTCACAGATCTCTTGCCATCTGCCCTGAAGTGTACACGCACTTACCACCAGCAATGAGCAAGGCTGGGGCTCTGTGGACCCTGGTGCAACTGCTTGCAGCCTTCTGGCTTTCTGCCACAGCTGCCCTGCACTCTAGGAAGGTGCCTGCTGCCCACCATGGAGCCCAGGCTGCTCACAGTATGTGGTGGGAAGGCTACAAGCAACTGCACTAGTGTCCGCAAAGTCTCAGGCTGATTCGTTGCCAGAGGCAGGTGCATGCACACCTCAGAGAAGATGGCAGAGGAGCTGCAAGGGGCCAGATTCTTGTTGTCTCAATGCAGCCCATCCTTTTCCCTACCACCTGCCCCAAGGTGCGTATGCCAAGCAAAACACTTCTTTGTGCCACACCGGCATGTGTGCCAAGGGTTGCTGACCTCTGATCTATGGTCTACAGAAACCATGATTTTCACATTGATGGGGAAGCAGGAAGCTTCTTTGCCAGTTTATCTTCCCTGCTAGGGATCCTGGACAGGGATACCAAGCTTATTTGGGGTGGGAGGTAGTTAAGTTCAGGGGAGGATGGGGTTTTGTGGCCTTCTGCTTGCATTGGGTTGTGACTGTAACAGTAAGCACCTGTTAATTGCTAGGTAGTGGCAGTGGGAAAACAGAGCCATTGCACAATGGCCACTTATTTGAACAGAATACTTGTCAATTCTAAGCTCATTAAATGTTAATTGTTCTCTACCCTCTGTGCTGCACTTCTGCAGCCAGCTCTGCCCCAAAGCTTCCATCCTATACACATAGGTTGGAAAAGCTGAGTTCTTGGGAGGGTGTGGGGGGGGGATAGCATTCAGCTCCCTGGGAGATATGTGGAGGGGACCAAAGATCCCCAAACACCTGGCAACCCCCCACCCCCACTCCAACACCCTAATCTTGGCCTTCTTTCCCAAATAGGGGAATCCTGGGGAAAACCCTAAGATTTTGGGGGCAGTGACATGGTGAAAAACTTGGGAAGGCGTGATGGTCTGGATACTTGACACCCCTCTGGGCTAGGGACAGAAATTACACATAAACCAGTATAAATGATTGGAAACTGGTTCAAATCTGTAACACAACAGTTCTGTGCACATAAATTGCTTTTGAAATGGCCCAAATGAGTTTAAAATAAACCTGGATGAATGTAGTATCAGACTTTACTGATTTGGGTTAAATTATTTTTTTGAACCTCTGTCCCATATCCCCTCCAGATTCAAGTTACCTCACAATCCCTCAGCATACCAGGATGCTTTGCACCTCCCCCTCAAGCCACCCCCTTGCAGGGTGGGTGGGCTAGCTTTTTCCCAAGCTGTCTTCTCCAGCTGAGCTGGAAAGCATGTTCTAGTGCTCACTCATCCCCAGCCCTGATGGTGCCCCTCACTACTCCCACAACAGCCCCCCCACCCTACTCATGCCTCTTGCTGCCCACCCACAGCCCCTGACCCCCAGCCCTGCTGGAGGGACCCCCAGCTGCCAGGGCTATGGGGCCAAGGACCCAAGTCTGCAGCTCCCTGCCCCCAACAGCAGGCAGCTACAGCAGCCACAGCAGAAGAAGTACGAGCTGGATTCCCCACTGCTGCTGCCTGCTCAGGTGGGGGCAGGGCCAGCCCCTGGCTCCCCCTCAGTTCTGCCCGTGCCCCCAAACCATGACTTGCAACCCCCCAGTCATGCCAAAGGGGCCTCCAGCCCTCTGCAAGCCCCACTTATTTCACAGCCTCTAGGAGGTATCCAGCCCACCAATTACTACCCCATGGTCCTAGTCCAT
>NW_017729003.1:18588042-18589732 GCF_001723915.1 Gavialis gangeticus
TGCCATGGCAGGGCGTCGGACTAGATGATCTTCTCAGGTGCCTTACAACCCTAGAATCTATGAAACTATGAAACTATGAGGTAGAGTGAGCCTGAGCTGAGCTGAGCTGTGGCTGACTAAGAGCCGAAGGCCTTGCCCTTCCCCCTCCAGGCAGGGCTCGGGGTTTCTGCCCTGTTTGCAAACAGCTCTTGCAGGCTGGAGCTCAACCAGTCTGCAGAGCTCTTTGCAAATGCAGGGAACCCACCAGTTTCTCTGCTAAAAGGAGAAATCCATGTTTTCTGTGATAAAAAAAGGAAATCCATGGTGTTCTCCATTTTTACATGCAAAGCTGAAAACCCGGATCCCTGATCATCACTGTCACTGGTGTCAGTCTGTGATTGCTTTTTACTGATTGCCTGTCATCATCACCAGAACAATGTAAAGTAAGACATTCTTCTAGGTCATCATCAGCTTTTCCTCCTGCTCTCTATCTCAATTGTGTTCCTTCCAGTATCCAGCTGTATCATGTAGCTTGTTGACATGGGAAGATTCCCAGGAACCTGCAGAGAACCATCTTCATTCCATTCTTCCCTCATAAACAAGGTGACAAAGAACAGTTCTGATCTTAGCAATAACACAAGAGACATTTCTAATTTGCATAGTTTTAAATAAAGTTGGAATGAAAAGTAGATTTTAAAGCTAATTCAAACTCTACTCACCTTGCCCACCTTATCTTTTCTGCATTGTCCTTTTTAATTCTTGAAGTCTTTTGGGATTGGAACTGTCCTCATTATTGTGAGTACTTAATAAAAAAAAAAGATACAGGTAATACTAATAACACAATGAATTGAAAAACAAGTCACCAGATGTGTTAAAGGAGCCAGGGCTTGATTTACATAGCTTATGTATAATATAGTTACCTAATCTCAGATCCCTATTCTTTGTTTTGCTTTTTGTGACAAAATAAAAAAGCTGGTTCATAAGAACATATATTAGGGCACATCTGCATATGCATTAATGTGCCATAATTACTAAGCATTAATTTTAATACCTGTTATAACAAGTAACTAACTTCACCCACCATAATCAGTGCTACTGCTCAGTAGCACTGGTGCATGTCTTTTACGTGACACTAATGCACATTAGTGTATTACACAACTTTTACTGTGATGCACTAAAGTGCAGTAGAATTAATTTACTGTGCTTCTAATATCTTGTGTAAACACATCTATGAGAGAGCAAGATCCTTTTTCCACCTCAGAAAACCTAAAGTCTGGAGGTTGAAAGGGATTCCATTTTGATTACATATTTTGATCAGAATAAGAAAAGCCTCATACCTTTCTGTTTGTACAGGATTCAATAATAAGTTTTTTGAATGAGGAGTACTCTATGATTTAAATGGGGTTTCATTCACAGAAACAGAATGGAACAAAAACCCAAAAGGTTCCATTTTACTCATTATGCCTGTCTCTGCTTGAAGGCTTGCTCCTGAGCCACCTTTGCCCGAGCAGCTGATCTTGTTCACCAGGGAGCCTCACATAGACCCCAGAGGGTACCTTGATTACCTTCGGGGTGTCCCCCAAACTTTCCTGCCACGACTTTGGATGGTCTTTCAGTGAAAGGGGTCCCCTTTGAGGGTGCCTCCAGAGTGGTCATGCGTCCCAGAGGATGTCTCCGGGGCTCCAACCTCCCCTACACCCTGGCCATACAC
>NW_017729003.1:18594732-18603510 GCF_001723915.1 Gavialis gangeticus
ATAGACCCCAGAGGGTACCTTGATTACCTTCGGGGTGTCCCCCAAACTTTCCTGCCACGACTTTGGATGGTCTTTCAGTGAAAGGGGTCCCCTTTGAGGGTGCCTCCAGAGTGGTCATGCGTCCCAGAGGATGTCTCCGGGGCTCCAACCTCCCCTACACCCTGGCCATACACCAACCTTCTA
Organism: Gavialis gangeticus; assembly: GCF_001723915.1. NCBI lineage: Eukaryota > Metazoa > Chordata > Crocodylia > Gavialidae > Gavialis > Gavialis gangeticus. The sequence continues at coordinate 18,594,916 of NW_017729003.1, forward strand.
GACGAGCCTCAAGATCTTTAGTGGCTATTCCCCATTGATATCTTCCTGTACCCCATGTCCTTCCTCACCGATGGGCGCCTCAGGTTCTGACTGGACCCAGAGGGTCGGGTGACTCACTGCCTTTGGAGATGTCCCTTCCAACACCCAGTGTTATCTATGGGAGATGCCACTGTTCCTCTTCATGCTTTCTCATCATTTCTTTCACACCTTAGACTGAGGTCACTGCTACCCCAACCTGGGACGGAGGGCTATGTTAACCTGTGCTAGACAGGGAACTAAAATAGAACAGCCCAAAAAAGGGAAACACAATCAAATACCTTCACTAACATAAAGCCCCAGGCCCCAGAAGCAACCTGACATGAAAAACAAAATTGATACCCCCACTACAAGAACAATGAGACAGGGAAGGACAAAACAGACACGGGGGATCACGGGAAGCGTCCTGTACTCCCTCAGTCCCCTACTGCCCCTAAGCAAGTGCATCCTCAGGGTCAGGGCCCATGCCTCCACCCCAGCCGGGGTCTCCTTCTTCCCCTTTGGGACCTGCCTCTGCCCTGTGGCTGCAGCCCCTGTTGCCTCTTGTAAGCACTCCCACGCCAGCTCTCCCTGCCGGCTCTTTTGATCCCCACTGGGCTTCTCCAGCACAGGAATTTCCCACAGCTCCTGCCGCCGCCACCACCGTTGCTGCTGCTGCCAGCTTCCCTGCTGGCGTCTTTGATCCTGCTGCCTCCACTGCTGCCACTGCCACAGCTGCTGCCAGCCTTCCTGCTGATGTCTTCAATCCCTGCTGGTCTTCCCCAGCTCAGGGATCCTTTACAGCTCCTGCAGCTGCCACTGCTGCCTTCTGCAGTGGTGGGACACTTTCTATTTTGCAGTTCTCTGCCGGTCCTTCGGCCCACAGCATCCCTCCTCCTGTGCTTTCCAGGCTGAATTTTATCTTCACTGGGTGACGCCTTCTCGTTGAGTCACCTGGTCCCAGCTGGAGATGGGCGTGGCTGATAAACTTCTTGGGCGGTTTTCCACGGCGCACCTATTTGCTCCACTGGGCCCTTGCAGCAGGTATGTTTTGTTTTTTTTTTCTTCGTTCAGGGGTCTGCCTCTGACTGAGGCTTCCCCCTTGCCTAACCCTGTGTCCCTGTGATACTCATCTTAACAGGAGTGAAAAGACACATTGACACTACATAAGGTTGAGTCTAATAGCACTTGTGCATTTGTGTACAGTAGCAACAAGTTGTACATTGTCAATTTCATTACAGAGCAAGCAAAATAGCCTACCAGCAGCAAACCATGAAAGAGAAGAAAGAACACAGATTTGTTGGGGAGAGGTTTCTGAGACTATGTCCAATGTATTTATGTGTAGCCCAAGTGCCCGTAGTACCCACACCTGTAACATAAACCTACATTTTGAGAGAGGTTCCTCCCCCTCTATGCGACGCTGGTCAGGCCACAGCTGGAGTATTGTGTCCAGTTCTGTGCGCCCCATTTCAAGAGGGATGTGGACAACATGGAGAGGGTCCAGAGGAGGGCCACCCGCATGATCCGGGGACAACAGGGCAGACCCTACAGTGAGAGACTGCGGGACCTGAACCTATTCAGCCTCCACAAGAGAAGGCTGAGGGGGGACCTGGTGACCGTCTATAAACTCACTAGGGGGGACCAGAAGGGTTTGGGGGAGACGCTGTTTCCCCTAGCGCCCGCTGGCATAACAAGGAGTAATGGGCACAAGTTGATGGAGAGGAGGTATAGATTGGACATCCGCAAAAACTACTTCACAGTTAGGGCGGCTAGGAGCTGGAACCAACTTCCAAGGGAAGTGGTGCTGGCCCCTACCCTGGGGGTCTTTAAGAAGAGGCTGGATGCCTACCTGGCTGGACTCATTTGAGTCCCGTTTTTGTTTTGGGGTTTTGTTGTTCTCCCGCCCTGGCGGGGGGTCAGGCTAGAAGATCTACTAGGTCCCTTCCGACCCTAAATCTATGAAACTATGAAACTATGAAACCCTAGGCCTGGTCAGAGCATGGAGGTCGGTTGGGGTTACACCCCAAGAGGAGCCCTGCTGACAGCAGCTGCTAATATTGGGAACAAGGACTCTCCCTCAGTCCCTGTAGGGGCCTCCACTTGGAGAACTACTTCCAAGACCTGGCTAACCAGTCCCCTTCAAGGTGAAACATCCTCCAGGGCCCACATAACTTCTCTCAAGTGGAGGATTTCTTCCTCCCCCTGTACCTCTTTCATAAGCTGGCTAAAACCAGGTGGATTATTTTTACATCCAGCCAAGTAAGGGTCCCTGATGGGGGTAAACTGTATTGATCCCCAATCTACACCTGTAGAAGCCTCATAAGGTTGGCATCTATCATACTGAGGGTTCCTTGTGCTACTACTTGCTGCAGGACCTGTTCCTGTTGAAGGAGGCATGAGGAAGCAGTCTTGCCCTTGTGCTGAAAAGTGCAGAGCAACTCATGCTCCTCCACCCTGGGAAGGTCATCCAAACACATCTTGCAGGGTCTGTAGGCACTGTGATGTCATAATGCTAGGGTTCTGCAGCTTGAGAAGTCCCGATGACCCCAAATGCTGGTCATCTAAGGACATCCAGGAAACGTCAATGCTTCTCTTCATCTGTCTCAGTCTCTTGTATGCAGCTTGGTCATTTGAGGAGCTTGCCACCTTCTTAATAACCTGCTGCAAAGCCTTAATCCACTCTGAGGTAACACTGGGGGAGGCTGTTGCCCCTCCTTGCCCAGAGCATCCTTGCCCATCCACACCCGTGGGGTGCTGAGGACTAATAGGATCTGACATGATTCCTTTTCTGGATCTCTATAGAGACACGCACTGCACCTAACAATATTAAATTACCTGCTGTGGAAGAAATCATACTTCACGTCGTGTTTTGGTATAGAATTAACAGACCTAGTCTGAGTTTATTGGACCTCATACGAGGGATCACAGGGAGGGTTCTAAACAGAACTCCTCCCTCCTACAAGTTAACATACCTTTTTATACCTAAAACTGTGAAAACAGACACATGATTTAAACAAAGCAACCTTGAGTATCAAGGAAAAGGTAGATTATTTGGTTGTTGCACATAACAGTTGCTTGCTCAGCAACACATTTTGTTTAAGAACTGTTATCACCTTGTTGATTTTAGGAAAGAAAGAAACATTTGTTTCTAAAGAACTGTAAAAGACATAATAAAGCAGAAGGGTTTTTCTTATCTTAGAATATTCTTAAACATACATCAGCAGCATCTTTTTCATTTTTTTTTCTTCACTGTCTTTTTCTTAGTCAAGTTAGAGGCCTGGATAAATTAATTTCTACACTGCTAACAAATCCTGGATGAGCCCTCAAAATGTAGCCCAGGTGTTTTTGGGTATATACTCCCCTTCTCCAATTGGAGGGAATTGTTAGTTTGCAGGTGTGCTGTGAGGGAACTGCAGACCACTCATTTTCTCTCCATCCCTATAGAATCGGGCCAGGACAGTCAGGGGACTTAACTATATACAAATTTATTTACATTAACTTATCACAAGGAAAAGAAACATAGACAGAAACATATGTACTATCTATTTATCTATCTACTTATAGGCTTGGGAGTGCTACATTCACTAGCACCATGACCGAAAGAGACTTGGAGGTCTTGATTGACCAGAAGATGAACATGAGCCACCAATGCAATGCTGTGGCCAGTAAAGCTAACCAAACTCTGGCATGCATCCATCGATGCATCTGTAGCAAAATCAGGGATGTCATCTTCCCACTTTACTTGACCTTGGTGAGGCCACAACTGGAGTACTGTGTACAGTTTTGGGCCTCCCCAGTTCAGGAGGGACATGGATAAGCTCAAGATAGTCCAGAGGAGAGACACCCATATAATCAAAGGCCAAGAGAGCAAACCTTATGAGGAGAGGCTGAGGAATATGGGACTCTTCAGCCTGGAGATGAGAAGGCTCAGGGGATATTTAGTGGCAGCCTATAAGTACATAAGGGGAGTGCATCAGGATCTGTGAGAACAGTTTTTCACCAGAGCTTCCCAAGGCATAACAAGGTACAACAGTCACAAACTCCTAGAAGGCCAATTTAGATTGAACATAATGTGTTGGCCAATGTGGTGCCTATCTTCAAGAAAGGGAGGAAAGTAGATCCGGCTAACTATAGGCCCATCAGCCTGACTTCTATCCTGGGGAAGATCTTAGAAAAGTTTATTAAAGAGGCCATCCTTATTGGACTACCCAAAGCCAACATCCTAAGGGATAGCCAGCACGGGCTTGTTGCGGGTAGGTCTTGCTTGACCAATTTCATTTCCTTCTATGACCAGGCGACCTATTACCTGGAGAAAGGAAAAAGAGATTGATGTCATATATCTAGACTTCAAAAAAGCCTTCGATCTGGTATCCCATGATCACCTCTTGGCAAAACTGCCAATTTTGGCCTTGGGTCCACCATGATCCATTGGCTGGGAAATTGGCTCCCTGGTCAGACCCGGAGGGTAGTAATTGATGGAAGTCAATCATCATGGTGTCCTGTGACCAGTGGGGTCTCCCAAGGCTCTGTCCTTGGACACATATTGTTCAACATCTTCATTAATGATGTGGACATTGGAGTCAGAAGTGGACTGGCCAAGTTCACTGATGACACCAAACTTTGGGGCAAAGCATCCACAACAGAAGACAGGTGGGTGATCCAGTCTGACCTGGACAGGCTCAGAAAATGGTTTGATGAAAATCTGATGGTGTTTAACACTGAAAAATGCAAGGTTCTCCACCTTGGGAAGAAAAACCTGCAGCATCCTTATAGGCTCGGCAGTGCTATGCTGGCTAGCACTATGGAAGAAAGAGACTTGGGGGTCATCATTGACCACAAGATGAACATGAGCCTGCAATTCGATGCTGCAGCTAGTAAAGTGACCAAAACACTGGCTTGCATCCATAGATGCTTCTCAAGCAAATCCCGGGACGTCATTCTCCCCTTGTACTCGGCCTTGGTGAGGCCGCAGCTGGAGTACTGCATTCAGTTTTGGGCTCCACAATTCAAAAAGGATGTGGAGAAGCTTGAGAGAGTCCAGAGAAGAGCCACGTGCATGATCAGAAGTCAGGAAAACAGAACTTATGATGACAAGCTGAGAGCCATGGGGCTCTTTAGGCTGGAAAAGCACAGGCTCAGGGGTGATCTGATGGCCACCTATAAGTTTATCGGGGTGACCGCCAGTATCTGGAGGAACTTTTGTTCACCAGAGCACCCCAAGGGATGACAAGGTTGAACAGTCATAAACTACTACAAGACCATTTCAGGCTGGACATAAGGAAGAACTGCTTTACAGTCCAAGCCCCAAGGTCTGGAACAGCCTGCCATCAGAGGTGGTTCAAGCACCTACACTGAACTCCTTCAAATTGGATGCTTATCTTGCTGGGATCCTATGACCCCAGCTGATTTCCTGCCCTTTGGGCAGGGGGCTGGATTCGATGATCTTTCGAGGTCCCTTTCAGCCCTAATGTCTATGAAACCTATGAAATCTATAAGGAAAAAAATTCTTCCCAGTCTGAGTGTCAGGGTCTGGAACAGACTCCCCATGGAAGTGGTGAAGCACCTACTCTGGACTCATTCAAAAGGTGTTTGGATGTTTATCTTGCTGGGATCATTTGATTCCCACAGACTTCCAACCTATGGCATGGGAGCTGGAGTTGACGATCTTGTGAGGTCCCTTCCAGCCTCTAATGTCCATGAAATTTATGAAATCCCTCTCTCTCTCTCTCTCATCTTCCCTCTCAACCCAGGCAGGAGCTGCTGCTGTTCTGGGTGCGCAGCAGCATAAGCTCCTGGCAGCGGTGTCACACCTGGCACTGATGTTTATGTCTGCTTGACATGGCACCAGCTCCTGCCTGGATCTGTGGCTGATGCTGCTAGCAGGTTCTAGGTCAGGGCAGTGGGTCAGCTGTTGATGCCACTGAAAAGTTCTGAGTCTGAGCTCCTGAATATTCCGGTGGCATCCACAGGTGCCAACACCATCTGCCTGCTGTGGTGGAAGCCCTGTATGGGTCCACAGCTGATGCTTGATATTGCTGGGTAGAAGCAGTTCCACCCAGCCTCCTGGCACCAGGTGATGACTGGAGCCACCTGCCACTCATAGGGCAGATACAGTGAGTTGGCAGCCATACCCACAGGCTGGATCAAATCAGTTGGTGGGTGTGGCACTCTCTCACAGGTGCCAGGAACACCGGGGGCAACACCTGGCATTCCTGGAGAGGGAGAGAGAACACCTGTACCCCAGGAAACTCACCGTACAGATGGGTGAGCGCAGAGCAGCTGCTGTGTGAGCCAGCGTTTCACTGGCTCTTCAAGCAGCTGCTTCCCAGGTGGGGCAGCAGCTGACTGATTGTGGCAGCTGATGCTGCCACTGTGAGAAATTTAAAAAAAACACTTGAAGCTGGCAGGAGGGGAGAGGAATCCAGCTGGGAGTACGCCGGCTGGGTGGAGACTCCTGGTGCTGGCTGTGGCAGCATTGCCAGTACAGCCCTGCAGCAGAGGAGGGATAGCAGTGCCTGGCACCAGGCTGTGGACAGGCAATCCCCAGTCCCTCAACATTAAAATATCCAAGATGCATCCCTCCTTTTGTAGGATGTCAGATGCCTGTGGCTCAGCCCCTTTGGACCAGGGACTGAGGCCCCAGGTTTATCAACATCCTGGTGGCAGGCCAGATTATCAAAGTCAACAATGGACCCCACAGTCAAGGTGCCAACATGCATCATTGGGACCAAGACCAGAATACCCAAGCAGTTGGGAAGTGGACAGGGTGTCCCCGAGGAACACTGCATCACACCTGTGAGTACCCCATCCTTGGGTCTACATGGGAAGAGAATACCACTGAACCCCTCCTTCTTTTCAGTTACCAACAAGTCATGGCAGGTGAGTTGGGGGGCCTCAACCTTGGGGGTGGAGTGGATTTGCAGCTCCTACTTGAGGCATGACAGTGGTGCATTGGCCGGGAAATCAAATGCGGCAACTGCTGTAGTGGATCGGTGATCCCAGCCCTGGTAGAGTTAACCATTCAGCCACCGGCTGTAGCACATGGCGAACTCCTGACACAAGCAATCCAGGTGATCAGCCAAGTGCTGGAAATACAGCAGCTAGAGGGCGCTCACCAGAAAGAATGGATGTAGCAGAATGCAGCCTTTTTAAGATACCATTGATGACACAGGAAGATGACCCCAAAACTTACACTGAAGCATTCGAGAGAACAGCCTTACAGACTGGGTTGGACTGTACTCAGTGGGCCCATCAGCTGGGCTGTATCAGGTCCAAAGGGGTCAGGAGGATATGGCATAGAGACATCAGCTGATATTCCCAGCCCCATTCCACCAGCAAATTTGAAGGCTGGCACATGACTCCCCAGTAGGGGGCCATCTAGGGCACAACAAGACCAGAGTGAGACTAGTCCTTGATTTCTTTTGGCCCTGGCTACAAGAGGATGTGGATAGGTGGGGTACAGCATGTCCAGAGTGCCAGAAAGCCTAGGAGAGGAGACCTCAGAAGACCCTGTTGTGACCCATGCCAGTGATTGAGACACCCTTCTCCTGCATAGTGCTGAACATCATGGGACCTCTGCCAAAGTCTCATGGGGGGTACCAATATGTGCTAGTCTTGGCTGACTATGCAACATGTTTTCTGGAAGCAGTGATGCTTAGGTCAATTACAGCTACTCAAGTGGCAGAGGAGCTGTTAAAGTGGATCACCTGTGTGGGAATCTCTCACAAAATACTCACCAACCAGGGGACTAATTTTATGTTGAGTGTAATGAAGACACTATGCAGCAGCCTGGGCATCAACCATCTGAAGATGTCCATTTATCACCTCCAGACCAATGGGTTACTGGAGAGATTAAATGGGACCATCAAGAGGATGCTCAGGAGATGCGCACAAGAGGATCCAAGTAGGTGGGACACAGTATTAACCCCACTATTATTTGCCCTATGGGATGTCCCTCAAGAGTATGTAGTTCTCACCCTTCCAGTTAGTATATGGTCACAACCCAAGGGGTCACTTATAGATTGTTTGAGAAGAATGGGAGAGGCAAGTGGGGCCATGGATTATGGTGGAAAGGTATAGCTAGGAATTGCAACAGCGTATAAATAAGGCACAGTGACTTGCTTGCCAGAATCTCTGGGCAGCTCAAGAATGGCAAAAGACCCAGTATGATCAGAGAACAAAGTCCAGGATGCTCCAACCGGCAGACTTGGTACTACTATCACTTCCAGCTTTGACAAGCAAGCACTTACCTATGTGGCAAGGCCCTTTAAAGTGACCCAGCAAGTAAGTCTGGTAGATTATCATAGAATCAATGAGTTGGAAGGGACCTAGACAGATCATCTAGTCCAACCCCCTGCCATGGGCAGGAAGGAGCACTGGGGGTGGCAGGGGTCATAAGACCCTAGCCAGGTGCCTATCCAGTCTCCTCCTGAAGATTTCCAGGGAAGGTGAGAGCACCACCTCTCTGGGAAGCCTATTCCAGGCTCTGGCCACCCTTACAGTGAAGTAGTTCTTCCTAATATCTAACCTAAACCCATCCTCGCTCAGCTTGTGGCCATTGTTCCTGGTGACTCCAAGGGG
>NW_017729003.1:18604023-18605251 GCF_001723915.1 Gavialis gangeticus
CCCTCAGCCTCTTCTCATAGGGCTGGCCATGGAGGCCCTTAACCATATGAGTGGCCCTCCTCTGGACCCTCTCCAGGTTCTTCACGTCCTTCTTGAAGTGTGGCACCCAGCACTGGACACAGTACTCCAGCTGTGGCCTGACCAGCGCCTCATAGAGGGGGAGCAAGACCTGTCTGGACCTGTTAGTAATGCCCCTGTTGATGCAGGACAGGGTGCAGTTGGCTCTGCCTATTCTTCATCGTATTGGCGACTCATATGCATCCTGGCGTCAATCCTGACTCCAAGAAACCTCTCTGCCTCTGTGCTGCCGAGAGGATCAGCCACTAACCTATAACCATAATGCTGGTTCCCTCTCCCCAGGTGCAGCACTCTGTACTTGTCCTTGTTGAACCGCATCCTGTTCAGATCTGCCCACTTCTCTAACCTATCCAGGTCTGCCTGGATGCGGTCCCTGCCTGCTGGTGTGTTCACTTTACACCACAGCTTGGTGTCTTCAGTGAACTTGAACAGGGTGCTCTCCACAACCTCATCCAGGTTGCTAATGAAGATGTTGAACAGCACCGGTCCAAGGACCAAGCCCTGAGGGACTCTGCTGCCCACACCCTCCCAGGTCGACATCGACCCGTCCACCACCACCCTCTGGGTGCACCCCTGGAGCCAGTTTGCCACCCGTGTGACCATGCATTCATCAATGCCTCAGTCCCTCAGCTTGCCCACCAGAATTGGGTGGGAGGCTGTGTGGAAGGCGTTCTGGAAGTCCAAGAAGATGACATCGAATTCCTCCTTCCCATCTAAGCTCTTTGTTACCTGGTCATAGAAAGAGACCAGGTTAGTCAGGCAGGATCGGCCTTGCACAAACCCATGCTGGTTACCCCTCAACATCACTTCCCCTTCAGGGCTCTCACAAATGTGGCCCATGATAATGTTTTCAAAGACCTTCCCCAGGATAGAAGTGAGGCTGACTGGCCTGTAGTTGCCAGGCTCTTCCTTCCTCCCCTTCTTGAAAATAGGGACCACATTGGCCCTTTTCCAGTCCTCAGGGACTTGGCCCGAGCACCAGGAGTCCTCGAACAGCTGTGCCAATGGCTCTGTAATGACACCAGCCAATTCCCTCAGCACCCGCTGATAAAGATCATCCGGGCCCGCCAACTTGGACACATCTAAGCCCTCCAGGTAATCCTTACCTAGGTCTGAACTAACAGTCAGGGGATTCGTATCCTTCCCGGGC
>NW_017729003.1:18610251-18624538 GCF_001723915.1 Gavialis gangeticus
GCCTTCCTCACCAAATCCCTACAAGCTCGGGTCAGGGAGGTGTACTCCTCCTTTGTCCCTGCCCCCTGCTTCCACCACCAGTACACTTTTTACTTTGCCCTCAGGCCAGCCTGGATATCCATGCTCAGCCATGAAGGTTTCTTGGACCCTTTTCCTGCCCTTCTGCACAAAGGAATTGCATCCTGCTGTGCCCCAAAGATAGCCTCCTTGAGGAAGGACCACCTTTCCTGGACCCCCATACTAGCTACCCCCTGGGCTCCGAGTGCCTCCCTGACTACTGCCCTGAGCACATTATGAGGTTCTCAAACCCAGACACCAGCAGGAATGCCAGATCTACCATGTGAAACATCTCAAAGATTGGAGGGCACTTCAGGGCTTGATGGCACAACACAAGGAGACAGGAGAGGAGTTAGGACTTCCTTGCCTGGAGTTTGGGGACAGAGCAACACAGGGGGTGCAAGTTCAGCTTGGGGAAGACTTAAACGCTGAGTAACAGCAGGAGCTGATGGAGATGGTAGAGCCTTCTGGGATGTGTTCCAATAGACCTCGGGATGGGCCCAAGGAATAGAACACAAAATCAGGATACCACCAGGGAGCAATGGAGGCCTATACTTTATCGACTACAACAAGAAGTACAGCAAGAAATAGAGAAGATGGAGAGACAAGGGATTATCCAGCCTTCTTGAACCCTCTGACACAGTTCAATAGTACCAGTAGCCAAACCTGACAGATCACTCCACCTGTGCATAGACTACTGGAGGTTGAATGCACTGGTAACCTTTGAAGCTTTCCCCATGCCCCATATTACTCACCTCGTGGAGAAGACTGGGGAAGCAAAGTATATATCTACCATTGACTTAACCAAAGGGTACTGGCAAATCCAGATGAGACCTGCTGATTGCAATCATTAATTACTATCAGAGATTTATACCTCACTTTGCGGAGCTTGCTGCACCCCTCACAGAGGCACTCTGACAAAGGGCATCAAGGTCTCTAAAATGGATGGGTGAAATTACAAAAATACTTGAGAATCTGAAGGAGACCATGTGTAGTGTTGTAGTAATGCATACCCTAGACTTCTCTGTCCCTTTTATCTTACAGACTGATGCATCCAACAGTGCATTGGGGGTGGTTCTGCTACAACAATGGGGGGAAGACGAGGGCCCGGTCGCATTTGCAAGCAGTAAGCTTAATCTAACAGAAGCCAGGTATGCCACAATAGAAAAGGACTGCGTAGCCATACATTGGGCGGTGGAATATTTAAAATACTATTTGATGGGCTGGGAATTCCTGGTGGTAATGGATCAAGCCCCACTTCAGTGGCTAACCAAAACTCCTATAGAGAACACCTGCATAACCCACTGGGCACTGGCTCTGCAACCTTTTAAGTTCACGGTGGAACATCACCCTGGTAAAGATAATCTCATGGCAGATTTCCTCTCCAGATACATCAGTCTGGAGGAGCCAGCCGAGGAGGCGTGCCAAGCACACCAGAAGCAACATCAGCAACTTGGGATACACGGCAAGATACCAAGAAACAACAAGGCAGCTTAAGAGGGAAGGTCTGTGGTGGTGGGCAGCCCCCACAGGTGCCAGAGATGCTGGGGGCAACCCCTGGCATTCCTGGAGAGGGAGAGAGAGCACCCCATAGCCTGGGAAACTTACTGTCCGGATGGGCAGGTGTGGAGCAGGAGCCACGCGAGCCAGCATTTCCCTGGCTCTTTAAGCGGCTGCTTCCTGGGTGAGGTGGTGGCCAGCTGATTGTGGCAGCTGATGCCACTGCCACAGGAAATTTAAAAACCCTGCTGAAAGCCGAAGGGAGGGGAGAGGAAGCCAGCTGGGAGCATGTTGGCTGGGCAGAGCCTCCAGGTGCTTGTTGTGGCAGCATTGCCATTACTGCTCCACAACAGATGGCGAGTAGTTCCTGGCACCAGGCTGGGGACAGGCAATTTCAGCCCCTCAACATTTAAATACCCAAGGGGTGTCCCTCCTGTTGGAGGACATCAGATGCCTGTGGCTCAGGCACTTTAGACCAAGGACTTAGGTCCCAGGTTTACCAACATCCCAGCAGCAGGCCAGATTATTGAAGTCAATGCTGAACCACACAGTCAAGGGGCTGAAGTACATCGTCAGGACCAAAACTGGAATACCCGAGCAGTTGATGAATGGACAGGGTGTAGGGAAGGCAGAGCCCTGAGGAACACCATGGTGCACTTGTGAGTACCCCATCCTTGGGTCTACATGGGAAAAGAACACCACTGAACCCCTCCCCCTCCTTCTTTTCATTTACCAACAAGTCATGGAAGGCGAGCTGGGGGGCCCTGACCTTGAGGGTGGAGTGGTACTTGCAGTGCCTACTTGAGATGTGACAGTAGGCTAAATCTGGCCTGTGGGCCATATTTTACCGAACCCTGGTTTACAGGCTTGTAACTTCATGGATTTTCTACTCGGGTTCTGGTAATTCCATCTCCTATCCAGTGAAGAAATGTGACTCATGCTAGTTTTTATCTAGTTACCAGGTTCCAGATTTTACATAAATAGCTTGCAGGTGCTTTTATTGTTTTACTGATATAGATTTATACTGACACCTGGAAAAATCTACCATCCATTGGGAGCGAATGAAACCTTATTCCCCTTACCTGAAATAAGCAAGCACTTAAAGGTCATTTCCTCTCTGAATAGTCTTCAGAAACTCTTTTTTACACAGATATGCCAAACCAATGTCAAATACAGTTTAGTGAAATATATTTAACATTAGCAATATAATTGGGCCTAGGATTTGTAAAAAAATATCTGGTGATGGCTCAATAATATCCAAGTAAAACCAATCCTACTAACTCTGCATTACTTCACACAGGAGAAAAAGAGTATAAATAAATCAATGAAGCAGTTGGGTACATCAAAGTGCAACATTTTTACCATCCTAAAGCTATCACCAACTGGGAAAACAACACCATGTCTTTTAGCCCTGCATCCTTTTCTCAAAAGTTGAACATACTGCAGAAGGCATGGGTGGATCATGCCTTTATGCATAACATGCATAGTAAGCTGAGAGCCCAAATTCTGGAGCTTCATGAAAGCAGGGGCTGAGCTCTGCCACTGCTCATCACCTCTCCATTTTTTCGCTCTTTTTCCATAGTGCTAAACTCAGTGAATAAGGGCAGGGAGGGAGGGGAAGTATGAATAGCAGCAGCACTCATACTCTTGGCTCCATCTCTTTTTCTATGTGGCTCATGTGCAGAAAGTTCTCTTCACTGTACATGTCCAACACTCTTGAAAAGGAGACTCCCCCAACCACTACCAGCACAATCCTGGACCTGCCCCAGGAAAAAGTGTACACTGTTGAATATTTCTTCCCAAATGCCATCCCTATATCTGTTGATTTCAATTGGAAAAATCTGGCTCAGTATAATCTAGGATCTAAGATAGTGCCTTTTTCATCCAGTGATCCATTCAGGTTTTTTTTAATACTTTGGTTTTTTGCTTCCCATCAAGAAATGTCATTAAGTCATCACTGAATTCCACATATTTTACTTCTGAGATTCTGGGTATCTCATAGTTATCAGATTCTGGAACATGTCATATTAGGTTAGTTCACAGCATTTTCACATGCACAATATCTATCTCTGCAGAGTCCCAGTTCAAAATCTGATTTGGCTCCAACACCAATGAACTACAATAGAATGTAGGTGATAATTCATTCCCTTCTCACTGATGGTTTCAGCTGGCTTTCCTGGTAACCCAATCCATGTAGGAGACCACAAGAGAATGAAAATCTGAAACAGAAGGCAGGAGGAGACATCACCAAATGAAAAAAGCATCTGCCAAGTAGCAGATTTCTTGAGTACATGGAAGCAGGAGTAACTTGTCTGTCAGTGTTACTGAGAAAGGAGGATGGGATGCTCCATTATTTCTAGTGCACAGGAGGAATGGCAATAATCACTTTAGTATGATTCTTTGTATTCTCTTCTTGAACTTTTCTCTCTGTCATTAACTATTTGTCTTTAGATTGGTACAGGTTATTCACAAAAATACCTAAAGGCAATACTGTGAAATCAAAGGATCATTTTCAGGAGTTATTAAGTACTTAGTGGGGTTTCCAGAAGGCTTGTAATTTCCCAAATCAATAAGAATTAGTTACCTTGGCAATTTGGAAAAATCCTACTAGGTGTCTGGTTGCATAATTAGATATCAGCATACCTTCAAAAAGGTGATCCATTGTCTCTAAGCTCTTTCCCTTATTCAGAAAAAACAGGCATCGTGGTTGATTATGCTTGCTGCCCTTGATAATTACAACTTTATTCATGTTAGTAAAGTTTCTTTAATATGTGTGACTGCAGGAAGTTAAAAGTAATTGACTTACCCTTGAAGTACCCCTAGTTTTGTTATCAAAGCATGCTTATTTTTAATTCATTGTGAGAGACAGCTTTCAGTGCTTAAACATATTGACTTTTGCGCCATGTATGGGTTACATGTCAACAGCAGGCTCCTCAGATATTATTAGCTTGTGCTAATCACTGCATGATGATGTTGTGCACTGTGTTTGTTTTTATTTACTTGGTAAATGGTCTAGATAGTTAGTAATCCTCTCTTGTGCTTTCTGTTTAATGGGAAAAAAATCTATTTTCCTCCTGCTTGTAAATATTTTAATGAAGAATAAGCTACCAAATTCCAGTTACAGAAACAAGGTCTTACTTCTTACGATAGAAAAATCTGCACATAAAAATGGTGAAAAATCTGTTCCCATTTAGTCCAAACTAGCAATATATTCCTAAAATGCAGTAGGTCTATATTATTAAGACTTTCCAACAGAAAACAAATGGACTTCAACTCTTTTTATTTTATTTTAAAAAGTGAAGTTTCCTACAAAAAAACTGGTTGTTCATGGTACCAGTGTAGTTCTACCTTACACATTAGTTACTGAGAACATACCTCAGTGAATGGCAGAACTGTGTCAAAATGATGCCATTACTCTCCCCAAGAGTCAATATGGAAGAAAGAATGAAGTTAATATGAAAACAGCAATAGTAGCCCTAACAGTTTTTCAGAGTTGTTATTTTACTATGGCATTAGCAACTTGTGCAATCAATTCATTTAGCGTTAAAGCAGCACACATCCATTCCAAAAAATGAAATGGAATTTATTAAATCAAAACTATTAAACTTGAAAACTGAAATCCTGAGCTTTGGATCCAGGCAAGATATATTTGGCATATATCTACCATCAGTTGCTGTGTGACTTATGCTCTCCTTCTTGGGCAACCAGATATTAATTATGCCTTACTGTTACTAACAGACTTCTGACTGCTGCTTGAAATTAGGTCATCAAAGACAAATAACAGTCCCGACTCAGATGCAAGATGCGTGGGTGTAAGCCTGCTGCACATTTGTGAGCCCTGGGACCCCCAGCAGAGTCCCAGGACCCCTGATGACCCCTGCCTGCCCACAGGTAGGTGCCTATCCAGTCTCCTCTTGAAGATTTCCAGGGAAGGTAAGTAGGGACCTGTGGTGGGTGGGACTTAGGCAGCTGAGAGCTGGCTGAGTCAGAGGCAGGGAGGGTCATGGCCTCCCAGTTTCTACTTCACTCAGCCCTCCAGGGAGCCATGTGACCAGAGCCTTGCAAACGGACCACACAAATAGGGATGCTCCTGGGCCCAGTGCATGAGTTTGCATGGGAATTTGCACAGGAGAGTGCATGGGAGGGCCCGCGGCCCTGCCTGTGAGCCCACTAGGGTAGACAGTCCCAGCTGCACCTGGTCTACTAGTGGCATGCCGTGGATGGGCACACGCCACACCCCAAGGGTCACCTCGGGGTCCACAGCCTCCCTCTCTGACACCTCAGAGGCCTCCACCCAGACAGAGCCCACGGTTCTGGGCTCCACGCAGATGGAGCCTCTGGCTCTCAGCTGCAGGGGCTGCCTGAAACTTTATCAGGTGAGGTCTGCTCCCTACTGGGGTCTCTGGTGCGCCAGCTGGAGGAGCTCCAGGCCGCAGTCCAGAGACTACGTGCTATCAGGGACTGCAAGCAGGAGATAGACTCCTACTGCCAGGCCTCTCTCCCCTGGGAGATGGAGGGTAGACCAAGTTCTCCCTCCAGGACAAGGGAGAACTCAGGGACCTCCCATTCTGTCCAGCCCAGGGGTTGGACCAAGGTGGTCAATGGCCCCAAGGCCTGCCACACCAAGGCCCCTGCCCTGCTGGAGCTATGCAACAGGTATGAACCTCTTGCAGCCCCAGCAGAGCCTGCTAAGTTACCAGCTCCTGCAGGCAACACAAGGTCTACTGTAGCTACAGCTCCCACTCACCCTAAGACAAAACGCAAAGTGTTTGTTGTGGGAGACTGTATCCTGAGCGGGACTGAGGGGGCAATTTGCCAGTCTGACCCCTTAGCCCAGGAAGTCTGCTGCTTCCCAGGAGCCCGGATATGAGACATTGCTGAGAAGAACCCTGAGCTCCTCCAGCCCACTGACCACTACCCTCTGCTCCTCATGCATGTGGGCATGAATGACATGGCTCAGAGCGCTCCCAGCCTCGGGCTCTGGGCTGAGGAGGAAGAGGAGGATCCAGGTAGTTAACCAAAGACTGTGGCACTGGTGTCATAGGGAAGGCTTTGGCTTCCATGACCACTGTCCACTCTTTGGAGAGAGAGGCAGTGAGATGCTGGGAAGGGATGGTCTCCACCTCTCTCTGCTGGGGAGGAGGCTCTTCTCTGCCAGACTGGCTGACCTGCTCCACCGGGCTTTAAATTAAACCCAATGGCGGATGGGGGGGACTACTGCCACTGCTGGCCCACTGAGCAGCCATTGCAAAGTCAGCAGGCCAAGGAACTTAAGGGAGCCCACCCCTGCCCCAGCCCTGGAATGAACTGTAGGCAAGGCAAACACCCCCATGGGGACATACATTCCTATACACAAATGCCAGGAGCTTGAAGAATAAACAGGAGGGACTTGCCCCCCTGCTAAACGCAAATAACTATGATGTCATAGCGATAATGAAGACCTGGTGGGATTCCACCCATGACTGGATCACAGGTACACATGGCACCCATGGTGGACAACTGGATTAAAATCCATGGGGAACATGGCACAGGGGATATGGTGGGAATCTACTACAGACCCCCTACCCAGGATCAAGACTTTGACCAAGAGTTTGCCAGGGAATTGGCTGAAGCTGCGCACTCCCAGTGTATGGTTGTTATGGGAGACTTTAACTACCCAGACATCTTGTGGGAGGAGTGTTCAGCCAAATCTGAGCAGTTGCAAATCTTTCTCCTGTGTATGGATGATCTCTATCTGACACAGCCAATGAGAGGTAACGCGCTGCCCGACCTGGTACTGGCAACTGAAGACGACCTGATCAGTTACCTAATGATCGAAGGGAACCTGGGTGACAGTGACCATGAGCTGATCACCTTCACCTTCACCATCTGCCGTAAAGCTGTCAAGTCAGTTATCAATACAGAAGTCCTCGACTTCAGGAAAGCTGACTTTCACAAGCTAAGGAGGCTAGTCAGTGAGGCCCTAAAGGGCCACAACCCAAAGGGGAGGGGAGTTCAGGACAAGTGGTTGATCCTCAAGGGAGAAATCCTGGATGCTCAAGCAAAGTCTATCCTGTCTCGGAGGAAAGGCAGCAAAAAGGAACAGCAGCCCCCTTGGCTCTCCAGGGAACTAGCAGACCTCTTGTGTCTCAAAAGAAAGACCTACAAAGGATGGAGAACTGGATCCACCACCACAGAAGAATACTCTGCACTGGTCCAGATCTGCAGAGAGCAAACCAGGAAAGGCTGCAATGGAAACCAAGGCTGCAATGGAACTCCAGCTAGCTACAAATATCAAGGACAATAAAAAAGTCCTTTTTTAGATATGTGGGGAGCCAGAGGAAAAGCAAGGGCAACACTGGACACCTACTAAACCAAATGGGATAACTGACAACCAATGCCCAGGAAAAAGCAAACTTGCTAAATGGGTACTTCATGTCAGTTTCCCATGGGACACCCCTGCCCACTGTGGGACAGGGAGGCCCGGGTGAGGGAGATTACTTACCCTACATCGAAGCTGACCTCATGAAGGAACACCTTGACAGGCTAGATATCTTCAAGTCATCTGGTCCTGACGGTTTACACCAAAGGGTACTCAAGGAGTACCCTGGCACAGATCTTTGAGAGCTCCTGGTGCTCTGGTGAAGTGCCCGAAGTTTGGAAGAAGGCCAATGTGGTGCGGATCTCCCTGAAAGGGAGGAAAGTAGATCTGGCAAACTACAGACCCATCAGCCTGACCTCTACCCTGGGGAAGGTCTTGGAAAAGATTATGAAAGAGGCCATCCCTAACAGACTAGCTGATGGCAATATCGTGAGGGATAACCAGCACGGGTTTATTGTGGCTAGGTCTTGCTTGACCAATCTAATTTCCTTTTATGACCAAGTGACCTATCACTTGGACAAGGGAGAAGAGATTGATGTCATATATCTTGACTTCAAGAAAACCTTTGATTTGGTATCCCATGGTCACCTCTTGGCAAAACTGGCTAACTGAGCCCTTGACCTCACCATGATCTGCTGGCTGGGGATTTGTTCCATGGTAGGATTCAGAGGGTGGTGGTTGATGGAAGTCAATCGTTGTGATGCTCTGTGACTAGTGGGGTCCCTCAAGGCTCTGTCCTAGGGCTTATAGTTTTTAACATCTTCATCAACGATGTAGACATTGGTGTCAGAAGCAGAATGGCCAATTTCACTGATGACACCAAACTCTGGGGTAAAGCATCCACACCTGAGGACAGGAGGGTGATCCAGGCAGATCTTGACAGGCTCATGAAATGGGCGTATGAGAACCTGATGGTGTTTGACACCAAAAAATGCAAGGTTCTCTACCTAGGAAGGAAAACCCGTGGCACGCTTATAGGCTCGGCAGTGCTATGCTGGTTAGCACCACAGATGAAAGGGACTTGGGGGTCATGATTGACCACAAGATGAACATGAGCCTTTAATGTGATTTTGCAGCTAGTAAAGCAAGCAAAACGCTGGCTTGCATCTATAGATGCTTCTCAAGCAAATCCCAGGACATCATTCTTCCATTGTACTCGGGCTTTGGAGGCCACAGCTGGAGTACTGCATCTAGTTCTGGGCCCCACAATTCAAAAAGGATGTGAAGAAGCTTGAGAGGGTGCAGAGGAGAGCCACGTGCATGATCAGAGGGCAGGAAAACAGACCTTATGATGAGAGGCTGAGAGCCATGGGACTCTTCAGCCTGGAAAAGCTCAGGCTCAGATGTAATTTGGTGGCCATCTATAAGTTTATCAGGGGTGTTCACCAGGATCTGGGGGAATGACTATTCACCAGATCGCCCCAAAGGATGACTAGATCGAACAGTTATAAACTACTCCGTGACCAATTAAGGCTGGACTTAAGGAAGAACTTCTTTACTTCCCGAGCCCCCCAAAGTTTGGAATAGACTGCCACCGGAGGTGGTTCAAGCACCCACTTTTAATGCCTTCAAGACATGCTTGGATGTTTATCTTGCTGGGATCCTATGATCCCTGCTTATTTCCTGCCCCTGGGGCAGGGGGCTAGACTCGATGGTCCTCCAGGGTCCCTTCCAGCCTGAATGTCTATGAAATCTATGAAACAATTGGACATCACTCTAATTGCATTCCTTACTCTGTACATGCCCCCAACATGTCACTCATAGAGATAACAGAGAATCTCCCAAACTGAGGGACTCCACCCAGTCAAGATACCTTTGCAGTCCTTCTCTGCTGTGCTTTTTGAACAAAGTAGCTATTGCTCAAGAACTGGAATGTTTGTTCAAACCACAAAACAATATGTCAAATTTGTCAAAACAACCAAAATCTTATACAATGTTACTAAATATAAGTAAATGTCAATTTTTAACAAATTCATTTTCCAATATAAATATATTTGAACACTAAAGGAGACAAAACCTTTAAGGAGACAAAAAATACTTATTATGGCAAAGAGAGTGAGATTTTTTGTTTTTTAAAGAATTCTTTAAATTAATTTGCAGGATGATTCCTGTTGATATTGATAGTTGGGTATGATTAGTGTTACAATACAAGCAGCTGATACTCAGATTTTGGCACTAAACAATAGTTTAGTTAATGAAATTAATCCCTGTGTGCAGACCTTGGACAAGGCCCTTGCCAAACAGGTTTTGCTGATTAGGAAAGGAGTTTTCTGGATGAGAGATCATGGAGAGGATCATGTACAAAAAGCCATTTGACTGGGGGTGGGGAGTGGTAGAGGAAAAATACCAAAAAATAGCAATGAATTTGCCATTGCATGGATCCAATCTAGAAATATTGTGACCCCCCATACTCAAGACCACTAACTGATTCAGCTCATAACTGTGGGAGTGAATTTAATTTCTCTTGTCTGCCCTCCAACTGCATAGAATACTCTTTAGAAATGTTTCAAACTTCAGTTTTAGATTCTTTTTATTTCCAAGAATCTTGATGCATTTTTTCACAATACTAAATAAAATGAATGTATTATTTTCCATAGCAAAGAGCTATTGCACTAAAAGAAATTAGTTTCTGTTTTCCCACATTAAAATTATTTTGCTGTCATGAAGCAGAAATGAGTTGAACTTCCGAGCACAGATGATGTTTCTGAGGAGGCAAGAATATCTTCCAAACTGTTTTATAGTTTTTAATCCAGTGAACTGGCTGTACTGGTCCTTCATTATACCAACAGGTGCTGCTACTGGTCTGCCAGTTTCAACAGCTGTGGCAAATCCTATCTTATACAACATACTACACGCTGTTCTAGAACAAATCCTAGTTTTGATTCCTTGCCTAACAGTTGGATTCAGGACTAATTTGCTGGTTCTCTCTAGCCTGTGGCCAACTACCACATAATTGTATACTGCTGTGTTTCACATTAGAGCTGCTTGCCCTCTGTCTTACTCATTTTCATCTATAAAACTTCTACATTTTCATTTATGGGGTCAAATTAGTCAGCATCTGCTGTTTGCATGGATGCATATTTCACCAAATCTAAACACAAATAATTACTTGGCATTAAACTTGTGCTGGTTATAACTGGTTTTGTCTATACAAGACATTGATTGCATAGTAGCTCATTACTACTGCACAATAGCTCATAAGTACTGCACAGTAGTGTCACACAGCATGAAATGATGCTACTGCCCAGTAGTAATGAGCTACTGCCCAGTCAGCATCACCAAGAAGATTTGTGGGGACACTACTGTGCAGTAATGCTGGTTACTGCACAATCATTTAGTGCTTATGTATGCAAGTACTAAATGACTGTGCAATAACAAATGCGCAGTTAGCATCTCATGTAGATGTGGTCACTAACTACTCCATATTCCTGTTAGATACCAAGGACATAGCCATAGCCATACATCCTCCCTCCCCCCCCCATGCATGCATGCTTCATACCCACAAATACATTGGTGAGGGTGGTCTGAATCATCCTTCTATTGACTGCTCTCAAGCCCTTCCTTTGTGGAATGCTTGAATGTGGCCATTAGTGTATTTCCAGGTTTGATGCACGTGGCTAGGTAGGAATGGACAGAGTACACTTGGGAATGGTCAATTTAAAATTCAATGCTTCCCAATGTAGACATACACCAAGTGAAAATTCATAGACAATCCACAATTCAGAAATGAATTATGCAAATTAGGAGTGATAAATATTCATAACAGATATATGAGCTACTTCTGTTCACTCCTTTGATGAGTTTCTTAAAAGCTCTCTAGCCAATCTGTCCAAAACAATGATGCAAAAACAAAATTAAAAGCCCAATTCTGAAGCTGTTGTGCACATGGAATTCCCTTTGACCTCAATAGAAATTATGCAAGACAATGGGCATGTCTGCACAAGATGCTGACTGCACAGTTGTTACTGCACAGTCATTTAGTACTTGCATAACCAAATACTAAATGCCTGGGCAGTAACCGGAGTTACTACACAGTAGCGTCCCCGCATGGTTGCCTGATTATGTTTACTGTACAGTAGTAACAAGCTACTAAGTTCTTAACGTAGATGCCTCCAATGAGAGGCTTTACAGATACTTGATCAATTCCTTCAGGTTCCTAGTACTGGACACCAAATACTTCAAATATAAGCTCATAAGGTAAATATGGAAATACTGCATTCACCCAGTCCAGTGCAGGTGGAAAGTACTTCCAACTAGCAGTTCCAACTGGCATGATTTAAGAAAAAATATTTGTCTTAGTCCCAGAACTAAAACAGAACACATATTGTGTTCAAATTCCTCATTTCCTCAGTCCTCTTTATTGTCAGTATTTTGAATCTTTCAGTCTCACCCCCGACCCCAGCTGAGATGGCTCAATACCTAATAAGGTCAATATCATGAGTACAATAGACTAATCATACACTTTAGTCTCTATTGGCAAATAAATATTATCAAGTTCAACTGACTCCTGAATAATACGGTCCTTTTTCTCCCCATATTACCTTCCCTTCACCCTTAATTTCTATAGAATCGGCTTTTCTATTCATTCAATTATGCTTAAATGATGCAGTTTTTAAACTCCAAATACAAATTTCCATAGAAATACAGCACATCCATTTCCTTAATCCCTTAAATATCATTTTCATTGCCCGAAAACAACTTATCCACAGGCCCACAGATTCTGAGATGCACTAATCATTCACCTTATTAAGATCAGGGAAAAATTAATGATTTTTTAAATCAAAGTTTTAGACTTGAACTAAAATTTGTGACAGTTCTCATTTTATATGAGCTGTCTAGATTTGTGGTGCAATGAAGGTGTGTGTGTGTGTTTGTGCCTGTCTAAGGGAGAGGAGGAGGAGAGGGACACAAAAACAGTTCTGGACTATCATTTCTATTAATGGTATCATACTATCATTTCTATTAATGGTATTCAATAATAAGAATTCACCAAGGTGACACTGATCACAGGAGCATTCATCTGTGCCTTGTTGTGAGGAAATCACAACTTTTTGTAGAATAACAAAAGAGAGAACACCAGTTGAAAAAAAATTAAGTCAATTTCTGCTCTGTTAGATCCAAGCAAAGCAAGTATGCAAAACTTAGGCTGATTGCAACTTTTGCTGTTCAGTGGAGCTACAAAAATTTGGACTATGGACAATACACATGACTGCAGAGAGAGAGGCAGACAAAATGAGGGCAGAATATAGCATTTTGTTGTTTTAAATGGAACAAAAGCAACTTTAAAGATATATAGACAGAGTAAATATTTCTGTTTTGAATGTGTTAGAATTTAACATTTCCTTATAGGTAGAGTCTTAAATCAATATAATTGACTTTGTATTTCACTTAAATCATTTCAAAATATGAAGAGTTTCATAGTTTCATAGTTTGTAGGGCTGGAAGGGACCTGAGCAGATCATTGAGTCCGATCCCCTGCCATGGCAGGAAGGAGTACTGGAGTGAAACGACCCCAGCAAGGTGTTCATCTAGCCTCCTCTTAAAGACCCCCAGGGTGGGAGCCAGCACCACTTCTCTTGGAAGTTGGTTCCAGATCCTAGCTGCCCTGACAGTGAAGTAGCGCCTCCAGATATCTAGCCTAAGTCTACCCTCTGCCAGCTTCTGACCATTATTTCTAGTCATTCCTGGTAGTGCTCAGGGGAACAGGGACTCCCCCAGTGCCTGATGGTCCCCTCTGACTAGTTTGTAACAGGCCACTAGATCCCCCCTCAGCCTTCTCTTGTGGAGGCTGAATAGGTTCAGGTCCCCTAGCCTTTCCTCGTAGGGCCTGCCCTGCTGCCCCCTGATCATGTGAGTGGCCCTCCTCTGGACCCTCTCCATGTTGTCCACATCCCTCTTGAAGTGTGGCACCCAGAACTGGACACAGTACTCCAGCTGCAGCCTGACCAGTGCAGCATAGAGGGGGAGGATCACCTCCTTGGACCTGCTTGAGATGCATCTGTGGATGCATGACAAGGTGTGGTTGGCCTTCCTGACTGCATCCCCACACTGTCTGCCCATATTCACCTTGGCATATATGACAACTCCAAGATCCTTTTCTGCCTCTGTACTGATGAGAAGGGAGTTCCCCAGCCTGTAGGTATGCTGCTGGTTCTTCCTCCCCAGGTGCATCACCTTGCACTTGTCAGTGTTGAATCCCATCCTATTCTCATCCGACCACCCTGTAACCTGTCTATGTCTAATTGTAGCCCATTTCTTCCTTCTAGCATACCCACATCCTCCCACATCTTAGTGTCATTAGCAAATTTGAACAGGGTGCTTTTTACCCCTTCATCCAAGTCACTGATAAAGACGTTGAACAGTGTGGGC
>NW_017729003.1:18625124-18649141 GCF_001723915.1 Gavialis gangeticus
CTCCCTGGTGATGGCCCCACCCTTCCATTGTGTGTACGCCTCCCTTTTAGCTAGGAGACATTTCTAGATGCTTTTGGTAAGCCATGGGGGCTTGTGTACCTCCCTTTGGGCATGGAGGGTCATCTCCTTTAGGAGCAACCACTCTTCTTGGACACCTAACTCCCCTCCCCTCCGGGACCTCAGTGCTTCCTCAACTATTCTCCTTAGCTGATTGAAGTCCGCCTTCCTGAAATCTAGGGCTGCTGCCTTGCTGTAGGCCTTTGTCATCTTGCGCTGGATGATGAATTCCAGCAGGCAATGATCGCTGTCACCCAGGTGGTCAAGCACCTGCAGCCCCCTCACCAGGTTGTCGCCAGTGGCCAGCACCAGGTCCAACAAGGCATCTCCCCTGGTGGGGCTGTGCACCTCCTGGGTTAGATGGAGGTCCTGCATTCTGGCTAGGAACCTACATGAGTGGTCAGTCCTGGCTGACTGCTCTTCCCAGCAGATGTCTGGAAGGTTCAGGTCACCCATGATGACCATATCCTTTAACCTAACTACCTCCGTGAGCTGACTTAAGAATTCCTGATCTAGCTCTTCCCCTTGGTTGGGTGGTCTGTAGTAGACCGCCACCGTTAAATCTTTTTCCCCTTGACTGCCTTTAATTGTAACCCAGAGCACTTCAGAGTGCCCCTCTTCTGATTCTTTGCTAATTGACGAGGATGTGTATTCCTCCTTAATGTACAGCGCCATGCCCCCACCTTTCCTCTCTGTCTTATCCCTCCTGTACAGCCTATAGCCCTTGATATTCACTGCCCAGTCATGTGTTGAGTCCCACCATGTTTCAGTGAGCTCCACTATGTCTGGGTTGGTGTCAACTAGCAGGAGGATACGTTCCTCTTGCTTGTTTCCCATACTATGAGTGTTTGTGTAGAGGCTTTTGAGGCCTCCTGAGGATGTGTGCACTGGACCCCTAATCTCAGCATTGCCCTGGCCTCTGTTGCTTACCTGTGTATATGTTCTGCTCATCGGTCTAGGCTGGGCTGTATTTGCCGGTGTTGCTTGGTTTAGCAGTCCAAGGCTTCCTCCACCCTCATCTTCCCCTTCCCCCAACGAGCCTAGTTTAAAGCCTGCCGGAGGAGATCCGCCAACCTAGAAGAAAATACACGCTTACCTTTAGGGGAAAGGTGGAGGCCATCCCATCTGAGCATGTCTCTTGTTGTGATGTCATTGTCGAGGAAGCCAAAGCCCGCCTCGAGACACCATTCCCGAAGCTGCCAGTTGGTTTCTGCGATGCATGTCGCATGCTGTCTTCCACGTCCACTCACTGGTAGGACAGAAGAGAAAACCACTTGTGTGCCTATCTCCTTCAGCACACCCCCCAGAGCATGGTAGTCCGCCATCAGGTGATCACGGCATCTCCTGGCCACATCATTAGTACCCACATGGATTAGGACCATGGGGTAGTAATCAGTGGGCTGGATCATGGCCTGGATCATCCCCTTCACGTCCTGAATCTTTGCTTCAGGTAGACAGTAGACCTTGTGTGTCAAGGGGTTCTGGCGACAAATGGGGCCCTTTGTACCTCTCAGGATGGAGTCATATTGTACCATCAACTATGCCCTTACTACCTCATTAAAAAAACTGAATTTCAAGAGCAAATTGCCAACAGATAAAAAGATTCTGGACAATAAGAAAATGTGAGGTGCCTAAGAATCCAGTAGAGAGTTTTAAAAATTATTCATGTATTTTAAGGCAAATGTGTCAGAGGCCCAAATTGTACTTCAACCTCTTCATTAAAAGCAAATTGTACTGGAATTTCTTCATTAAAAACCATCCAGAAATCATAATTTTATGACTTAGTGTTTTCTCCTGAGATAGTTTTATGACTCAGTAAAATGGAAATGAGTTTGTAAATTTTCTTATGCTTCTTGGAATAATTGTATGGACCACTGATGATAACCATATGCCTGATCCTGTTATTATAATACATGCAAAGTTTCCTACCTTACCACTGATCCTGAGTCCAATTGCACTACACAGCACCAGGCCAAAAGGTGATTAAGCAGGTCCAAATGAACATTCACTCTCTAACAAAGGACACCGAGAGCTTTACCAAAGTTTATCTTACATAACCAGTTAAATTTCAAAATGTTTCACGTTATTATTCCTTTTCCATTGTACATCCTGAACAATGCATAACTGGCCTTTGGAATATGTGGTAGAGTGGCTGCCATGAAATTAAGCAGTCCAAGGGCTCTGAACTCTGATCCCTGAACTGTGTCTGGTTAACCTTGTATAGTGACAGCATCATGGTCACTTCTTTGACTCTGGTTCCACTTTTTCCATCAAAATTAACACAACAGTAGTTGCCAGAGGACACTGAAGTAAGACATCCGTAAAAGGAATGAGTAGACTGGTACCTTTCTCACATCGCTATTGCGGGAGGATTTTGAGGCCCAGAGCTGGGAAATTCATACTATAAGATGCATATATTTTGTATGTAATGTTTTAGAACCTGGAATTTACTTTGCTCAGTCATTCAATTCCTCAAGTATAATGAGAGGATGTATTCACTCTTTATCCTACATGTTGCTATTAAATAGAGAAAAATCAGTATTTATTAAACATTGTGATTTTTTTTTATTATCTGACTTTGAAGAACTCAGGATTTTTTTTTCTTTTCCTGGAGGATAAACTAAAAGATAGTCATGATTCAGGAAAGATAAGTAATGAAAATAAAACCTAGAAAAAGGGATCAAGGAGTGTAAATGTTGTGAAAATCATAGAAAATTTCCTCAGGATTTCTAAAACTTTTCCATAAAATTGTCAGTTTGCTAACCTCACTTATTCTACTTGCACAATCTCTCTCATTTGAAACTTTACCCTTTCTCATTACCTGATTTTAAGATTAAAAAGCCATGTGTCTGGATTTCTTATTATTTCTGAAGTTTTTATGGAGATGTAGGGTAGCTGCATTTTAATATAAAGCTTCCTATTGAGAACAGAAAGATTTTTCTGAAGTGTGAAAAGTGGCTTCTATGCACATATTAAGTTTTCAAAGCAGTGTTAGGGTTATGATTTTTTTAAAAAAGTAACAACAAGAAAAACTCAACCCAAACAAATTCATCTGTCAGGGTGACTATATTTGAATTTTGGGGAGTGCTGGATTTGCAGCTGAATAAAGGCAAGACCTGTGGCCTAGCAAAAGCTGCTGACCACAAGTCAGAATGATATATTAAAAGTATATTGCAAGACTCTTAGGCAAGCAGATTTTGCTTATGAATGCTTATGCTAAGCCAGCCATTTGCTTAAGCTAAGTAACTATCTTAACTGTGTGAACCATTTTCTAAAAATGCAGCAAGTGAGTCTGTGCAAATCTGAGTGCTGTGAATGAGGTGAAGTCTTAGGAATGTAGAAGATGGTACAACATGGGACTGAAAAACAAACTGGAATGTGAAAGACAACACATAATTGACAAGGTGAACATATGCAAAAAGGTGAATGGTGAAGAAGCTACCAGGTTTTGATCAAAGTCCACCCAGTGACTGAAGAAGTGGAGTGAAGGTCTTAGACATGCGCTCTTAGCAAAGAGGCACGTAAATGAATGAAATTCACAGAAAATTCCATGCTAATAAAGTAAACAGTAAACAGATGCAGAGCTTGAGATAGGAGGAGATATGGGTGGAATAAAGGAGGAGCAAGGGTGGAATAAATGATAATGAACATGAACCAAAGTGTATAAATGTGGAAAGAACTATTGTTCATTGCAGGTCCCTGTTTTCTTTTTGGGGGGGGGGACCTGGCCCAAAGCTGCGTCCGTTCTGAATAAAGTTATTGTGAGCAATGTGTGCTGGTGTTTGCTCCCTGCTTGCTGTGGCTAATGAGTAACAGGATCCATGAGCAATTGCATCGTTGTCTCTCTAGTTTCTGGGTGCTGCATGGAGTCAGGGTCTAACAACATCCACTTATTTAAATAGAAATGGGCCACCATTGTCATATTCTAAAATAATGCTTAATTTGGGACTATTGTTCACATTGGATGTGAATGGGATTTGTATCCTAAAGCCTGTAAATGCTTTTCACAAACCCCATCAGCTTTTGGAGTGTTAGAACTGGTTCCTTTTCATCTTACTAGCACACATCTACGTAGAAAAAGACATGAGACTGATGTGAATGAAGATAAAAACAGACTCCTTACCATCTAAATAAAAATATTTTTTCTGGTCTAGGTTACTGAAGAGAATTGTGTTTAGTGTATTATGCACAACTGGCCCCAAACTTCCTTTTCCCCTATCTAAGCATATTAAAAAAAACTAGATTTAGAACTGAAAAATGAAAAAGACTAACAAACTTTTTCTGTATCCACCTTACTCTGGCTACTAATTCTGGCTTCTTAGTAGAGCTGTGTGAAATTTCACTGGCAGTTTCATTTTGATGTTGTTTCAACTCATTTCGAGCTCAAAACAGCAAAATGAAAATGAAACAGAGCTTCAGAACAGCCTTGAAATGAAATGAGGCAAATCAAAATGTTTCAAAATGTTTTAAGCATTTCAAGTTTTGAAGCTCAAGCTGGGCTTGCCTGCAGGGAAACAGAAACTAAAGTAAGGAGAGGGAGGAGGAAGAGAGGGAAAGGTGGGGAAGAAGTGCTCTCATTATTGACTGTGTAGCTGGCCAATGACTGTCATCCTTCCTTGAGGTCCCTTCCAATCTCCGTGCTCTGGGGGAGGGATGGAAAAACTACATACAAGGCAGCATTGCTTGAACTGCCCTGCTTTCTGCCTTGGTGTCAGTTATATTGAGCTGTGTGTTCCAGCAGCTCAGCATCAGACAACTACGGCTAGCAACACTGATCTTCTAAAGGATTCCCTACTTGTTAGAAGAGGGATTTCAGATTCAGAATACCTTTTCCTTCAAGGCTTTTTTATTTTATTATATTCATTGATTTATTCTTTTGAATTCTATAATTATATTGGATAGGATTACCGTAGAATTTAATTTATATAGGAAGCAAAGTACATTTTTAGTTTATTTCTATAGATTTAAAGCTTTGCAGCATACATTATAGAATTTATATAAGAACAAAGCCATATTTCTATTTGCTTTTATACATTTCTTATTGTCATCACACACCTACCTATGCTCTTGCACCTACACTTTTGAATTTATACAGGGGCTAAGCCATATACTTGCTGTTTTGTTTAACATTTCTAATTTGTATCACACACACACACCTACAAGTACCACCAATGCCCTGCACCCACATTTTTGAATATATAAAGGGCCTACACCATATACTTGCTGTTTAACATTTCTCATATACCCAGACACCTACATTTTTAAATTTATATAGGAACACAAATACATTTATATATATGTAGAAAAGGAAGACATGCAAAACACCATGAAGTGTGGTGGAAAGGCAGGTGGCCACACTGGCCAGCCTTCAGGGAGGGGTGGAAGAAGGGGTACAGGGAGAGTTGTAAGTTCCCCCCACCTCAACCAAAGTGAGAGACAGTCTCTTTCCTCCACCTAAAAGGGATGAGGCTGCTACAAGCAGCAAGAAGAGGGGATCAGTGCCAGTGCCACTGCCTGTGCCTGAGACTGCATCCTCTCGATGTGCACCAGCCATAAGCCCCTCCACCACCACCATGATGGCAACAACAAGTGACAGTACCAACACCAGCACAGCAGCCTACTCTACACCTATTTCACTTCCCATGTTGAGTCTTCCAGTACCAGAGGAAGAGATGGTGCTGGATCTGTATCTCAGTGCCCTAGCAAGGGAAATGATGGCGAAGGAGGGGAAATCAGCTGAGTTTGTGCTTGCCACCCACCAAGTTTCCCCTAGAGCCAGGTCTCCTTCCTCAGAAGGCATTTCAAAGGAGGTTGATGTACAGGTGGAAGCCAGCAGCTCAGCTGAGTCTGCTCCACCTCTTGCTGTGCCTCTGCCTGCTGAGGAGGAGGAAACTGCACCAGCATCCTCACATGCACCTGCATCCTAGAAGCGAGTGGGCAGTGTGGTCTGGGATCATTTTGTGCTGGCAAATGATCCACATATATTTCCCTGCACTGCTGAGCCAAAACCAGACAGGGCAAGGGAACAAAATATATGAGTACTATGAGTATGCTGATGCATCTCTGCAGGCTCCACCCCTTTGCCCTTGCTTCTCCTCAGCCTGGAACCAGCAGGAGCATGCCCAAAAGGAATTCCTTCTCTCTCTCCAAGGCCCCCATCCCCTGAAAGAAGAGGCAGGCCATCCTGGAACAGTGGGGTTAAGGCAGACAGAAAGGGGGGCGCATTCCAAAAGCAAGTGAGATCACCCAGGGCATTGGGGAGGTGCTTAGTGTTGATGGCCAGCAGTTCTCCCTAGTTGAGTGGCCAGGGTTCAGGCAGCTCATGTGCCCACACACACCACCTTTAGTAGGACAGTGGTGCCATCCCTGTATGAGGCATGCAGGGAGTACTTGAGGGAGAAGCTGCACAAAGTAGGTCCACAGGTGACCTTACACTTCACCTCAGGCATCTGGAGCAGCTGGGGTGCAGATCATGCCTACCTCCACCTCACAGGACACTGGTGTGACCAGTCAGGCTGTTGGTGGGCGTTCAAGCTGAGGTGATGGATGAACCCCACAAGACAACAGAGATAATGGGGGGCCATGACCCGCTTGGTGCAGGGGTGGCTCACTGGGCAGAGCAAGCTCACCCACAGGTTCATGGTCACTGACAATGGGGCCAACATGGTCAAGGCAGTCCATGATGCCATCTTAGTTGGCATCCACCGTGTGGCACACAAGTTCCACTTCCTTGTCAAAGACACCAGGAGGAGGACAGGGCTGCCAATGTTTGTGCCAGCACCACCAGTAAGCTCATTCCCAAATTCAGGAAGATGGCAGGCTATTTCTACCAGAGTTTCAAGGGGAGCAAGATGCTATGGGATAAGCAAATAGAGTTGAGCATCCTGCAGCACAAAATCATGCAGGATGTGGAGACTTAGTAGAAGTCCAGATACCTGATACTCGAGAGGCTGTGGAGCAAGAGAAACCCATCCATGAGATGGCCTTGCTCAGGGAGATCAGGAGCAGTGGAACCCTGAACAGAGCTGAGTGGTGTAACAGGGGACCTTCTCAGGGCCAATTTAACCGTGGCCTGCCCACCTGTTTCTGGGCTAATCACCTGCCTTCTTGTCCGCCATGCCTTGTTGTTAATTAATTAAATGATGCAATTAAGCCGGAGGCTGCCCATTCCCTGCCCTAATGCCAGGGGGCACTATATGTGGCTCCATTCCTCCCCTACACCGCAGCCCAAGCCTCACTGATGTCATCTCAATGTTATCATTATCAATGGCCCCCACACTGGGCCCCAGAATCCTCCTAATTGAACCCCACCTGGATTCATCTCCTCAGGCGGTCTCATCTGCCTTCATACTAGGCAGCATAGCTCCCTGAACTGCTTCCCCTTCCAGGTGTGGTCCCCCCAGGACCTTTGGCTCACTATCCCTGACCCACCTCCAGGCTAGTCAAAATCCCAGGCATGAAGCTCTTGGGTGTCCCTCGCAGTGGGCCCCTGGCCCTTTGACCATTCCGGTCCTGGCCCCACCATTGACCAGTCAAGGGAAGTTCATACAGGCCTGAGTCTATGGCCCCTTTTCTCTCTCTCCAGGAGGTCCACCCTCCAGGCCCTCCAAACAAGGGGTAATCCACCCAGTTGTTGGGGCTAGGGGTTAAGGTGCCCTGACCCAACTTTCACCAGGGTAGTAACTGGCCTGGCATTTCCTGGGGGCTCCCACACCACTGCAAGCCCCACCAGGCCACCCACTCCCAGCAGGGAGGATTTTTAGGTCATACCCAGGACCAGGACCAGGAGCTTCCTTACCATCCCCTACCCTTACCTCCAGATAATACTAGCAAATCTCTGGCCAGGTGATGTTGTTACCTGGCCTCCAGCAGTAAAACTACCCTGTTTATACGGGCAGCCCCAATTCAAAATGGTTTCCCTCATCAGGCACCTGGCAGCTGCCAGCTCCAGCTTAAAGTGGCAGGCACAAATGATGCCCTGCCACAGTGGGATACCATCTCCCAGATCTCGGTGGTCCCCAAGCCCTTCCTCAAGGCCACTGAGAGCCTCAGCACTGCTGATGCCCTCCTTAGCCAGGTGATCACCATAGTGAGTAAACTTCAGAGCCAAATGGAAAGCTTCCAGAAGATCAATGTTCCTTGCTGGGGCAAGCCACTATTACCAGACATGCAGGCACTGGTGAGGTGTCTGAAGGAGGGCATCAGGAAATGGCTTAATCCCTTGGGGTCCAGTACAGTCCACATTTTGCCCACCACGTGTGACCCAAGGGTGAAGGGAACTGTATGCAGCAGCCAAACACTAAATCAGTGGATGGAGGCACTGGTAAAGGAAGTCAGGGAGGCAGAATGGTGGGGATGGCAGGATGTGGAACAGGGGGATTCACTGTCCCATGCTAGAACACCATCCACCAGCCAGTATCCTCATCTACCACAGGCACTGCCAATGTGGGCCAAGGGCATGGCTTATATGGTGGGGAGCAGAGGCACCAGATGCTGCCATCAGGCAGGTAGTGCTCACACCTTGGTGGCTGCCTATCTACCTGAGGACGTGGAGCCACTGCTGTGTGACCCCTTGGCCTACTGGGCAAGCCACAGCCTGACGTGGCTGGATCTGGCCACAGTTGCCTGTGAACACCTATTCTGTCTACCAACCAGTGTTCCAAGTCAAATAGTGTTCAGCATCACTGGAGATGTAGTGACACCCACCGCACCTGCTTGGATCCTGGTTTGGTGGAGCAGCTGGTATTCCTGAAGGTGAAGCTCCCACTGCGGGGCTTCCCCAAGCTCCAGGTGCAGATGGACTGAATGCCACTCTCCACACTCCATCTGTGCCTATTTCCTTTTTTCATTTTTTAAATACCAGCTAATGACCTGCTCTCAGCTGTAGGGGCACTCACTGCATCACCAGCCAGCAGGAAAAGAACATTTCCCTACTGAGCTTGTTCCCCTGCGAAGATGAACTTGGAGGTATGGACTGGGTCTATGGGGAAGGAGGAGGCCCCAAGTCCTGGGAATGACCACTAACACTGCACCGTGCCAGGGTAGGGAGGCCTGGTGGGACTGCTGGTGGCGTGACAGTCCTATAAATGCCAGGACCAATGATCTCCTAGTGATAGGCAGGTAGGAGGTGCCATAACCTCCAGCTAACGCATGCACACACACAGTCCTAGCTGGGGAAAGCCCAGAACTGTCATGTCTTTGAGAGGCCTGAGGTTTGCTGGTTGCAGTGCAGTTGTGAGGCATGAGGTGAGCTCAGCTTAGCTGCCTGGGATACCAGCTTTTGCACTGAAAAACCCTTTGTCAGACTGAGGAAGCAGCTGCAGTTGGTGTGTCTCCTGGTCCTGGAAGGAAGGAATAGTAAAGAAGCCAGAGGTTGGCCAGGCATGCAATGCAAGCAAGAAAGCCAGTCAGTAAAAATGGAAGTGGAGGCATCAGGGGGTGAGGACCAGGCTGGTGTGTGGGGGACTGGGGGTTGAGGGGGGAAAGGGATGTAGCAGTGCAGGCAAAAGTTTAGAGGTACCTGGGAAGTCATATGTTCAGCAGGTTGCAGTGTGTCAGAATTCCAGACTTCCTATACTGAGTTTATGAGCTTTTTTACCTAGGAGGCTGAAGAAGTGAAGTTCATATGCCTGGCTGTGAAAAGTGCTTTGTAAATTGTTTCCTTTCAGGATCAGGCCTGAAAGATTGGAGGCAAAGTGGGGGGGTTTTTGGTGAGGAATGTGCCCCCACAGGTATTGTTGTCTTTGATAGATTCTGGTGTGCAGTTTGTGGGGGTACTGGAAATAGTTGGCAAGCTTTGTGTTTTGAGCTGTAGGAAGTTGGCTTCAGTTCTGGTGATGAGATTAGGTGCTTGTTTGAATTTACAAATCACTTTTCAGAACCGGGCATATGAACTTCACTTCTTCAGCCTCTTCAGTACAGAAATTCATGGACTCAATATAATATAAACAGTGGAATTCTGACACAATGCAACCTGCCGGACATTTGACTTCCAGTGACATCTGCACTTTTGCTTGCACTGCTACATCCATTGTCCCCTTCCCCCTCCCCCCCCAACATACCACAGCCTGTCCCTCACCCCCTGGTGCCTCCCTTTTCATTTTCACTGACTGGCTTTCTTGCCTGTATTACATGCCAGGCCAGCCTCTGGCTTTTTTTTCACTATTCCTTCCATCCAGGACCAGCAGACATACTATCTTCAGGTGCTTCCTCAGCCTAACAAAGGATTTTTCAGCCTGAAATCTTCCTAAGATATATTTCTGTAACTATTCTGGATTTTTTTCATAATAAACATATAAACATAACAACACAAGATAAGCCATCACAAACCATGAGTAACATATATCCAACACAACATGTTTACCTGTTGCTTTCAATTTCTTTACAAAGAGAAAGGCTCTGTGACAGTTTGACTAGACTATCAGAGATGCTGCTGGTGCAACTGTGCTAGTGCTGCTCACTAACTAAGTTATTTTATACCTGCTGCCATTTGAAGTGTTGGACCAGGCTGAGGCTTTAGGGGAGGAGGAGGCCTCAATGGGACACACTACTATGTTGTGTAGATGCCCCAGCACCAGTGAGGGTGCACCTTAACACACACTCAGTACCACAAGCATCCATGACACAAGTTTGGCCTGTCAGCATCTAGGGGTGCAGGGCCCCAGAATCCCCCTGCACCTATCCCCTTGAAAGCTGGCAGGCTTTGTGGCCTCAGCAGGGGCTAGCAGGCCTGCAGTTTTCACCCCCCTGTGCCCCAAGACAGACACAATGTCGCAAGCACCCATGACATGAGTTTTGCCTGTCAGCAGCTAGAGGCACAGGGCCCCAGAACTCAGAGACCCCCTGAACCTATCTCCTTGAAAGCTGGCAGGCTTTGTGGCCTTATCAGGAGCTAGAATACTTGCAGTTTTGACCCCACTGTGGCTTAACACATACATGTAACAAGAGTTTTTCTTTCAAGACTTTGAGGTACAGTTTCCCCAAATGCGCTACACCTATATCCTTGAAACTTGGCAGGCTTCTTATTCTCAGAAGGGGCTACTATATCTGGAATTTTCATCAAAATCAGGAGAAAAATGACAATGTTATAGGTTGTTTCGAGCTTTCCATTATAGCCTATGGGTGAAATATCAAAACAGCGTTAAAACAGTGAAAATGTTTTGAGGAAATGAAATGGGACAGTGGTTTCAAATCAAAATGAGATTCAAAATGAAATGCTGTTCCATAAAAACATTAAAACACAAGTCAAAATAGAACGGTGCCATTTTGAACAGCCCTACTTCTTAACAGTGTGCCGGTAAACAGTGACTGTGAGACTGATACTACCATGCTGATCTCATCTCTGACTCTCTGCCAGCTATAGCACAGACCTAGACTGAACAACCTCAAACTGCTAGGTCATGAATCAGAGGATCTATTCAGAGTCCTCTCTTGCACACTGAGTTTGTATCCCCCAAATTCTATGTCAATGAATGAATGAATGAATGTCACTCATATTCAAGTATGACTACTACTGATACTGGAAATCAGATTCTACGTGTGGGGTTCAAGAGATGTTCCGGGGCAAGTTGGCATCTACATTCCCTCCTACTGTTGGCCAAGATGACCTCAATGGGGCACACTACTGTGTTGTGCAGACGCCCCAGCACCAGGTAGGGCACACTTGAGTACAAATACACATACACATACACACTCACACAGTGAGGGTGCACCTTCAGACCCACTGGAGAAGAAGCGGCTCCTACTTGAGAGGAAAGAAAGGCTTTGTGACAGTTTGGCTAGGTTACCAGAGATGCTGCTGGTTGTTCATTCTGCTTTCTTTGTAGCAGAGTGCCAAGCTTGCCTATCATAGGGTGTATCCTCCCAGGACATTAATTCCAGCCTAACAGACTGTAGGTGTCACTTAATGCCAGTCCTTCTAGTGCAGTTTGAGATGGTCAAACTTCCTACTGCCTTTTCCAAATTCACTTTACAGAACACTCTTAGGCAGTCATTTGTTGTCCATACATATGACATCACCCACCCAAGACATTTATCTCCATACTAGCATGGCTTCCATGCTTGGCATGGCTCCCAGTGATAGTACTTCATTGTTGGTGATTTTGTCAGACCATTTAATACCCATTATGCTGCATTAGTGGTGTTGTTGCAAGCAGTTAAGTTTGTTGACATGGTGATGGTAAAGGGGGCAGGTCTTTAACAAGTATATAAGACAAGGGAGAACAACAGCTCTGTAAACTGGGCATTTTATAGACATTTTGACCCCATCTTGTCCATAATCTTTTTTGTAAACAACCAAAAGCTGAGGCAGCTGACTTTAAGTGTGCTGAAAGTTCTTTGTCAATGCTGGTGTCATCAGTAATTATGATACCTATGTAGCAAAAGAACTTGATATTGTTTAATTGGCTGCCATTCAATTTTATTTCTGGTAGTGATGGAGGTGATAGGTTTCTGCCAGGAGGTAGTTAGTACAGGACTTCTGTTTTCTTTATATTAATAGTGGACATGTCTACATGAGACACTTAACTTCACATTAGCATAGTTTACTGCACAGTAAGCATATGCATCTACACATGCACATGCTTACTTCACAGTAAATCTCCCTAATCCCAAGTAAATTTGCTACCTGCAAATGCAAGTAGCAAATTTACAAAAGATTAGTAATGGTGCTGTAGTGTCATATAGACACCTGACCAAGAGCAAAATCTGCTCCTGATCAACCATCCATCAGGGGGCAGGAGACAGCTTACCGTCCCTGGAAGCTGCCTGCTGCAGGAGTGGGCTCTATCACAGAAGCCCGACTGGACACTATATCCTTGCTCCAAGCCCCACTCCCTCCCTCCCCCCTGAAATCATGATCAGGGAAGTAGGGGCTGATAGATCCTTATTTCCCATCCTGAGCTCCATGACTGTGGGGCTTAGACCAGGAGATAATCATCTCCCGGTCTGAGCCCCACAAGCTAGAAGCTCCCTGGGTGGTGGGGGGCAAGGGAGCTTGTTCCCAACCCCTGCTCTGTGATCATAGAATGGAGACTGGGAATAAGCTCCCCAGCCCCTACTCCACAATCACAATTGTGATCACAGAGCAGGGGCTGGGGGCTCCCTGTATGGGGACAGTTCCCCACCCAGCCTGGAGCTGCCCCAACCTGGACAGTCATTCCCATAGCAATGAAGTTTTGGTGCCCAGGGCAAAGCCCGCAGGAGTAGTCTGCTTGCACCCAGCACCCAGATCTGCGGAGCACATGCCCCCTGCTATGCTTGCCTAGGAGTGCACAAAGAAGTGGAAGCCACCCTTCCCCCATCCCCACACCCCCCCAAAATGAGTTGCTTGAAGCTCCATCCCACACCCCACTATGGCTAGGCAGTGCCTGTTGGTGCCCCTTTGCTCTGGCGCTCAGGGTGGTCACTCTGTTTGCCCCAATTTTGCTATGGCACTGTTGACAATTCCCATCCAGCCCCAGGCTGCATGGGGAAGCATGTATATCCTGGAGTTAACTGGGGACTGTCCTGTTTCAGACAGTCCCTAGCTAACTGTGGGTTGTACATGAAGACCTCCCCAGGTATCCTGGGGCTGGCCAGGAACTGTCCTGGTCAGAAGCAGGTCCCAGTCCCATGCCCTGATTGGGTGATCAAGGCACAGGGCTTGAAAAGAGATACAGGGGTGGGGTAGGTCCCAGCCCCCTGTCCCAATCTGTCGATGGGGCAGCTAACAGCAGGAGTTGTAAGGGTGTAACATACAACTCTATGTCAATGTGGTGCACAAACAGACCTGCAGTAAACTTGTGGATACTTTTAGAGATCCTTTTATCTGAAAAAGGTGGGTCCTTGAGTAAACATTGGACATGGAGTAATAAAGTAATTTCAAAATGCTATTGTAATCTATATCATTATAGAGGAGTTGAGTTTTCTGTAATAATCAGCTCATTTCAAAGCAGATCTGAAAAGTCTATGAGCATTTGTGTATTTATCACCACATAACCAAAATGGATACAATTGTCAATGCATGAAAGTAGTTTTGCAGTAGGTGAATATGAGGGTATCAATTATGCAAAGGTTGATAGCTAAACCCTTGCTAGTGGCACAATGTATTTGAACACATCTGTGTAAAACCATCTAGGTAGGAGAGATAAGTATTCGTTCCATATTGTAGGGACACATATGACAAGAGAATCTAGACAGATGTTGAGGTTATTTGCAGTGTGGGACCTGGGGGCTGGGGCCAGGCTCTGCTGGCTCTGGAGAACTGCTGCACTTCCCCACATCACCTCAGGGAGCAAGAAGACATGTGGCATCAGGGCTGGGGAGTGGAGCACTTCCCCAGAGCTGGCTGAGCCTGTGAAGCAGTTCCGCAGAGCCAGCAGAGCCTCACTCGTGGCAGGCAGCGGCTCCTCCCTGAGGTGAGGTGAGGCAAGGCAGGGATGGAGGCTGTGGTGGGGAGCTGGCACGGGCTCTGCTGGCTCCAGGGAAGTGCTCCACTCCCTAGCCCTGATGCCACATGCCTCCTCATTCCCCAAGGTGCTGTGGGGGAGCAGAGCTGTTTCCTGGAGCAGGCAGAGCTCACGCCAGGCCCCTGCCTCCACCTTGCCTTGGGGAGGAGCTTACCTTCAGTAAGTGTCTCATTCCACAGCCCAGCTCCTCTCCTGCTAAGATCCCTGGTGGGTGCGTAGCCTTAAAAAGTTGGTGTGCGTCCAGACTTACTTGTGCATGGCTGCACACACGCGCACCTTAGAAGGAACCTTGGCAGTGATAGGTTACTATTTGAGATGCAGCATGGTCTCAGATCAAATGTCTATACTAGAGAGAATTTTTCATTAAAAACTGTGATCTGATCATTTTTTTTAATGCTCTAAACCCTTATAGTGATTTATTGTTCTTTGGTAGAAAGGGACACTGCTCATTCACAGAAGATAGATTTCTGCTGTTTAAAAGGTGAAAGAGGCATTGCCGTACTAAGATGTATTTTCACATCCTGTAAACCCAGATGTATGGTAATTATGACAAAGCAATATACTTTGTTCAAGTGCTTGACAAGTGCTACTGTGGTAAAGCAGTTAAGACATCTTGCTATAGATCCATAGGCATGAGTTTGAATCGTGTGCCAAACTCACACCAAAGGCACCACCCAGTCATTTACTGCTGGTCAGCTATAAATGAGTAACTGATTAGCCAGACTGAAAAAACAAAAGTGGTTGGATGAGATGTTAGCTACATTTTTTCACTGTCAGCTACTGATGACAGACAGAAATTACTGTGCCTAACCTAAGCTAACTCAATCTCTTTGCTAGGCTTAGGTAGACTTTTGACCAACCATGACTCTGTTCTCATTACCACAGCATTGGCCCACTTTGCAGGTATTTTTACCTAACATGCTATCAAACCATCAAGCATGGTGTCATACAAGGGACTGCTCCTACCATAAAATATCACATGATCAAACTGTAGAAATATGCAATTCCAAAGAAAGTGTCATGAAATAAAATACACTATTAATTTAGATGATTTCATTTTCTTCTCCAGCACCATTGTATCTAAATTCTTACAGAAATGAGAATATCTGTAATGAGAATATCTGTAATGATAATCTGTGTGCATTTCTTTTATGCAGGAGGTTAGACAAGGTGATCATTACGGACTTAAAAAAGCAGGGGGAGGGCCAATATTTGTGTATCCCCTAAGAACTGTTATTTGTTCTATCAACAGGGACAGGTGCTCATATTGTGAAAGGACCCATAGAAGAATGATAT
Source organism: Gavialis gangeticus (assembly GCF_001723915.1). Lineage (NCBI taxonomy): Eukaryota > Metazoa > Chordata > Crocodylia > Gavialidae > Gavialis > Gavialis gangeticus. The sequence continues at coordinate 18,640,925 of NW_017729003.1, forward strand.
TCAGGAAATGTATTGTGTAAGTAGGAAAGCTTTGATGTCAATTGTAATGTATTCCTTTTTAATAAAAATTGTGTTTATATGACTAACACATCAGTACATGTAAGAAATATAAATCATCAGTTGCATATGTAAAAAAATAAATAAATTTTGATACTTTTGACAAGTCTATTGAATCTGTACAAATGTTGAGCTATGGAATTCTAGAGAGAACTCTAGCCTTCTAACCACTGAAGCACTGAATGTAAAATAGATTAATCCTTTTTTTAATATTGAATTTAGAGTCAGATATGGAGTATGTTATTTTCTTCAGTGGGCCTGTTGCCTTATGCCCCATTAAATCTGAAGACTGAAATATCACTTGAATGATCCCTAATAATAGGACCACTCAATTCCATTCCTATGCATAATATTAATAATTATAAACTGAGTTTTCCTAATTTTCCCAACAGTATGACCAAACATTTTTTTTAGATTAGGGATTTCTCTTTACATTATAAAAATAATTGAACACTGACAGTCTGAGCTTCTCTTAACCATTAAGTAAAAGTTATCTAAAGGTCTAAAATATAAGACCACATGAAATCTTACAAAATTGCAAGTAATTTATCTGTACAGAATTTAGGTGCTATGGTGACAGATGCTACAACCCCTCCCCCCACCAAAAACAAACAAACTGTAAAATGATGCTGCAAAACCTCTCAAGCTTGTATAGCATTTTTGCAGACTGCTAGAGCCCACAAGATACCTCACATTCCTACTTGCCTTTATGCTTTCTGTAAGCCTCTGCAAAAAAGTAAATAAAAAAAATATCTATCAGTCTTTAGCAAACCAGGCTGTAAAAACAGCTGAGGTTTAATGCTGAACCTACAAACCTCTTCAAACATTAAGTTTGACCCCACTCAAAGGCAGAATTTTAAAAAGTTTCAACTATCCCCTGTAGATTTGATCAAACAGCTATCTCCTTAAGTGTACTAATCACAGCCTATCAGATACAAGAAAGCAACATTTCTCATGTTGATTTTCTTTATTATTTTTAATCATTTTTATTTTTAGAGAGAAGCCTGAGCCACAAGAAATAAATTTAAATTTAGATTTAAAGGCTCCAAAGCTCGGATTCAGCATCAGGTCCATCTGTAAATAATATAGGGAGAGGTCCCACAACTTGCTAAAGCAAAGAAGTTTTCCAAAACCTGCTTAGTGACATCTCTTCAATAGTTCAGGTATGTCTATACTTCCAAATTTAGAGCTCAATTCTGGAAACCAACTGTACTCAAAAAAGCACTTGACTAACTTTACTTTAGTAATAGGATTATATTCCACTCCATTCAGTGGGACTAAAACATAAAATGCTTTCTTGAATTAGTGCCTTAGGTTATGCTTATGTCCCTCTTTAAATCCAATGGTAATATAAGATTTAAATGGGAGTAGGATTAAGCAATAACTAGGAAACTGAAAACTATATAATCTGTGTAAGAGATATGTATCACCAAGGAATATGCACTTACCTTTTTACCATAAAAATTATGGCTGTTTTATTTGTCAATAGGTATCATTAATTCACACAATTTTACATTTTCACTGTTAACAGTTATATCATCTTAATGACAAAGTAACTTCATTATTCTGTATGTACCTTCAATTACCTGCCTGCCATGTTTCAGGCCTCTGGGTCTTTTTCCCTTGGCTATGCTAACTTCTTCCTGTTTATTTACAACATAAATTATTTGTTATTCTTTCACTTGCAACTTCTTGATAGAAGGGGGGGAGTAAATGTTCTCTTCAAGTATGTAGGCAAGTAATCTTATAGTCACACTCCAAATTATACTGCATATGACTTAAAGAAATAAAAAAAATGATGGTAATCTGTTTCTTTCCTGGCTTCTTGGCCACAAGCATACATGCATCAAATGTCACTGTTTAACAGTAAATATAGTTGTCTTAGTTTTTGGACTCTGGCTTTCTTCTCTTCAACAAGTCATTGTTGAATATTGTTGCTCCCATTGCTGTCTCCTACTTCCTTTTTACTGAACTTTATAATGCTAAGATCCACCACTTTTGGTCTCCTCTGGGTATAGGCAGATGTAACAACTGTATCAATATCAAATGATACTGATATAAACTATAATGATGTAACTGTCACTACTCTGTGCTCTTGTAGCAAAAACAGGTGTAGCAAAACCATTGCAACTTTAAAAACACAACAATCCCAAGGAAAACAACAGGCAATAAAAGGGATTCTCTACATATGTTAGAAGGAAGAGGAATAAAAGAGAACCCATAAGTCCCTTATGGAATGTGGAAGGAAATTTAGTTATGGATGATGGAGAACTCTGAAGTATTTAATGGTTTTTTTACTTCAATCTTCACAAACAGGAGCAGCCACCAGATGATAAGTGCATCCTAGAGTATCAGAAGAACAGGAAATCAGGTGAGGTCCTGCCTGACAGAAAAGAAGGTCAAATATATGGCACATCTTTAAGGAAAGGAAAAAAGTAGAGACAACCTTAGCTAAATACCAGTAGGTGTGTCTAAATGTGTGATTAATGCACACAAATAAACTCCAGAGCTTATTGCTCCAGCATTTATTTGTGCACAGCACATGAAGCCTGGTTGGAGCAGCCCTGGGCTGGCAAGGACCTGACAGCTAGCTCCACAATGAAGCATCCTTCTGCCTCAGCCAGCCACTCCAATGCACAAGGAGCCCAGCTGGAGCAGCCCTATGTTGGCAGGCTGACCCCTAGGTCCTGTGCGGCTAGTACCAGCTGGCTAGCCTCTCACAGAAGCACCCTCATGCCCCAGCCAGCCAGAACAGTGTCTACACATGTGCTACTGCACATGGGGAAAACAAAACAAAACAACTGTGCAGCACAGCAATACTTGTATTTTAGATGTACTACCCTGCTGTGGAGTTCATTAGTTTCATGTGCCCTAACAGGGGTGCACAGGTAGACACTGAGGATGCATATGCATGTGATTCATAGATGTTTAGGTCAGAAGGGACCTTAGCAGATCATAGAGTCCAACCCCCTGCCTTGGGCAGGAAAGAGCGCTGGGGTCAAACAACCCCAGCCAAGTGCATGTCCAGCCTTCTTTTAAACACCCACAAGGTAGGGGAGAGCACCACCTCCCTTGGAAGCCCATTTCAGATTCTGGCAACCCTTACCATAAAAAAGGTCCTCCTGATTTTCAACCTAAATCTGCTCTCCGTTGGTTTGTGGCCATTATTCCTAGTTACTCCAAGGGGTGCTCTGGTAAACAGAGCATCTCCTATTCCTTGCTGTCCCTGCAATGAATTTGTATGTGGCTACAAGGTCACCTCAGCCTTCTCTTGCGGAGGCTGAAGAGATCCAGGGCCCTCAATCTCTCCTTGTAGGGATTTGCTTGCAGGCCCTTAACCATACACGTGGCCCTCCTCTGAACCCTCTTGAGGTTGTCCACATCCCTCTTGAAGTGTGGCACCCAAAACTGGATGCAGTACTCCAACTGTGGCCTGACCAAGGCCACATAAAGGAGAAGTATCATCTCCCTGGACCTGTTTGTCATGTACCTGCTAATGCATGATAAAGCATGGTTAGTTCTACTGATCGCTTTGTCACATTGAGGACTCATGGTTCATCTTGGTGTCAACGATGACCCCAAGATCCCTTTCTGCTGCTGTGCTGCTGAGAAGGTCCTACCTCAACCTGTAAGTGTGCTGGTGATTACTTCTCCCTAGATGCAGCATCTTGCACTTGTCCTTGTTGAACTGCATCCTATTCTGTTCTGCCCACCTTTCCAACCTGTTCAGATCTGCCTGGATTCATTCCCTACCCTCTACTGTGTTAACTTTACCCCATAATTTGGTATCATCTGCAAATTTAGACAGAGTGCTTTCCACACCCACACTGAAGTCACTAATGAAGACATTGGACAGCACAGGTCCCCAGACTGAGCCTTGTGGGACTCAACTGTCCACATCCTTCTGTAGCAAAACCCCCAGTTTTTCTTTTTTAATATATACATACATACATACATACATACATACATATATATATATACACACACGTATATATATATATGTACACATATACACATACACACACATATATATGTACATATATACATATACATATATACACACACATATATATACAAACACACACACATACACACACACGTATACATACACACATACATATGTGTGTATGTGTGTGAGTATATATACACACATATACACGCATGTGCATATATGCACATGTATGTGCATGTGTGTGTATATATGTACCTGTGTGCGTTTATGTGTGCATGCCTGTGTGTACACATACATGTGTATACATGCACATATACACACGCTTATACACACATGCTTATACACACACATATGTGTGTATGTGCGATATATTATGTATAATGTGTGTATGTGTCTATACATATATGTGTGTATATATACACACACACACGTGTATATGTGTAGATAGATATAGACACACACTTGTATGTGTGTGTATGTGTGTGTATATATATATACACACATATATATACACATACACGTGTGTGTGTATATATGTGTGTATACACACACACATATATACACAGATGCACATATAGATATATATATACATACATATAAATGTCTGTGTGTATATGTGTGTATATATATATTTACACACACGTATATACATATACACACACACACATCTGTGTATATACACACACATATACACACATACCTATACATACACATGCATATATACACACACAATACACACACACACGATCAAACACATATATACACACACATACATACACAAACACATATATACATATACTCACACGTATCTACATACACACACATGTATATACAAATACACACACGTATGCACACACACTTATATAGACACAGACACACACGTGTGTGTGTATGTGTGTGTGTATGTGTATATATACCCCCCCCACACATATATAAACACACACCTTATAAATATACACACGCATACATATATGCACACGTATATACACACACATATATAAATACATACATTACACACACAGATATAGATATAGATATATACACACACATATAGATATACAGATCCATACATACACACATATAGATATACAGATCCATGCATACATACATAGATATACACATACACACACATATACATATTTACACACACAGATACACACATACATATACACATACATACATACATACATACACACACACATATATACACATGTATATGTGTGTGTGTCTATCTATTGATCAATCGATAGACACACACACATATATACACACATATTTACACACACATACATACATATATAAACACAAATAGATACACATAAATATATATACACACAAACACACATACATATACACACATACACACACATTATATCCACACACATATATAAGGACACACAGACAGATACACACACACATATACACACACAGATACACACATATACACATATATACATATACATAGTTTCATAGTTTCATAGATTTAGGGTCGGAAGGGACCTAGTAGATCTTCTAGCCCGACCCCCCGCCAGGGCGGGAGAACAACAAAACCCCAAAACAAAAACGGGACTCAAATGAGTCCAGCCAGGTAGGCATCCAGCCTCTTCTTAAAGACCCCCAGGGTAGGGGCCAGCACCACTTCCCTTGGAAGTTGGTTCCAGCTCCTAGCCGCCCTAACTGTGAAGTAGTTTTTGCGGATGTCCAATCTATACCTCCTCTCCATCAACTTGTGCCCATTACTCCTTGTTATGCCAGCGGGCGCTAGGGGAAACAGCGTCTCCCCCAAACCCTTCTGGTCCCCCCTAGTGAGTTTATAGACGGTCACCAGGTCCCCCCTCAGCCTTCTCTTGTGGAGGCTGAATAGGTTCAGGTCCCGCAGTCTCTCACTGTAGGGTCTGCCCTGTTGTCCCCGGATCATGCGGGTGGCCCTCCTCTGGACCCTCTCCATGTTGTCCACATCCCTCCTGAAATGGGGCGCACAGAACTGGACACAATACTCCAGCTGTGGCCTGACCAGTGTCGCGTAGAGGGGGAGGATCACCTCCCTGGCTGTACTCGAGATGCACCTGTGGATGCACGATAAGGTCCGGTTAGCCCTGCCAACCATGGCCTGGCATACATGTATACATATATACACCTACACACACACACATACACGCATACATATACACACACATACATACATATATATATATATATATACACATACACACACATACATATATATACATACACACACACACACATATATATACATACACACACACACATTCAGATATACACATACATATATGTGATAGATATGCCTTCCCTTCCCCAACTATTTCTGAGTTTTCTTTCTCTCCCTCTCTGTTTCCTATAGACAAGCATAAGTGAACTCAGAATTAGGATAAGCTTGAACATTTTTATTTTGCTAGCAAGTTTTTGGTTTTGGATATCCACTGTGGTATATTGTATTATTATCATTTTTGTATTGATTTTTATTGTTTCATATGGATATTGTATGGTTTAGGCCTGTGTTTGTAAGTGAACTAAAGTAATGTAAAGTTTCCATTTTGTATGTCTAGTCTCCATCTTGTGTCCTCTGCCCGTGCATCCCCTGTGTTGAAACTGTTTGAGTCACGTACCCCTTCCTTGTATACTGGTTCCTGGATGAATGACAGTGATTGGGAATGATTCAAATACAATGGTAGCAGGCCTCTACTGAATGGCCTGTAATGACTGGGCCATCACCTTGCATTGATTCATCCAGGAACCATGGACCTCACCCAGGAACAGAGATAAGAACCCAGCATTTGAAAGACAAAAGACCCTGCAGAAACAGCAACTCTACCATTGTACCCCACCATTACAGACACCGAAACTGCACATCCCCACATGGAGCACACATACTCAGTACACCAGGGGTTGACCCTTGCCTGGGCATGCCTCCTGTCACTAGGGTCACACAAGGTCTGCCCCTATAAAAAGAGGCAGTGAAGACAGACCCAGTGGGAACGCCATTTCCATTTGGACCAGACCAGCTTCACATCACCTATCCACCCCAGAGGTCATCCAGCAACCCCCGCTGGACAATACCGAGCTGAAGGAGACCCCAACTGGCCATCAAGAATCAACTTCCAGCCTGGGATAGGTAGATATTATCTGCACACCTCCTCCTACAATTTGGGCTCTCTCTCTGTCTCTCTCTCTCCTTTTGGACTTCAGTGGACTTCAGCCCCTGCACCAAGCTTCTCTAACCCCTGCTGGCACTGTGTGTGGGTGCGGGTGGGTGCAAGGGAACAAGTAAGACATTGTGTCACCAACTCCTCTGTTCAATAAAACCACTGTCATTTGCAACCCTGAGTTGGGTCATGCTTTACTGAATCCCAGTCCCTTCCTTATCTTAAATTCCAGCCTCGTTCTTTCTCTCTCTCTCAGCTCCAGCCCCCCCCCACTAGTTTTCTGATCTCCTCCCAATTCCATCTCCCCTTTTCTGCCACCTCTCAGCCTCTCCTTGCTTTCCTGCTATCCCTGCTGCCTTTTAGCCTCCCCTGCCATGTACTGCCTTTTCCCTGTGACTTTCTGCTGCCTCTCCCTGCTTTCCTACTGCCTCTTCCACCTTTCAGTTTCTCCTGCCGCTTTTCCTGTCATTCTCTGCTGTCTCCCTGCTCCCCACACTCCTACTGCCTTTTCCTTGTGACTTTCTGCTGCCTTTCTCTATTTTCCTGCTGCCTTTCAGTCTCTCCTGCCGATTTTTCTGTGATTTTCTGCTGTCTGTACCTCTTTGTTTTCAGGCTTCCCCCACATCTTCTGTAGTCATCCCACCCCCCCTGCAGCTTCCCAGCTCCTCATGGCTGTCCTGCAGTTTTCTCCAGCAGCTGGAGCCTTTCTCTAGCTCCCAGAACCTATTGCCGCTCCCTGCAGCTTCTCTAGCTGCCCTGAAGTCATCCTCTGGTTTCCCATACCCAGAGCCACTCTTTAACTCCCACACTTTCCCTTAGTCCCATTTTCCCTCTCCCCACCTACCTTTTCAGCTCCCCCATAGCTCTGGCTCCAGTCCCAGCCCCTGTGCCGGCATCGGTCCCCTGTTCTGCAGGCTTTGGGCATTGTCTTTTAATCAATTAAGATCAATTAACCTAAAGTTACCCTGAGCCTCGGTTCTTCAGTCCAGACCCCTCTAGTCTACCAGTTCTAATCCCAGTCCTGGTAACTTTCCTATCCCAGCA
>NW_017729003.1:18649421-18671774 GCF_001723915.1 Gavialis gangeticus
CTTAATCTATGAATCTATGAATCTATGAATCTATGAAAATCTCTGGGGCACATCTCTAAAAGTAGAGAATGTTGGGCAGCTACTCCCCACCACAACAAAGGTATGGACATCTCTGCTGTTGGGTCCCATAGAAAAATTATGGCAGTGCAAAGACAATGAAGGGCAGCATCTGCTTTTATGCTTAGAGAAGCAGAATGCCTTGTTCCCGAAGGGTGAATGATGGAGTTACTGCCCAGATTCTTAGTCAAGCTGTAACTGCAGCCTGAGCAGTCCCCAATAAGATCCATAGAAGGAAAGAGAGAGAATGAAATATCTTCTTTGAATTAAAAAAAAAAAAAGTCTAATGAAAAAGTTACTCATTTGTTCTGTTTATTATTATATATTTCTTTGTTGTTTGTTTGTGAAATCAGGTTAATTCTGCAGCTCCTCGGGAGATTACTGTGCTTTGATGTGGCAGGAAGGCTTACATTTTCTGCTAGCAATGAAACCTATACCAATGAAAATGTAACTCTCTTTGTGGGGCCACCCATACCATTCAGGTTACGCTGTTATAAAAAATGGTCCAGTCATACTCCAGGTCAGGAGTTGACAAACGTGTTAACAACCTATTGTAATGCCAAATTAAATTACAAGAAAGCAACCATTCCAGAAAACAGTTATTGCCAGGGATGTAGGAGCCTTATTGATGCCTCAAATGATACATGGCAATCCAGAAAGGATGCAGTTAGTTATTTATCTGTAACTTGGAAGCCAAGGCCTATAAAACCCTGTTGTTGTTCCTAGCTTGTGATGCTGGTTACCAAACACAAAACAAACAAATATGCTTTCCTTAGCATCTCTTCCTTTTGCTGCTTTGTAGAATTCACAATGACTATGACCACAAGGAACATGGTGCAAAACCTGTTCCTATTTCATAACATTTAAGAATTAAATGGTTAAAGAGGGGACTACTCCATAGTTGAATCTTCCTCCCCCAGAACCAGCACTGGTTAATTAGCAAACACTACATAATACAATAATTAAGGTGAACACAGGGCAAAAGTGGCTTCCTTTTACCTGATTAATTCAATACAATGTGTACAAGTGAGGGGTGGTAACCTTTGTCACTTAACTCTTTCTGTATCCCTTCCCTTCAAGATGTCCCAATAAATAAAAGTTCTCTCAACACTGGTCTCTTCTTCCCCCACTTCAGCTATAATTTCAGATAGTGCTCATGCCTTTTATTGTGCTCAAGGTGTGTTCCACAGGAAGCCAATGTCTATTTCTTTATATGGATGAAAGATTCTCCATATTCTCTGATGAGAAACATGTGCCTGCTTCAGATTCTGATGCCAGCTGCTCTGAAGAGACATTCTGAACATAATCTTGATGGTAGGCAGGAGAAGTGAGGAATAACCAGCTGCTGCAATGTTGGCCACACATCCCTCTTCAGTGACTAGCAACAAATATCTAAGTCAAAAGGCACCAGCACCTTATCTTTTAAATATTTCTCCACCCTGCTTTTTGCTGCAGCTATAATGGAGTCCTCTTCCTCATGTAAAGCATGGTGCATTGTCAAATAAGGATATACATGCAGCTGCTGCTATTTTTCTGCTGTCCATCCAGTGGCCCATAATAAACATGCAATATGTTGTCTGAGTGCTGGTGCATATGCCAAGCCAGGTACTTTTGAAGCTAGATAGGCCATGGTATATTTCCCTCCTCAATTCACCTCAGATATCTGGCACTGCCTTTTTTAAGCATTAGAGATTCGCCACATAGGGAACCAACTGTAGCCACAAAGCATCTGAAGACCTACTCCATCACATATGAGAGAAGGGAGGCATGCCCACAGCCAATGTCTTCACATGGTTTCTAACCAAGGGTGCTTAAAATCCTGTTTAATCCAATTCTGAAAATACTCCACTAAGATCTGTTGCCCTGGTGAGATCATGAAATTGGGGAGAGCACTGGTGGTATCAAAAATCAGCTCTTGTAGATTGAGTGCCAATTTGCTTTTTTTTGTGAGCCAACTTTTTGTGGTGTATTTGCTCTATAATCATGTTCCATGTATTTAATCATGCCTGACCACACTTCTGGGATCACAGCCCAGACTGAATACATCTGCAGAGCTGGCAAATGACCGTGGTACTGGCTGTATGTATCTGGAAAATATATTTCAATGGACTATGCTTCTTTTCCTTTGGCAAGACAGGACTTGAGTACTGCAGCTGGTGGTGGTTGCTTTAAAATGCAGTGTGGGAGAAATGCTTAGTTCCCACTAGGTTTCCACCAAAACCATGTCTGGTCAAGGAAGATATAATGAACTAATGACTATTCCTGATCCACATTTCCCATCTAGGATCTCTGACTGAAAACCACATCCTTTCAGGACCTGAAACAAGTCAAACAGTTTTATAGGGTGGGCAGATAGTCACTAGATATTTCCTCCTGCACCTTTCCTTCAGTTCTACTTCTTTCTATAACATCACTTCTGTTATGACACTGTTGCAAATTATTTTTAAGATTTAAAAACATGTAAAAAGACTGTTCATGTGTTACCTATCTATACCCTTGTTAATACAGAATTTTATACCTTGGCTGAACTCCTGCAGATGACATCCATGCAGGCAGACCACTCGGCGAGTGCAGAGTACCAATGTGTCCACATCAGCAGTGTGTCCCCATCAGCAGCCACCACCATGGTACCATTTTGTTCACTTTTGAATTTCTCTTCTTTTTTATTTTTTTTTTTAAATAAAGAAAACACATTCAAACTAGTGGAACAAAAGAGCAATGGAGTAAACTCAAAAATAGGTGCAAGCTTTGACTGGTCTCTTGGTGTATTCTGTTTCAGTTAAAAAACACTTAATTTGTTGACTTTATTTTTTTGTGAATTCTAATTTTATGAGGAAAATGTGTGATTAAGGATTCTGTGTGCTTAAGGAAATTTTTCCCCTACAGGCACTGCCCTTCAGACTACAATGAAATGTATGCCTCCTACCCTGGCACTGAAGATACATATTTGTTTTTAAATTATAAAAAGCAAATACTTTTTTTTTTTTTTTTAACTGTTAGCAAAACAAGTCAGACCAGCTGGAGATGTTATTTTTACCCTGGAGAGGCTTGTGCACAGTTTTAAATAGTAATGGGAAATGTGTGATTCCAAATTTTATGTTAACACATTTCACACAGAGTTCTCTCAGTACTATTTTTCTGGGAAACTGCTGCACACTGCAGATTAAAGAAAGCTGCTAGGTGCATCTCGAGAGAAATACATTTTTAAAAGTTTATTTAGAAGAAGTAAAAGATTACACCAAAGAGAACATATTAGCATACATTGAACAGAACATAGACAACTCTGCACCATTACTTCAGTTTTTCCCCCATGTATAAATTGAGAAAAGAGACAGCAAAAGTGTTGCTCGCAAGAGAATATGGCCTTCACTCTTTAAGTTGTCAGGTTCAATAGGCAGAACTATGCTTCTTGCCAATAAATAAAAAATAAGAGTCCACCTTGCTAAAACTGATATGTCTTTTCAGTCAAAAACAGCCAAACTATTTCAAAATGCCTTCATGTACATTACCATTATATTCCTTATTATTCCAGTGCATAAATTCTTCCAGATTTGAATGGTGCCAGTTATACAAAGAAAAAATGACTTTCAGTAATGTCTTCTTTGCAAATAGTGTTGATCCCCAAGTACCTACTCCACAAATCTGCCAGTTTAAGTAAAGAAAGGCAGGTCACCATTTGGCCACAACATTACATTGCCCAAATCTTAAATTTAGCACTCATATGCACCTGTGAATCTGCTAAGTTGCCTTAGCGCAATATGAACTATCATCAAAGAATTCCTGGGTAGTGCTGTACCAACATAGATAGCTCTGAAGTAATCTTTTTCAGCCTCTCTTCCAGCAAAATGACCTATGAAATTGTGGCCACAGCATGTTGTGCTCCAGGGCTAAGTATAGACATTTAGGGGCATGAGGGGGTGGGAGGCGTGGAGTTTAATCAGTTCAAAATGACCACCTGATATCAGGTAAATCAGGATGGGGAGGGCAAGCAGGCTGGCCAGGGGGAGATCAGGGGTCTGCTGAAATATGGGGGGCTGGCACAACCTGCAGGTGGTGTGAGGGCAGGGGGGCAGACATGATCCATAGGAATGATCAGAGGATGGGAGGGCAGGTATGATCTGTGGGGTGCTGCTGGTGTCTGGGAGGTTCTGGTTGGTGCAGGGGGGGTTACAGGGTTCATGGGGAACCAGAAGCTATTTTTAGCCTTCCACCCCCAACAAGTCTACGGTCCCACCATCACTCTCTCACCCGCACCCCCAGACTTACTGGCTCAGCTCCAGCAGTGGCAGTAGCTGGAGAGGCAAATGGGATGGGGGTTGGGGGGACTGGTTGATTTGGTAGGGGAAAGAGGCTGGGAGGCAAAAAATATCCCAGTGTGGGTGGGGAGGAGCGGGGTTAAATGTGCACCCCTAGGCTGGAGCTAGCAGTTGGGTTATTGCAGCCCTGGGGCTTCCCAGAGAAAGTGCACAGAATTTCAATGCACTGGTTTGACCTAAAAATCAAGTAACTTTGATACTACATAGAAGCAAGCTTATCTAAAACTGGGTTCCACAATTTTTAGACTGGTTTGCATGAATGGAACTTCTGTACAGTTACAGGATTAGACTGATTTCTAATCCTCGAGACCAGGTCTGTAAATGTAAGGGCAGTACTGGAATGAACTAAGTTTAAATCAGGCAGCCACTTTGAATCCAATTAACCTCTGTACTTAGCTCAGTAGTCCCCACCAGCATAATAGCTCCCAGCCAACTGTCACAATACAGCATAAGTAAAGCTAGCCATGTACTTCGTGTATCCAGCCAGGTTCCAATTTCACATACATCCATTGAAAAACAACACATCATTCAATACACAGATTCCAACAGATCTGTCTATATCACTGTCACTGGTGTTAAGGTTTTGCACTGTAGTGTAACTGGGAGAAATATTGTATATAACTGTACTTTCTGCCCTATGAAACCAAAGCTTTAACTCAGTGAAAGCATTGAATGTGATCTGGGGACAAAAGTAGATTAAAACAAGCTTATATTTTAACTAGACAACTCTTGTGGTTCATGGAGACCATGTCCAACCGTAAGTGATATTTTAATAATGCTGTTTCTTTATTCTTCAGTTAGAGGCAATTCTGTTTGTTCATCATAAGACATAATATTATCTGAACTAGTTTCATATTATCCATGATACTATCCACTCCAAAATAATTAAAAAAAATTAAATGGTTAATAAATTATTGGATCTCTCTGTTACACAAACAGAGCCACAGATTATTTTCCATTGTTTCTCCATCTTGATCATTTTTTAATTTCTAAATATTTCTATCTAAAAAAGCATAGATACTATACCAGTCTCAGTTTTACTCACATACAATCTGACCACCAGTCCTCAAAAGATATCCATAACATTTAAAAAAAAATCCTTTATATTTGGACTTGGCACATTTAACATTTTTATATCATTCCATGGCCCAATTACAAAGCTATGGAAGGACTATGTATTAAGTGTCTCAAATGATATTAAGGAAGGAGTTCAGGATGAAGATATATTCTGGATGGTCTTTATAAATTTTCATCTATACATGTGATGTACTAATGAAGGACTACACTTTTGCAAAAAACATGTCTTGATGGGGGAAAAAAAATAAGGTTACTCATATTAAAATTCAACTCTGATAGAACAAGCAAAAATTATTTCAATTTAAGAACCAAATCCCTGTTAAATGCTGAGAAATTTTTTGTAGTAAATAAAAAAGGAGAAAAAGTTGCAGTGTTAATTTTAAACCTCTTAACTGTAGAACAGTCATAGTGGGTTGTTTTAACTGTGGAACTTTGCCAGTACTTTTCCTTTCTAATAAGGCTACTAGGAAAAGTGGGAATTATAAAAATGATACTTTGACATGTCTTTACTTAATAAAAGTATAACAAAGCTTGAGGAAAAACAAGTTCTTTATTTAAAATGAATTCATTTTTGCCATTTAATGAACTGTTACTGATCTATAAATTCACTAGAAAAAAGTAGCCAACATGATGTAGCCATATGGAAAACATGGTAGTGACTTCCCACTTTACTTTGTATGCTTGCATGACAAGCTCAATATTATTAAATACTGGAGTTGTTTATATTCCCGTTAATTTAGACCAAATGCTGTTTTTAATATCAGTAATAATATGTACTAATGTGACCAGTGAATTAAATATTTACTTTCTATAGTATAGAACCTACTAATAATTTGGCAACAGGTATGTAAACACTAGGAATAAAAACTATAATGAAACTAAGCATGCCATTATGGAAAATTCCCAGCTTACTAAAATGTCATTGAGTAATTATGGCATGAAATGGAGTGTGAATTGTGTTTTAATAGTTACAAGTTAAGAATATGTATAGAAATAACTATAGCTTAACCTCTGCTCAATTGTAACATAACAGAGCACTAGAGAATAAGCAATTTCTTCTCTACTTAAAGATCTACAATACACTACTTAAATCTGGTCACATTTAGTACATTACCCAAATAATCCCGCTGTTGTGAAAGTAGTGCAAGGTAAAAATGAGCCCTCCCCCAAAAATTATAATGGGAAAATTCACCATTGATTAAAGTAATTTCAAATTTATTGATTACAAAAGAGTTGTGCCAACTTATGTCAGTGGTGATTTTGGATACAAATAAAAATTCAAATATTGTGTAGAATGTGTGTCCAATAGAAAAGCCATAGAAAAAGAAGTAGAAATTGATAGCAAATAGAATTTTTCCTACTGAATTTTTATTAACTTTCCCTGTAATTGAATTTGGACAGAATTTTATCCAAAGACTGTTGTACAGTAAGTTATTAAGAAGGACTATATATAGCATTGTTTGTTTTAAAGATTGTACAAGTTCTTTAAATGGGCCATTTTGTTATTCCTTTAAAACAAATTAGATTAAAATCTCAAAATACTGTCCTCTCCTTTTTTTATGCATGAGAACACTTTTCCAAGCTATTTGGTAGAGGAACTGTCCCCACCCCACAAAACATGCTGGGGTAATATAAAAGCTATTTCTGAGATAGCGTACCCAAACAGTTGTGAAAGCTCTGATGCATGCGTGTGTTAAACGACTCTCAACACAAAAACTGTGATTTTTCTAAATCCAGGAACCTGAATGCACAATAAGCTGATCTGCCAACACAAAGCACTGTGGATTTATGTTAAAACTACAATGCTTTTAACATATCATGGGAAGAAATTAATATGCTAGCTACTGTAATGCATATTAAACCACATGCTAAGGTAATGGCAACAAAGAGATTATTGAAAAAATAAAGTGCCCTGCTTCTCAGGAATTAAATCCTAAGGAGTTAGATAGAAAAAAAATCTTGATCATTAAATTGTCTAGTTTCCTGAACTGCCTAAAACTCGTGTCTTCATTTCTCTCAGATAAAACATATATATGCTATTTTTGTGTATTCTGTGCTCATTCTGAGCATCCACTGAGGTTAGTAATTCAGCTTTCAAAGGCTTTATAAAATAAAGTTTTTGACTATTCTCTAATGACAAAAGCAAAGCAGACATGGAAGATATGAATAGATAAGCACTACATAAAAAGCCAGAATGTATGAATGCTAAAGACAGATTAAGTACTTGTCCCATATTGGCACTCTTCTCTGCTATATTAACTCAAAGTGCAACTATGCTATATAAAGCATTTGGACGTTACTTTGAGCAGTTCAGTGAAGAGTTGCCACAAACCATGTTAAGAACACAAGATGAGATGGAATTTCTCTCTGACATGCTTCCAAAATACAGTGGCAGATGCCAACTACATACAAGTGCAACAGGCAATAGGCCAACAATACCCCACTTTCATTAGTACACAGGATGAAGATCAGGGCCCTTACTAGGATTTTTAAATGTTACTTAAGAGATAAGGCATTAAATTCGTAGAGAACTCTCAAAAATCCCACTATAAGCACTCATCTGGAGGAAGAACACACTGTTGTTAAATGGAAGATAAGTATGATTTTTTTCCCATAACTGGAGATGCCCACAAACTGGGGAATTTGGATATATGGTCTGTGTGTTTGATGAGGAGAAAGGGGTCACTGAGAAATACAAATACCAAATACCTCACATTTAGCTGAAGGAAAACAACTCCCTTTTAATGGAACAGAGATATACGATTTTTCTGTATGCGAGTCCAAAAGACAGAGAGAGAGAGTCAGGTCTACTTATCCAAAATGAGAATCATTTTAAGGCGAAACATAAAAAGTTCGTCCTATGGTACAAGATGGAATTCAAGGCTTTATATGGGAAGGTCTGCTTAGTTTTTTGCTTCACCTCTTAAGAGTAGCAACTTTCTTCTAAAATGAAGATCTCCTCTTATTTCAGAATTGTTGTTCTGCAATGCTAGGAACATGTATCCCAATTCCCCAGTGTAACACATTTGGGTCCCCCAGTAGCTCCATGACTGTGCCATGCTCCACCCCAACAGTGCCTTTGCTTCTCTCTTACTATGCCTTGATAGAATACTAGTCATAATAATAGGGAGGCTACCCACAGGCCTTTGCATTGCTCCAGTCCAACTGGCCTCTCACTAGACCGCTCTTGTCTCAGGCCCCTCGCTGGGCTGCTAAAGCCAACTGTGCTCTGCAGGGCACCCAGAGCCTTAGGGACTAATTCTGTGGCTCCAAATCCTCCCCTACACCACATCCCACGCCTCACGGGTGGTAAAATATTGTTGCTCTCCTGTTGGGGCTTTGGCCTCGTCAGCCTCCACCTCTTTGGTCTTGGCTAATATTTCTAGCCTTGGCTGACCGTGCTAGACCCAGTTTTCAGGCACTAGTTCTGGTTTCTGTCTTCCAGTTACCAGCCACCCCCCCGGCTCAACAGCTGCTCATGCCTTCAGCCTGCCCCAGCGGGGCTCAAGGCGATCATGTGCCCCTCAAGCACTAACGGGACCATCATATACCAAACTGCTAGTGTAACTGTAACATAACATATAGCAAACCACAACAGTGGAAGCAACCCTCTTCCCCTTTAAGAGGGCAAACCTTCCCTCAGCCCTTGTGCTGGCATACCTCCTAGCCTGGGCTCCTTGTGAGCTCCATGAGCTTCACTGTTCCTGCAGGCACTAAACCAGTCAATCTAGCATCCCTGGGTAGCTCTTCTGGGCAGAAGCTCCTAAACCTGTAGCTGGCTGGCTGGGCTGGACTGGCTTGCTAGCCCAAGCCCCAGGCTTATATCCTCCCAGGGCCCTGCCCTCTTCTGGTCAACAGGCTGCCTGCAGGTGCCTGGTAATTGCTTCATTTGCCCTGTTGCTCTTGCAACCATAAGCTGCTGCATGCTGCCTAGCCTGCAGTGCTCCCTTGCTGGCCTGTTTTTTTATCTTAAAGGAACAGGGAGACTCAGACTTACTGTTATACCCAGTTTATGGGTATATCCAGTATTGGAAAATATCTTCCCTTAACAACAGTTTCTCTCTCCTAGCTGATAATTATTTACCTTCCTTTCTCACTGAGTTAAACTTAAAATAAATCTACTTAGTGGATGTTAGGTAAAAAGGCCTAAAGGAATAAAGACATTAGTTCAACTTAGGTAAGTGTGTGGCACAATGAGTCATGGGTGGAACTTATTTTTTGTTTCTGATATCAGCCATTATTGTGTTTAGGCTTTTTTCAAAGAGTAAGAAAGGAATGGCTCAAGCCAAAGAACTCACTATCTGTAGGGTCTAGAGGTACAAATGATCAAGCAAGCAGTTAAGTGCTGATATGAACTTTCATGCCAAGATATGGTCAACAGTGATATTTTTCAGTAATAAATGGCAAAAAAATATATACAATAAATCCTTGAGGCCCCAGTTCAGAAAAGCCCTATTCAAGAGGCTGAAAAGTATGCCTGAATGCTTTCCTGAATTTATGCTTAAAATTTTAATAATAAAATCAGCTAGTTTTCCCCTGTGCACCACAGCACATTTAAGTCTTTTGGAGACTTGAAGAAGATAATGTAGATAAGCTGAAGACAGATGTTCCATGTGTAGAAAGGAATATGGACGAAAACGAAAACAGGGACACCTCTGTGAGAGAGATGATAAGTGGTCTGACCAGGCCAATATCTTTGATAGTGCAGATTCCATTGTATTCAAGTTTGGTAATGTTTAAAATTTCAGTGTGCTAGAAATACTCAATAGTTATATAACCCAAGGAGAACATCAAACTGGTTGTTAGAACTAAATGATGTTTTGTCAGACCTTCAAGGTTAGACTGATTCTTTCAAAGAAATATAATATTACTATTTTTTTGCAAGTGTATTAATCTCACTGTCTACAGTGAGTGCAGTGGGCAATGATTTTCCTGTGTCAGTAACTACAGGTATCTACAATGCTGGAATAAATGACAGCCTGTTTCTACAACCTTTTTGTTTAAGGGTTACACATTTAAAACTTTTTTCCAAAATGTTATTTATTTATTTAATATTTGTTTACTGATTGTGTTGCATTAACACCTATGAGCCACATTTCAAATCAGGGTCCTGTTATGCTAGGTTTTAGGCCTGTGTGAAGTGACTAGTATTAATTTGGACTCCAATTCAGCTGATTTGGGGGACAGTAATTCAATTAATTTACTTGAATCACTGTCATGAATTGATTCAGCTGAATCTGATTCAGAAATTTGGCTGCCACTGAATCAGCTGAAACTCCAAATCAAACAGGCCCCATCCCCTGCCCACTCTCCCAGCCCCATCAATGGCTGCCCTGCCTGGCCCCAGCATCCCAGTTCTTAAAAAAAAAAAAAAAAAAAGCCCTGAACTCACCAGTTCCTACCAGGAAGGGCGGTGAATCCTGGTGCCCCCCACCACCCTGTGCTGTGTGGGGGGCTCTGCCATGAGCTCCTAGCCCCCACCCACTCTCTCAGCCCCATCAGTAGCTCCCCTGCCTGGCCCCAGCATCCTAGCTCTTTAAAACAGCACCCAAAGTTTTGCACAGCCCTACTAGGTGTTGTATTTTTTGTACAAATAGCAAAAGATAATATTTCCCCATTGAACTCACCAGTTAAAGAGGCAATAGCAACCATGCACTTGAGTTACATTGTTTCTTAGATCTTGGTGAAATTTCTTTTTAGATTCCTGTCCTAATAATTAAGAACTCTCTGTGTTGTTAGTGGGAAGCTGCTACCAAAAAAATTAATGTGACTGTCACGGGGGCACTTGGGTGCCCCGTGCCTAAGTAGGGATTAGGGCCTCTGCTAATTTGCCAGGGCAGCTCAGGTGCTGGTTGCTGGAGCAACCAGGATGGTCAGGTGACCAGAAGGGGGCAGGGCTGGGCTCTTATAAACAGCCAGGCCGGAGCCTGGTTAGCAGTTCCCTTCTGGTAGCCTGAGGTGTAGGAGCTCTGCAGGAGAGCTAAGCCAAGCAGTGTAGCCTGATCACCCAGAGGGCTGCGTTATGGAAAGGGTGGAGAGAAGCCTGACCGGGAGGCTTTGGCCAGAGAGCCAGGTGGGCCTGGACTTTATGTTATAGCCGGTAGACTTATAGTTTTGTTACAGCCCGATGGCTTATGGTTCCTTTGTGTATATCACCGGAGGACTGGGTGAGGCTGTAGGGGTGTGAGGAGGCCTCATGGGAGCTCCCCAGTAGTCTGGGGGTTCCTGGGTGCCCTGTTTGGGGCACGGAGCAGTGCCTGGGAGGCACGGCGGCTTGGCACCGGTGTGGTGCGGTGTGTGGGGTTAAGACCCCAGCCCGTGAGGGCGGTACTCAGCCCAGTGAGGGCATAATAAAAATAATCCAAAGAAGGGCGATCGCGCGGATACGAGCCCAGAGAGGACAGGGTGTGTGAGACAGGGCCCAGGGAGGGCAGGATGAGCCTGGAGAGGGCGAGGGACCATCCGAGGTCTTATAGAAAGCCTCATAATTTACATTTTTTAGGGTTCCTAATTAATGTTTCTAATTTTAGGCAGCCAGATATATAACTTCTGTTTTCAATGCAAATGATGCCAATTACTGCTCCTGCAATGACTTGGTTTAGCTGTCTAAGATAGTTCACAGGTTTGATTCACATCTGTGAATTGTCCATATGATTTTTAGAACTAAGGTGAACTAGTACATCTATGAACATTTATTTAGAGCCTAACAAAAAGGGCTAAAACCTATTTTCTCCTATTAGGTGTCTAAGTGCACTTAGGTGCCTAAGGATGGTACTATTCCACCTTTCTCAACTCCCTGAAAAATCATTAACATGTCTATATGTGTAATACATTGCCGTCTTAACCTTAAATCACAAAAAGCAGCCAGCAGGAGGAAAATGTAGATTCCTTTTGCATACCTGTTTTCAGGGGCTTGAACAGGATCACACTTAGGTGTCTAAATCAGTGGAATAGGAGCTACCTTAAAGTCTATTTCTTTAATCTACTTCATAAAATTGCAATGTATATAATGAAGTTCAAATATTTTGCAGGAGGAACCAAGCTACCAAACAAGTCACATCTTATGAAATACACATTTTCTACAGATTTTAATTCATGAACTGTTAAAACAAGTCATCGCAACTGGTATATTTGAACACAAAGAGTACATTAGACAAATGTCAATTTAGAAACAAAATACCATATTCATTTGACTAGAAGACAAGTCCCACCCCCACCTCCATCATTAAAGATAGGGAAAAAAAAATCCCTCACTTTACAACCTCCTAAGTGCGCATGAAACAGCTGCGGTGGGTGTATGAGAGTGGGGGGTGGAAAACAGGCAGGCAGCTACTGTGAGCTGGAGCCAGAGCTACAGCTACCACCTGCCCCCTCCATTGCCTCTGTATGCCCTGCCACTCCTCCCCTGCAGCCCCCAGTCTCTCTCCCCTCACTGCTTCTCTCTCTCTCTCCCTATGCTTCATTTCTGTTTGTTTTTGCTCTGTGCTGGCAGGCTGTGCTCCTGCTGCATCCCAGAGCATGGAGCATAGCTCTAGCCCAGCCCCATAGCAGCAGCATGAGCCAGCACTGCTGGTCCAGCTTGGCCCTATAGCAGCAGTTCTGGATTCCTGTCCCCACTATTGCCTCCCCCACTGTTTGTTCCCCACTTCCTGCCCCATTACTGCCCCCCTCATCACTTCACCCCTAGCACCTGCAGTAGTAGGGGACAATTAATTTAAGATGGTCCTCCAATGATTAGATTCCATACATGAAAAATCGTAAGAAATTCATACATTTTCTATATGTGGAATCTAATTATTGGGAGGCTCATCTTACATTCCCGGTTGTTTTGCATTTGAGTAAATATGGTAGTATTCAGTGCCCAGAATTACTGAAATTACCAAAGAAATGCATCTGGTACAACATTATCCATCATTCTGTGATACATTTTGTTTCTTTGGTCACTGTCACGGCGTGGCAACTAGAAGCGGCCGTGATCCTGCTAGCGCCCCCTGCCGTGCCAATTAGGAGATCCAGCACACTCTTATTCTCGCCCGCCACGTCTTTGGTCTTATATAATTTAATATGGGAGGCTACCTTTGATCTCCTAGAATCTATGGGTGACTTGGTGCACCCCCAGCCTTATGGGCTATGCGTGCCTCCTACCTCTCCTTTAGCATGCCCCAAGCCTCGCAGTTGTCCCGGACGTTCTTATGTCTATCCTTGAATTCTGCATCTCATTTCACCACTCTTCTATTTACTCTTCTGAATAAAGGAAGTAAATTATTCATACTATATTGTGCTGTTTCCTAAAAACCCATTTCAGAACACAGTAATTCCTACAGGCACTACTGGATATATTTACATTATAAATAAAGGAGAAATGGGAAAATACCAATGGTGGAGAAAACCAATTTGCTGGAGTACTACCTCCACAGCAAAAACTCCCAGCACATTTTTCATTGTTTGTATCACCTCAAAAGTTATCTAGTGTCATCAACCAAAGAGAGGTATGGAAACAATATGGTCATATCACAAAAGAGCCATTATCTTTAGGGAAGATGGTACTTCCAGTGCTCTGGAAGTGATATAGCTAGCTTTCCATTTTAAGGCTAGCTATCTGAGTTTATGCATTGGTTAGGGTATGCAACATTTCTTTTTGACACAAAATATTACAAAAGAATTCTGAAAACAGAAGTCTCTCAGCATTTAATATTTATTGTACCAAAATGCCAGTATTTTTTTTTTTAATCCATTGGAAATCATACTTTTGTATGTTATGGAAACATAAATGTGCAATCATCAATAGCTCTGTTTCAGCCCTATTACAAATTTGTGCCTTGGACCATGAAATCTCAGTATTAACTTATTTGAGTAGGGGCATTCCTCAGTTTTCTTAATATTCTCTTAATATTTTCTTTCTTCTCAATATTCATATTCTCAATAAACTCTTTTTTAAGTTAAATAGGTAAAATATTAGTTTTAAGAGAAAAAAAATTACATACACCTAATTTCACTGGGTATCCATAAGACAATAACCCTACAATTTTTATTTTGGATACTGAACAAATAGTTTATGGTAGGGACTGAACAAATTGTTTACCTTATTCCCTTTTATTTTGAAATCCAACAGCAGAGTAAGCATACTGCAAATTAGTCTGCAGTCATTAAAAGACAAATTGAAAGACTGGCAAGATTGGCAATAAAATCAAAACATATAGTCATATTACAACAATAATAAGAGTATTTGAACTGACTAATGCAATATAATCGAAGAGTTAAGACTAGTTTGACTTATGTGATTTTATGTGCCTGATGTTAACACTATGAAACAAAAAACACATCAGGAATTAAGTGATGAAATTTGCATTCTGCACATAAAATTTAATTTTTGAAGGATAAAGCTTATGCAAAACCCTCTAGCTACCTAGAAATTAAATGTCAGGTATGGTACAGCAACTTATGCTTTATTGGTTTTCAGCTCCACACTAGAAATGGGCTGGAACTGAAATACTTGATTTAAGAGCATATAAAATGAACTCTTACTAGCATTTAAAAACAGACCAAACCAGTTTCTCTCTGTGCTCTTACTGTGCTCACTGCTGTTTTTATTCATGGTGAGCAATGAATGTCATTATCGTGATATGCCCCACCTCCTTGATTTTGGCAAAGCAAAAAGGGCTTATATGTCATGAGGAAGTCCTAAAACCCCTGATAAGTATTAGAACCTCTTGTACTTAAAAATAGTTCCACTACTGACAAAATTAATTCTCATGGTCACAAAATGAGCACTCTTTGGCTTTCAGTTTTTATTTATTCAAACTCCCCTTGAGTCCCCCCTTGAGTCCCATCTACCTTGGCCTAGCACTGACCCACTCTCACTAGGGCTGACAATGGACCTATTCTAAAGGGGGATATGAGTGACACCTTCACCGCAAGCCCCTCACCCTAAAGTGACATGGTCTTAAAACCAAACCCAAGATGCTGCTACTGCAACTCCTAAGAGAACTTGGCAACAAAAAAGACTAGACAGGGAATGTCCATAGAGGGGGAAGTCCCACGCCGTCCTGACCCCTAACACCCCTAGTCTAATGTGCCCTGGGCTCAGATCCCGGCTTTCACCCCCCCCAACTGGGGTCTCTCTCTCTCTTTCTCTCTAGCGTTTCCTCTACCCTGGCGCTGTGACCCCATCACTTCTACTGAGGGCTCCTGCACTTATTATCGGTGGGGCTACTGCTGCCCTCCTTGGTAGTCCTGTTGGTCCCCTGGCGGTCCTCCCTGCCATGGGGACATCTTGTAGCTCCTACCGTGTCAGCCCCCATCAATCTTCCAGCTGGCCCCACTGGTCCCCAGCGGACCTCTATCCCTGGCGGGGCTTTCCTCGAGGCGCTGGTTGCTGCATCCGCTGCTTCAACTGCTGCAGTTGCCGCCGTTGCCTCAGTCGCCACTTCAGCTGCCGCCGCTTCTGCCGCCGTTTCTGCTGCAGCCGCATGCCGCAGTCTCCCGCAGCTCCTCCACTCCTCAGTGCCCCTCCTGTGCATCCAGGGGTGCTTTTTATTTCCACCGGGTGGCATCTCCCTGTGACGTCACCTGGCCTCAGCTGGATATAGGCGTGGGTGACAAATAGCGTGGGTGGTTCCCCGGTGCATGTTTTCCCACTCTTCCTGGTCCCTGTAACAGGTAAGTTGTTGTTTTTTCTTCCTTGTGCCAGGGGTTTGCCTCTGAGCAAGGCTTTCCCCTTTTCTGGGCCTGTCCCCCTGGGACAGATATGCATCAGCAAAGTAGTTAAAGGTCTTAAAATTAGACTTTTAGAAAGTATGTAAAGTCTTTAAAAGGTATTATTGATTTGCCAGGGATGTGAAAACCACAGTTCAAAACTCTCTGGATCACACCAGAGTGCATTAAAAGTTTGTGGTCAAAATGAAGAATCAATTATTTGTATAGCTTTGATTTATTTTTATTTTATTTATTCTATATTTCTGTACTCCATATTCCATAGAGTTGTTAATACCAGTGAATTATAATTTTGTTATGATTAAATAACTAACAGAGAGCAATACAATTAGTCTGATCAACATTGTTTAAATATGTTTACCACACATCTATTTGATATCTGTTTTAAATTAGATTACAAGTTTGTTCAATGAAGGCAAATATACTGAAACTTCTGTAAGGCATTTGGCTTGCTACTGTATGATGTTTTAAGAAACTTGAATGGTATAAAAATCACCATGGGTCACAATGAAGAAAATATGAATGGCTTAATTCATGTGTCTCAAAATGTATAGGTAAACAAAGAATTATTCTAATATGTTTCTGACGTAGTTTTGCCAAAATAAATTCTTGGCCTTATACTATTTATCATTTTTAATCAGTGGTCCTGAAAAAAGCATAACATCATCACCAAGAAAGTTCTCAGATGTCTAAAAGATTGTGGGAATGCTTTAAAAAAAGTAGATCAAAGATAGGCAGTAACAGAGGAATGGAATCACTTGGGGAAACTATTTTAA
The DNA here is from genome assembly GCF_001723915.1 of Gavialis gangeticus. NCBI lineage: Eukaryota > Metazoa > Chordata > Crocodylia > Gavialidae > Gavialis > Gavialis gangeticus. Next base: position 18,666,361 of record NW_017729003.1, read on the forward strand.
TATGGCTAAATTTAAAATCATATATCTAGTAACAAAGAATGAAGGCAATACCTACAGGATTGGCTGGGAAGAGGGGCCCTCCATTTTAGATTTTCAACTTTTTTCTAAGAAGATTCAGGGCTTATAGTAACTCATCAGTGGAAAACAAACTACCAGAGTGACATTGTAAACAAACAAGCCAATGCAACTCTTGGGTGCAAGAACATATAACTCCAACAGGTTTAGGGAGATACATTTCCATATTTATCACCAAGGAAAATGAATAATAATAATAATCCCACCATTTTCTGTGGTGAAAAAAACAACAAGAAAATCTCCCTTTAAAATAAAAAAAAAAAAATCATGTTTCTTCTTGACCTACCCAAAGTGTGGTGGCATCCCACAGTGAGCACTTTAAGCTCTCCTATTTTTACCTTGGTTTTTACTTCTCAGCCGATCAGCAGCACAGGGGTTCAGAGGAGGGCCACTCGTATGGTTAGGGGCCTACAGATAAGGCCCTATAAGGTGTGAAGGACCTGGATCTCTTCAGCCTCCACAAGAGAAAGCTAGGAGGGGATCTTGTGGCCATTTACAAATTCATCCAGGAAGGACAGCAAGAAATAAGAGATGCTCTATTTACCAGGGCACCCCTTGGAATAACCAGGAATAATAGCCACAGACTAACAGACAGCAGATTTATGTTGGACATCAGGAAGAACTTCTTTACTGTAAATGTTGCCAGAATATGAAATGGGCTTCCAAGGGAGGTGATACTCTCCACTACCTTGTGGGTCTTTAAGAGGAAATTGGACAAGCACTTTACTGAAGTGATATGACCCCAGCACTCTTTCCTGCCCAGGGCAGTAGGTCAGACTGAATGATCTATTGAGGTCCCTTCTGACCCTAACAACTATGAATAATGAAACATACCCACCACCTGTTGCTGATAGGCCATGAATCAAAAAACCACAGCAAAAATGAAAGAGAGGAAAAATGGTGCTGCTCACTGTGGGGCACCACTGTTTTCAGTAAGTTGTGGCAGAAAGCAGATTCTGTGCTTTTCTGTGGTGAATGGAAGATTAAGACCCTTGTTTATCACTGATGCAACCATAATTAGAACATTAAGTAGGTTTGACTAACAGAATACAGTGATCTATAGAGATATTCAAGGTAGAGATACCCAAGAACTATCCTATGAGTTGACAGCAGCACCAGAAATAACATAGTTCTGTTATCTTGCTCCACCTAGCCTTATTAGTAGGTCAGTGCAAAACAGCACCACTCCACTTTGACATCCATTTTGATGTTTCAATAGAACAGTGTTTTGTTTAGAGTTTTCCTTCATTTTGAAAGCACTGTTCTGTTTCATTGAAATTATTTTGCTGTTTTGATGCTGTTTTGAAGTTTTGCCCATAGGCTATAATGGGGTTGTCATTTCTTGCCTGATTTGGATTTACCTGTCAGGGAAGGTAGCCCCTTCTGAGGGCATGAAGCCTGCCAAGTTTCAAGGAGATAGGTGCAGAGGTTTCTGGAAAAATGCACCTCAAGGTGTTGACAAGCAAAACTGTCACTAGCCAACAGCAGCAGCCTCCTGTCATCCAGCAGGCAGAATGGGGTCAGCACCCCCACCCCAGGAGGGCTGCAGAGCTGTGCTGGACTTCTTCTAGGGGTGCAGGTGGGGTCCTGATCTGCCTGCTGGATTACAGGAGGCTTCTGCTGCCACCTGGGACTGGCACTGGGCACAGCCCGCACTGAGCGCTGGGAAGATTGGTGCTGCCACTGGCCCCAGTGAGTAGCAGCAACAGTAGTCTCCTGTCATTGAGCAGGCAGGGGCTTACCCACACCCCCAGGAGGAGTCTGGCACAGCCTCTGAAGCCTTCCCAGGGATGCAGGTGGGTCACCGATTTGCCTGCCAGATGACAGGAGGCTGCTGCTGCTGGCTTGTCTCATAAATGGTACTTTTTAATAAAAAACACTCTTTCTGTGGTTAACAGTCCTTTAAAGGAAGAATATGCTTTTAATATAAGAACTTAATATGTTGCCTTAAAAGAATGGCATTCATAGCAAAGCAAAAGAAGTTCTAGTGAACTGAGGTACTCTGTCAAAACATTTGAGTAGCAAAACAATACTGTTCCTAGTAACAAATGTTTCATTCTAAAAATGTAGGAGTAAAGGTTTGCTTTAACAAAGGATATAGAACACATTTTTAAAACATTCTTTTAAAAGAAAACACTTTAATATAACTAAAAGATAAAACAGGGGAACTTTCTAACTTGGTGTTCAAGCCATTGCCATAATTCCATCAGTATTTCCTCCTTCACTTCCCTATATATCTTATCCCAGAGCACCCCAATGTGGGAACCTAAATGAATGAGGTAATTACAAAAACAGTACACAGAGACTGATTTTTCTAAAATGTATGTGCACAACAATAATCCTAATATACAATAAAGTGCAATAAAATAATGAATTATATGATAAATGTTGTAATGTTGGAGTGATGTTGAAGCTGTGAAGGTACAGGAAATATGAAAGAAGCAAGGGTTTTTGTGGGTAATTTTTTATTGGACCAACTGCATGGTTGGGATAGTTTTAGACATGCTTTCTAATATGGGGAATTCAAAAACTTGTCTAAAACTAATCTCAAACATACAACTGGTCCAATGAAATCCTTGCTTCTGTGATAAATGAACACTCAAGCACCTAAATACTCAGTTTGCCTATTCAAGCATAGGCATTCTCCAGGAAAATTATAGAAAGTGTATACATATGTTGAAAGTCAGGGAACACTATTACTTTTAATAAGGTATTTAAATGTTTTAAATATATTCTATGGAAATAACCTTGTATCAAAATGGAAAACACTAGGAAGGTTAAATAGAAATAAATTTGGAATGTTCCAAATGAGCTTTCACCAGTCACAATTGATTGACTGTGCAATATGTAGTATCTTCTCTGAGAAAAGAAGTTCTTTGTTGCAACAGATTGCTGTCACAAATAATGGATGATACTACTTATATAGAGCAATCCTGATATCTTTTCACATTTATGAGTCCCTCCGATTACTTTTATCAATTATGCAGTGTAATTAATATTCTGCTTTTTCTTCCTTTTTATGATATATTAAAAAGCCTTAAAAGGTTTTTTATTTGTTTGTTTTGTTTTGCAAACATAAAAAGGACCTTGTAGTGTGGAAGATTAATTATTATATCTACCACTGAAGTAATAACTTTTAAAATATTTTTTTCTTGCCATAAATATTAGGTCATCTCCAAGGAAGTGCCTTCTGAGAATCCCTACTAACATAGCTGAAACCCAAAACACTTCTACCCTAGCTCTGGCAACTATAGAAGTCATTCCAATACAAATATGCATGTATGCAAATGTAAATATTATATACACATATGCATATATTATACACACACAATGTATATTTTATATTGTGTATATTTTTATTTTAACTTATATAGTTGCCAGAGTGTGTGCATATATATGGTTGGGTCTCTCAAAACTTGTTTTGAACAGATTAGGAGTTCTCTTGTATCTTAGACTAAAGGCCAGCAGTACTATATCTTTAACACAGACTTTTCTTCTAACTGGTTGCCAGCAATTAATACAAATAAGTATGAAAAATACGAAGATGTAAATAGTACATATTAAAATTACTTCTTCTGTCAAGTGATTAAATTTCACTTCCTTAACAGCTAGTCAATCATAAAGCTATTTATTTTCTACTTGACCATATAGATATTTAGTGAAATTAGAATTCTTATCATTAGGAATACAGGGAGGAGAATTTTTTAAGGCTTCTTGACATATAAGGGATCAAGAATGCACAAAATCATTTTTACCCATTTATTTACAGGTAGTATCTAAATTAGATCTCAAAGAAACACATTAGGTTCTGATTCTTACCAAAAAGGACTTAGAATAATGAGCAACAATGATAAACAAAAACAAATTCAAAGGTCACACAAAGATATTAAGTTTGCTTCCTGGACAGTCCTAACCCTAATTTACACTGGGGAATCTTTTTTGGTAATGAAGGATCCATCTAAGAAATATATTATTCAATGCCACCTGTCTGTTCTAACATCTAGGTCAAATAAATGTTTGATATGTCTAAACAAATGAGTGACACTACAAACTTTACTCAGACAGCTGGGAAGAATTACAAACCCCATTTCTTTATCTGACTTTTCTCACTTCTCTCCCAAATACTCCTCTACTGGTTCTGATGCTTCCTTCCTTTATGTTTATTTTAAGAACAAATATGGTATTGGGGAAAAGAGCAAGAGCAAGAATGAATGAATGCTGGGTAGAGCCATTCCTGCTATTTTACTTGTCTGCCAGCTATTGCACTTGTATTTAGTAATAACTCCCCTCAGAGACTGGGAATATCTTACGAGCACTGCATTCTACCATATGCAAATACATGCACTATATGTCTTGCACAGCTGTACAACAATACCAGGAGCAAATCAGCAGCAGTGACTACAGCAATGCAGTTCAGACCTATGCCTTCCAGCACTTACCTTAGCCTAAAGTCCTTCAACACAAAAATTGACACCTCCATTTAGCTTTTAAATGGTTACTGCCAAAGTTAAGTTTGTGGCAACATATTCCTGTGTATGGTTAGAAATGTTTTAAAACTTATGAATGTTTTAGAATATAAACCCTTGGTGCTCAGACTGGCTCAAAAAGGAAAAATCATTACCAGAGGCAGGCAGGATCTGTACCTGCACCCAAGAAGTGAGTGGGTAGTGTGGTGTGGGATCATTTTGAGTTGGTAGATGATCCCAAGTAAGCCATCTGCCTGCACTTCCAATGTAAGACCATCCAGGGCAAGGAAGAGAGAGACTACAGCAGCTTGGGGATGCTGATGCACCTCTGCAAGCACCACCCCTTTGTCCTTGCTCCTCCTCAGCTTGGCACCAGTGGGAGCTTGCCCAAAGGCCCTTCTTGCTCCAAAGCCCTATCCCCCAAAAGCAGAAGCAGGCCACCCTGAAACAGTGGGGGAAAGGCCAACAGAAACTGGGGCACATTGCAAGGGTGAGTAAGATCACCCAGATCACTGGGGAGCCGCTTGCTGCCAATGGCCAGCCCTTCTCCTTAGTTGAGCGACCAGGGGTCAGGCAGCTCACGGCACTCATGGCCCCATCACACCACATGCGTGCACACACCACCTTCAGCTGGCTGGTGTTGTCCTCCTTGTATGAGGCATGCAAGGAGTACTTGAGGGAGGAGCTGCACAAGGCAAGTCCACATGTGGCCTTACACTTCACCTCAGACATCTGGAGCAGCCAGGGTGGAGATCACACCTACCTCTCCCTCACAGTGCACTGGTGTTATCAGTCAGGCCGGCAGTGGGCTGTCCTTCACACTGAGGTGAGGGGTGAGTCCCACATGGCAATGGAGATCATGGGGGCCAAGAA
>NW_017729003.1:18676774-18678076 GCF_001723915.1 Gavialis gangeticus
TGCACTGGTGTTATCAGTCAGGCCGGCAGTGGGCTGTCCTTCACACTGAGGTGAGGGGTGAGTCCCACATGGCAATGGAGATCATGGGGGCCAAGAACTGCATGGTGAAGGGATGGCTCATTGGTCAAGACAAGCTCACCCATGGGGTCATGGTCACCGCTAACAGGGCCAACATGGTCAAGGACGTCCATGATGCCAACTAACTTGGCATCTGCTGTGTGACACACAAGTTCCACCTCCTTGTCAGGGACACCTCGGAGGAGGACAGGGCTTCCAGTAATGGTGCCAGCACCACCATCAAGTTCATTTCCAAATGCAGGAAGGTGTCAGGTTGCTTCCATTGGAGCATCAATGGGGGCAAGATGCTGTGAAAGAAACAGGCAGAGCTGAACATTCCGCAGCAAAAAATCACGTAGGATGTGGAGACTCAGTGGAACTCCACATACCTGATGCTTGAAAGGCTGGTGGAGCAACAGAAAGCCATCCATGAGATGGTCTTGTTTGGGGATATTGGGATCAGCAGCCCCTTAACCGAGCTCAGTTAGGATACCATCTACCAAATCTTGCTGGTCCTCAAGCTGTTCCTTGAGGACACTGAGACCCTCAGCACTGGTGATGCTCTCCTTAGCCAGGTGATTCCTATAATCAAGGATCTTGAGAACCAAATGGAGAAGTTCCAGTAGATCAATGTTCCTGGCTGAGGCAAGTTGCTTTCACCAGAGGTGCAGGCATTGGTGAAATGGCTGAAGGAGGGCATCAGGAAAGGACTGGATCTGTTGTGGTCCAGTATGATACATGTGCTGTTGGACAGGTGCAACCTGAGAGTGAAGGAGGGCATGTTCACTGGCAGCACCAAAGCCCTCAATCACTGGACAGAGGTGCTGGTGAATAGAGTCAGGGAGGCAGAAGGGCAGAGGTGAGGGGATTTGGAAAAACGGGGATCCACTTTCTCATGCCAGCACTCCCAGTACCCGCACAAGCCAGTCTCCTCCATGCCAGGTGCTGCCAATGTGGGCCAATGGTATAGCTTCCATGGTGGGGTCCAGATGCACTTGACAGCAAGGTAGTGCCAAGTCTTCAGTGGATACCTATTTCACCGAGAATGTGAAGCCATTGGGCTGCAATCCCTTGGCCTATTGGGCAACCCAGAGCCAGATGTGGCTGGATCTGGCCACTGGTGCCCGGAAACAACTGCCCTGTCCACCGACCACTGTTCCAAGTGAGAGTGTTACCTCTCAACTCCAAGTTCTTGGGAAACCCTGGCACAGGACGCAGACTGTCTGACTCACAAAGAATCCCCCC
>NW_017729003.1:18682927-18690117 GCF_001723915.1 Gavialis gangeticus
ACAATTTCTTTGCCTCCATCTTTTTGAGCAGGGACTGGGTCATCCCCCCCACTGGGATCCCTGATGGAACCAGGGGAGGCACTGCCAAGCCCAGGGTCACTGAGGACCTAGTCAGGGAACTTTTGGTTGGTCTAGACATGTTGAAGTCAGCATGTCCTGATGGTCTCCACCCGGAGTGCTGAGGGAATTAGCAAAGGTCATTGTGGGACCCCTGGCACAGAGTTATGAGCACTCACGGTGCTCTGGTGAGGTGCCGGAGCACTGGAAAAGGGCCAACGTAGTACCCATTTTCAAAAAAGGGAGGAAGGAGGACCCAAGAAAGTACAGGCCCCTTAGTCTTACCTCGGTCCTGGGGAAGCTCTTTGAGAAAATTATCCAGGAGCACATCTGCGAGGGACGAGCAGGGGAGATCATGCTTAGGGGCAACCAACATGGGTTCATTCAAGGCAGGTCCTGTCAGACCAACCTAGTGGCCTACAGCCAGGTCACAAAATCCTTGGATGCAGGTGTCATGGCAGACATAGTTTTTCTGGACTTTAGGAAGGCCTTCAACACTGTTTCTCACCCCATTCCCATTAAGAAATTAGGTGACTGTGACATCGATGCCTATACAGTCAGATGGGTCGCAAATTGGCTGGAGGGCCGCACCCAGAGAGTGGTGGTGGATGGGTCTCTCTCAACCTCATGGGATGTGGGCAGTAGGGTTCCCAGGGCTCAGTCCTCAGGCCTGCACTGTTCAACATCTTCATCAGTGACTTGAATGAGGGGGTGAAAAGCACATTGTTCAAATTTGCAGATGACACTAAAATGTGGGGAGAAGTGGGCAAACTGGAGGAGAGGGACAGGCTGCAATTAGATCTAGACAGGTTACAAGGGTAGGCAGATGAGAACAGGATGGGATTCAATAATGACAATTACAAGGTACTGTACCTGGGGAGGAAGAACCAGCAGCATACTTACAGGGTGGGGAACTCCCCTCTAGTCAGCACAGAGGCAGAAAAGGATCTTGGTGTCATTATTGATGCCAAAATGAACATGGGCTGCCAACGTGAGGATGAAGTCAGGAAGGCTAACTGTGCCTTGTCATGCATCCACAGATTCATCATGAGCAGGTCCAAGGAGGTGATCCTCCACCTCCATGCGACACTGGTCAGGCCGCAGTTGGAGTACTGCATCCAGTTCTGGGTGCCACACTTCAGGAGGGATGTGGACAGCATCCAGAGGGTCCAGAAGAGGGCCACTTGCATGATCAGGGGGCAGCAAGGCAGGCCCTATGAGTGGAGGCCATGGTACCTGAACCTGTTCAGCCTCCAGAAGAGAAGGCTGAGAGGGGATCTGGTGGCCATCTACAAACTGACATAGGGGGACCAGCAGGCTATGGGAGAGTCCCTGTTCCCCTGAGCACTACCAGGAGTAAGGAGGAATAACAGCCATAAGTTGACTGAAAATAGATTCAGGCTAGATATCAGGAGGCACTACTTCACAGTCAGGGCAGCTAGGATCTGGAACCAACTTCCAAGGGAAGTGGTGCTTGCTCCTAACCTGGGGGTCTTCAAAAGGAGGCTGGACAATCACTTAGCTGGGGTCGTTTGACCCCAGCATTCTTTCCTGCCCAGAGCAAGGGTTCAGACTTGCTGCTCTGCTCAGGTCCCTTCTGGCCCTACCTACTATGGAACTATGAAACTGCATTTCATCAACATCCTAGGTACAGAAACTCATGGAGTCAATATAGGCATTGGAATTCTGACACACTACAACCTGCCAGACATCTCCACTTTTACATCCTCCTTCCCCCCGCCAGCCCAGCCTGTCCCTAACCCCCTGATGTCTGTATTTCTGTTTTCACTGACTGGCTTTCTTGCCTCCATTGCATGCCAGCCTCTGGCTTCTTTACTATTCCTTCCATTTAGGAACAGCACACACACCAAATGCAGGTGCTTCCTCAGCCTGACAAAGGGTTTTTCAATCTGAAAACTTGCTAAGATATATTTTTGTAACTGTTCAGTTGTTGTACTAAAATATACCAGATTGAGCCAGAGAACCTTGTCTGCCAGTGCCATGTCCTTAGACCAACACCCCTAGCTCCTGTCCCTGGTCAACTGATCAGAAGGACACAGGGCCCTGTGTGCATCTGAGCCCCAGGGCTGGGGCTGGCAGGGAGAGTTCTCTGGCAGCTGCTGGAGAAGAAGCTCCTGCAGGATAGAAAAGAAAGGCTCTGTGACAGTTTGGCTGCCTGAGATGCTGCTAGTTCTACTGTGCTGCTTACTGAGTTATTACCTATTGTTATTTTAAGTGGTGGACCAGAATGAGGCTGTAGGGGAGTAGGAGACCTCAATGGGGCACACTACCATGTCATGTAGAGGCCCCAGAACCAGTGAGGGCATGCCTTAACACACACACAATGTAACAAATGTCACAAATTTTGCTTGTCAGCAGCTTGAGGTGCAGTTTCCCAGAAACCCCTGCACCTATCACCTTGAAACCTGGCAGGCTTCATGGCCTCAGAAGGGGCTAGCATGCCTGCTGTTTTCACCCCACTGTGCTTTAATACAAAAACACAGTCACACATGTCACTAGTTTTGCTTGTTACCACCCTGAGGTGTAGTTTCCCAGAAACCCCTGCACCTATCTCTTTGAAACTTGGTAGACTTTGTGGCCTCAGCAGGGGCTAACATGCCCACTGTTTTCACAGACACCCCCGTCCATGCCTTCACACTTACAAGCGACATCAGTTTTGCTCTCAAGTCTTTGAGGTGCAGTGTTCCTGAAGCCTCAGCACCTATCTGCTTGATACATGGTAGTCCTTGTGTCCTCAGAAGGGGCTACCATCTCTGCTGTTTGCATTCAAATCTGCTTAAAAATGACCAAGTTATAAGCAGTTTTGTATAGCCTATGGGTGAAACATCAAACCAGTGTTGAAACAATGCTTCGAAATGAAACAAAACTCAAAACAAAACACTGTGCCATCAAAATGGTGAAATGAAAGCTGAAACAAAATGATGCTGTTTTGCACAGCCCTACCCACTTGTAGAAAAAAGTACCACAGTGGGAGGGGTCAACTTGGAGCTGAAATATCAGAACAGAGGAAAAAAACTGATCAGTGGGGGACAGTAGAACTTGGATGTGAAATCCTGACACCAAGTAAGGCAGACAGAGTACTTAACAACTTGTGGTGCTTCAAGCTAGTCAGCACTACTCCTAGTTCAGTTTCAGTTAGATCTATCTCTCCTTTGGACCTTAAGAGGGGGACAATGACCTATGCAGATCATGAATCCCTTGAATGGCTAATGTGCTGATCCTGTGTGATGAGCTAGGGGAGCACTCCTGAGGCTCAGGTAAAAAGGCAAACTGCACGGATGGTCTTATAAGGAGAGTATACCCCCACAATCAACTGTAGTGCTTGATGCCCAAAATGAGCTGGACAACATCACCCTTGGCTCAGAAATCCATCCAGTCTGTTTCCATTGGACTTAAGGGAACACACTGCCACACCCAATGCCCATCAGTGCTTACCAGGGCCATCAGCACCACCTCTGGCTCAGGAAAGTGCCTGACATACTGCCCCTGCCAGAGGAGAGAGTACTCACCACAAGTGGAAACTTTATTCAGAATGTGAGGACCTACATCATTTACCCTGAGCATATGCCACTCTGAACCATGTGACAGTGGTTAGGGCCAGCAGCCAAGGCTGCTGCAAAAAGAGTTTGTGCTATACATACTCCCAGACATTAAGCAAAATGCCAGGGGGCTGGGGAACTTCTCCCCAGCCAGTCACACTGAGCACCAGATTTAGAGGCCACCGCTCACATCAGTTTGTTGTAGGAAGCATGGGTGGGTTCTGGGCTCTATTCTGCTGTGACCTGTAACCAAACTTCACCTCATCAGAAGCCATGTTGAAATGTGTACATCTGCACCACTTACCTTGAAAGCATTTTGATCTAAAATTATTTTCTTCCTCCAGTGGTTCAATTCAATCTTAGGTATTAGCAAAATTATCCAAAGCAAATTAGGAGATGAGTTTCATTTTCAAAAAAGTGACATAGGGCTTGGATGCATAAAGATGTAGGGAGTTACCTTAGTACTGTTTCAACTCTAGTCCTTAGTCACTTAGGAGCTACAGTTTAGGTTAGAATGAATGATGGAACTCAGATTTAAAATGACATTGCATGTTTTCTATTATCCCAAAATATACATGTAAGCACATTATGCATATATGAACTTCCTAAAAATTCTGTAGGAAATTATTCTGTTTGGGGACTAAATAACATTCCACAAACTGGTTGAATTATCAGAGATGTAGGGGCATGGTAATCTCTTCTGTTATACCATTGTTTTGATATCTAATTGTTTTAATACCGTATTGATCTCCTCTTAGTCATATAATAAATGAAGTTTCAGTTGCACTTTAACATTCTGCACCTGTATGTTAGTGAAGATTCATCAAGTAAACTGCAAACTACCTGCAATGTCATTTTGTGGCTTAGAGTGTCTTCCCTATGTTACATATTACTATTGTCTTAAACCAGCCAGCCTGTCTGCCTGCCTGGCTTCCTATTTGTCTTAATGTTTTAATATTCTGGTATGCTTCTTTATATAGCCAAGCCTCATTTATTACAATTATATCATATTTCTCTTTGAGCACAAAAATGTATATTTCCAGTTACACAGTCTTGCTTTGTATGCTTGGTGCATTTATACCAAAACAAAAGTAGTTTTCCATTCTCTTTTCCCAGCTCAATAGGGAGTAGTTAATGCGCAAGGATTAACACAGACAGATGCAGTTTCACAAGCACCCATGACACGAGTTTTGCCTGAACCCAGAAGCCCCTGCACCTACCTTCTGGAGAGCTGCCAGGCTTCATGGTCTCAGCAGGGGCTAGTAGGCCTACAGCTTTCACCCTGCTGTGCCTTAATACACACAGTGTCATCCATGTCATGAGTTTTGCTTGTCTGCAGCTTGAGGTACTGTTTCCCCCAAACCCTTGTGCCTATCTCCTTGCAGCTCAGCAGGATTCATTCCCTCAGAAGGGGCTACCATTTCTGCAAGTTTCATCCACATCAAGCCAGAAATGACAAAGTTATAGGCTGTTTTGTCCTTCCCTGTTATATCCTATGGGTGAAACATTGAAACAGTTTCACGGTTTCAAACCTGTTTTGATGGAACAAAACAGAACAGCTGTTTCAAATTGAAACAAAATTCAAAATGAAACACTGTTGTGTTGAAACATCAAAACACTGGGAGAAACAGAACAGTGCCATTTGCACAGCCCTAATGTTAAGTCCAATTCAATAAAGCTGTACTTCGCAATTCTAGGGCAGAGGGACCTCCTAAATGACCTTTAAAAATGGGAGCCCTAAAACTAAATACTTTAATATTTTGTTTGTACAAGTTGCCTAAAACAAGTCTCTCTCTCATCATCTTTATCTTCCTTATTGGTTTAAAACTTTGTTCACTAAGGCTGAACTGTTTGGAACTGAAGAATAACTGGTACGTGTGCAGACCTCTGGGATTTTCTTAAACCACCATATGATTTATCTATCTTACCTTCTTATATCCATGGGTGCAATCACATTTTAAAAGCTAGGAGCAACCATGATGAGAACTTTTGTGATCTGTACATGTTGAGGGAACCCATAGATAAGAATTCAGGAGGAAACTTGCCCTTCCTTCTTCCTCTCTTGTACTGTTCATCAGTCCTCATACTATTCACAATGCTGAAATGCTTGCAAGAAATATGCTTTATTTTGTTTCTGGTTCTAGTGTATTGTAGATAGCAACAAGAGATTCAGAGTGGCTAAGTCTGTGAAACTCAGTCCTTAAAGGCAGCCTGCAGTACCACATCACCATACAAACTAACACAGAATTCTCATTTTCCCAACAATCTGTTACTATAATGAATAAAACATGATTAAAGTCATTCATACTACCACTGATGATTTACTAAGCCTGAGCTTTTCCCCAAAGGCAGAGCTTCTAGCAGTATGTATTAAAAGACAATGCACTCCCATGTGCCATTTCAGAAAATGAGGAGTTGCAGAAATTATAGTTTTGCCTAATGGGTACAAATAAAGACAATCATTAAAACTGTATGTTGAATATTAGACAATGTTATCTGAACTGGCCGGTGTAGGTCTTAGAGAAGAATGGAACAAAGTGAAAGGGAACCTTTCTTGAAGAACCATACAGCCAGTCTCCTATCTCTAGCAACTATCTATAGTAACAGCTTTTCAAGTAAAAATTAAAAATACATGAATGTGTTACAGGAATACTGAAATATAATGGTAAAAGAAGGCATGAAGTTTAAAAACTAAAACCTAAGAAAAAACATTTTCTCTATTTAGTATCATTGTGTCCTGTAGTGATACAATATTATAAGACAATATTGTCCAATAAAATATTCTGAATCACTAAAAGCATTGCACTTTTGAAGGGAAAAGAAGTTATTTAAAAATACATCTAGTTTTCCAAATACAGTGGAAAAATTTCAGTACAATGACTAAAGTTTGCATTTAAGATAATATAAAAGGAAGAAAATGTAAGTAATAAATAATGGTGAGAGAGTTGTAATAAAAATCAGAATTTCCAAAAATCATTAAAAAATTAATTGGAGATATGGTCAGAGCAAACTAATACATATTTCAGTGATGGAGCATTCTTGGGGATACTGTTTAAAAACCCATACTCCTAAGCTTTTCCCCACCTTTTTTAGGTAGAGATAGGATAGAAACAATCTTTTTCCTGTTTTCACAATGGCCAGCAGTAGACTAGAGAACAACTCCCTACAATGGGTAAGGTCCCCAGAAAAGTTAGCCAATTCCCATCCTTCCATTTGCTATCTGAAGGGTTTGGGTTCTTGGACAATGCCTACAGAGGAAGAAAGGAAAGGAAAATGCCCAGTCAGGCTGCAACCAATAACACATACTTTACCTATTATTCAAGCATGATGGGTGTCACCATCCCTATAGTCACTGTCTGGAGAGGAATGCTCTAAGCCCATGCTTTCTGTGGAGATCTGCTCTTAGAATGCTAAAATAAGAACCTGTAAAAATCAGGACAGGCTTATTAATAAAGTCCCCAAATGTCTCCTCCACAATACTTCATCTTCAAAAGAGGCCATCCTTAATGGACTGGTCGACACCAACATCCTAAGGGATAGCCAGCATGGGTTTGTTGCAGGTAGGTCTTGCTT
>NW_017729003.1:18690966-18694626 GCF_001723915.1 Gavialis gangeticus
TTGCTGGGATCCTATGACCCCAGCTTACTTTCTGCCTTTTGGGCAGGGGGCTGGACTTGATGATATTCTGAGGTCCCTTCCAGCCCTACTGTCTATGAAATCTATGAAATCCTCTTTCACAACAATCACCCTCCACAAAATATATACAGTGGTATGCCTGCCATCTCCAGAGCAAGCAAGTTTTCCAGTGTGGAAGTCACTTCTATGCCAACTCCACCCCTACACCAGACAAAGTCAGTAGGAGTTAAAAATACCATTCTGAGGAACAAAAGAGCTTCAAATAGAATTTAACTTGTTACTGGGAACTTCAGCTAAGATATGTAGCATTTGGAATGGTTAACACATAGGAAAAAAAATCAAGGAATAAAAAGTTAAAGACTAGAAATTAAATATTCTTTATTCTGAAAATAAAGATCATGGTACACAGAATAGCGTTCTTCCAATATCTTAACTAGGATCTCTTTCAAAAATATTTCCCTTGGTGCTTGATAACCTTACCACCAGCTGGCAGGAGTGCCAGTACGCACATTGAGAAAGAGTGAGTAGAGAGAATCAATTCAATTTCCCATTTAGACAAAAAAAGCTTAATCATAATTATAATGAAGGAAGAAGAAATCATTGCTTGGCAAAGAGGTTGGATCAAGTGCTCTTCACTAGAAATGTGTTCACTTAGAAATACTTTTATCTTCCATGAAAAAAGTGATCTTGTGTTCACAGTGTAGTACTCAGGCAAGGGGTATGTTCAATCAGGTTAAAGAAAGTATCCCAACAGTTTGTTTTTTTTCAGTTTAGTGACAGAATGTTAACATGGGGCTCCCTTCTCTAGAGCTCTCTCAGCACATCAATGTTCTGCCCATGATTGCACAAAATATTTAAATCCCATTTCTAATGCATTATCTCTCCAGTGAGTGCTATTTGGAAGTGATTTAGGGAATATTGTATTGAAATAAAATGCAAAGAGAAAGTCTAAACCACAGGAGTTGAGATAAACACTGTTAGACCCCGACTCCATGCTGCACCCAACGACTAGGGAGATGATGATCCAATTGCCCATGGATCCTGTTACTCATTAGCTGGAGCAAGCAGGGAGTAAACACCAGCACACATTGCTCACAACAGCTTTATTCAGAATAGAGACAGCTCCCAAAAAACAAACAAACCAGGAAGCCACTCTGAACATTAGTTCTTTCCACATTTTATACACCTTGGCTCATACTCGTTAACAATTACTCCGCCTATGTCCCCCCTTTGGTTCCACCCATTTCTCCTCCCATCTCAAGCTCCTCCTCTGTTTAGTGTTTGCTTCCTTAGCATGGAATTGCCTATGCCTTTCATTCATTTACATGTCTCTCTGCTAAAAGTGCATGCATAAGACTTTGACCTCTGCTTCTTTTGCTCACTTGCACTTTCTCGCTGGTTCTTTCTGGTTTTTTTGCTGACTTCAGCACCATCTCCGAGCCCGTACTTCTGCTTTGTCCCCTGCTTTGTCCCCCATTGATCTGTATCCTATTTTTACACAATGCATCACTTTGCACTTTGCACCCTATCCTTTTGTTAGGAATCCTCTTATTTAAGCATTAGCAAAGTTAGTTAATTTTAATGTACTTTTAATTCATCCAGCCTTGTGACCAGCAGCTTTTGCTGAGACACAGGAAAAAAAACTTTTATTCAGCTGCACACCCAGCACTCCCCAAAATCCACATATCATTACCCTAACACTCAGGACCTGTTTAAAATACCCAGAATCAGAATTTATTGCCTAGAGCTTTATCTTAAAACCAAACACAACTCTGAGTGTAGAAATGCCCCCAGTATACTTAAAAAAATTGAAGTACACTAAGGCTCAAGAGATACTTCTCCATCAAAATAGCCACCTTAATCATCTCCCCAGAGATTCAGTCATGTGGGCCATATGTTTGTAGTCTGTCTTAAGTAACTGAAGGGAATCAAATTAAAGGCAATAATATTTTTGAATTTCAAATCCCCACACTGAATATTATTCAGAAATAAGAGCCTTTCCATTTCCCACCCCCGATTAGTGGCCAAAAGCACATCTTTGAAGATTTTAAATGAATTATATGGTCCCAAATAGCCATCCTACTCCTTTTTTCCTTCTGGCATTCTCTGTTACAACTTACTGAGGTTCTTCTGGGAATGAGGCTCTTAAATGTGGCTCTTCAGTGATATATACTATTATATTCAATTGCTTGGTGAAGTGCTATTTGCATGTTCAAATTCTAAATTTACATGTAGGAATGCACATTCACATCTATCTTTATTGCTTGTGATCACTATAATATATAGTGGATACCACAGATTAATCACACCCAAAAAGGATGTATAATGAAACCGACACTGGATAACTGATTATCATTAGATATAATTAATCACTCTCTCAAGGACACATCTTTATTCATGGGATCAATTTAAATTCAACTAGCATAATTTCTCTCAGCTATAGTCTCACCACCCCTCAAAATGTGCCTTTGAATAATCTGCCAAAATATCACCTTAGATGCATGAATATATTACTGTAAATTTTGTGATGAGACCTTGTGCCTTATAAGGTACTAAAAAGCTTTAATGTGTAAAATCAGAAAACTACAGTGATGAGAACAGGCACTGTGAGCCATATCTTAATTGTTTTTGATTTGTTTAAGTAAGTTTCCCCACCTTTGGTAGGGGTAGTATGACACCCTTGGTAGGTATAGTGACAACAGCTGTAGGTCTGCTACTGCTGAGGAAGATGTCACCTCCTTTTTTGCCACCAATATTGAGCAAAAATCCATTAGTTTTCAGTGGCAAAAAAGGAGGTAACATTTCCCTCAGCAGCAGCCCCCCCCCCACACACACACACATTGGTGGGACCAATAATACTTCAGAGGATGTGGGATAAGCAGTGGAGAGGAGACATGCATCTCCTTTCTTATTCCCCACCCCTTAGACAGTACCCAGGGCTTGTGCCCTCCTCACCCACCCATTGTTATGCTACTGGGTTCCACACTACATTTCATGATAAGTTCTAAAACTAAAATACATGATTTTAAAACACTCAGCAAGAGAAAACAATCATTACTAGAAGCTAATAAAATTACCCTAGATGGGTCTAATGCAGCGGTTCCCAAACTGTGGGTCATGACCACAAATGGGGTCGCAACATCAGTGGATGGTGTTGTGGGGGTGAAAGGATATACTGAGTAAAAAGGGTCATGCTGAAGAAATGGGGCCATAAATGGGGTCATGCTTAGGAAAAGTTTGTGAAGTACTGGACTAATGACTACTATCAGGGGAGTGTTACCAGATTTGCCCGCTACTTTGGGGTGTGCTCATTTATTAGGGCTAGGGTCTTGGTAATTCTATTAATGTGCTGCTTGTGTTACTGGTGTTTCTATACGGAGCTGTATCTCTCCCTTCCGCAAGACCTCACCCCCAATGGAGCTATCTTGCAGGACTCAGTTCAGTGGGGCTGGGTTCCTCCAGTCCCCAAATCAGTCATACACACAAACACACACAGATTAACGTGACACACCTGACCTGGCCGGGTTGATCAGCATGGACAGGCTGACACCCTCATATGCCAAGAATCAGTTCATCAGAGCAACAACAAACTACAGTCAGACACAAACACACAGTTAAACAGAACACCTCTGAATCTGGCTG
>NW_017729003.1:18699626-18699891 GCF_001723915.1 Gavialis gangeticus
CACTTGTGGACAGGGCTCCAACGGGCTGGACGCTGTGATGAACCCTGTACCATTGTTCAAATGTTATCCATACCCCCTCTGACTCGGTCTATTGCCTCATCATTCCCTAACCCGGCAACCGAGTTTTAGCCAATTAAGTTTAAATAGGCCTCCCAAAGTGGGACCTGGGAATGCATGGCCCGAGATGCCTATTAAACTTACTTTTGCTTAGAGAGGTGTGTGTGTGAGGGGGGTGGGGGGAGGAAAAGTCCTTTGTAAATCCAGA
>NW_017729003.1:18700148-18718745 GCF_001723915.1 Gavialis gangeticus
CCCTTATCTGGAGGGTTTTAGGTGTGTCTCTCACTGCATTTTAATCAGTTTCTGTTTAGGTGGCGGGGGGGATTCTTTGTGAGTCAGACAGTCTGCATCCTGTTTCAGGGTTCCCTAAGAACATGGAGCTGACAGGTAACAATTCCCCCCAAATCTGGTAACAGGAGTCCTGGATCCAAAGATAAACACAGACTTCATTAAAGTCAATGGATGTGCCAGTTACTCTGATTGTTTGTAGCAAAGTGGGACTCCCTGCCTAGCCACAGTGCTAGGTTCCCCACTTGCCTTTGGGCACACCCGCCACCTGACTCACCTGTCACCTTGTTCTTAATTAGTTAAGATGTTAATTAAGGCGGGAGGCTGCCCATTTGTATCCTGATGCCAGAGGTTGCTATCTGCGGCTCCATACCTCCCCTACACCACAGCCCATGCCTCGCAGATGGCATCCAGATGTTACAGTACTTCCAGCCTACAGCCAGACCACACTTAGGCCATGCCGTCAGGCCTCAGTCACACACACATTCATACCGCCCTCCTGTCACTCAGGCCTCACACACTCCACCATATCTCACAGGGTTTCCTTCATGCATCACCAATTTATGCTGCCTTGCTGCCTCTTGGAGCTGGCTCCTTAGGCCGTAGGTTTAACTAGTCCATTCCTTGGGTGGTGGGTAGTGACCAGCTAGAGTTGAGCACAATGACAGGGTAGTGGCCAGCCAATTACCCAAGCGGGTCTGAGCTTACTCTGGCCCCTTCTGGGGGCAACTCTATACATGTAAACATACTGGGCACTCAGCCGCATGGTTCTTCTCCCCCCCACTGAGGTCCTTCCTCTCTCCCCCCTTTCTAGGGCAACCCCTCACCAGGATGTTCTTACCCCACACCATGACTGGTGTGCCAGGGTCTCATGGGGAGTCTCATTCCCCCCCTGGATTGCCAGGTCATTGTGCTCAACTCTAGATATTACTTTTGACCCACACTCGGCGTCCCAGTTGTGGAGGACTTATCAGGATCAGGACTCATCCCTACCCCTTGGACTGAGCCCCTTTACTCAGCCTCTGGCCCAAACTACTGCCTCAGGCATTTGGAGACATGCCTGGGCCTACTCCCCTTCACTCGGGCTCCACACCACCCCCTCACTGGGGCTACTCATCTCTGCCTACTTCACTCAGGGCTCCACACCACCCCCTTCACTCAGGGCCTCCCCCTCACTCGGGCTACTCATCTCTGCCTCCCCTCACTCAGGGCTTCACACCGCCCCCTCACTTAGGGCCATGGGGCTTCCCTCCCCAGTGGGCTCAGTTGGCCATAGCTGTGCCTGGCCCCCACTCTCCCTCCTCAGGGTCTTATACCCCACAGGGCTCAGGTGGCCATAGTTGTGCCTGGCCCCACTATGTCTGGTGTCACTAGACCCAGCTGGAGGTGAGGGCTAGGGTTAAGGCACCCTTACCCACCTTTCACTGGGGTGATAACTGGTCTGGCATTTCCTGGGGGCTCTCGCACCACTGAGAGCCCCACCAGGCCACCCACTCCCGGCAGGGTGCAGTTTTAGGTCATGCCCAGGATGAGCAGCCCCCTAGCCATCCCCTACAGCTCCTCCCTTACCTCCAGGATGATACCAGCAGCCTTGCAATCAGGCAATATTGCTGCCTCCTTTGCAAGCAGGGAACTGATCTGGTCATAAAGGCAGCCAGGGATCTAAAATGGCTGCCATAATCAGGCACCTGCTGGCAGCTTGGCTCAGGCCTTTAAAGTGGCAGGCACCTACAGTGCCCTGCCACACACCTCCCCCCTTAAAATGGTACCTGGGAGAGGTTTTTCCTGCTGGTCCTCCAAAGCAGGTTCCCCTCGGGGCCTGTGAGAGCCCTCAAGTGGGGAGCACCACCAAACATGCTCCACCACATTGTTACTCAACAAAAGGAGCAATCAAGCCCCTTTCTGCAGTGAAAATAGATGCAGATAACCTGCGTGAGTGAGACAGATGCTCCCCCCGATTGTAAACAGAGAACCAAGGTATTAGTTGGGAGCTGTTTCTGGTGAAGAAAACAAAGGAGTAATAAAAATTATACATATGATCCTGGGAGGATGCAACTATTAAGGGCATGGTCATGGATTTACCTGTACAAATTAAGTTTCAGACACATGATATAACCTTTAGAAGTATTTAACTCGGGGTGGGCACTTACTTCAGCAGGCCCCATTCACAGTGCAGTAGGGGCAGAATAATTCATTGGTGGGCACCCACCCACAGGCTGTACAAAATTGCCCAGTGGACCAGATTTGCCCTGCGGCTGTATTTTGCCCACCTCTGATTTAACTCCTGCCCCAACAATTGCAAATGTGCTTCTGGGTGAATCAAGGTTAATTTGTTCTGCTTTCAAATAGCTAACTTACAAATACACATGATTTGCTTTGCCTGTCTATGGTTGAAAACAAACATTGAATTCTCTCCAGGAGAAAGCCTTTTGTCTTGGGATCCTAAAGGCAAACAAGCCCACTGTTCCACTTTAACTACTTGTGAAATATGCTAGCCAAAATTTTTGTTAATAACTTAAGTTAATGGCCTTTCATTCTGGGGACAAATTATAAGAATAAAAAGCTGTGTCCCTCTTATTTTGTCTCTGGTTTTGATTTGGATCAATAAGAAGCACCTAAAAATATCTGTGTTTAGCCTGTGTCCCCAAAACTGTTCTACTTGGAGTTTGATAGGGAGCCATAGTTCAAATTTATGAGCAAAAATACTACCTGTTCTTGTTTTCTTCTATTGTATTAAAACAAACAAGAAAACAAACAAAAACTATTGTTTTCTCACAAATAAGACCATGTAAAAATATACCTGAGTCTAATCACAAATTTATCTGAAAGGAAACTTCTCTGCAGAGACTCAAATTTTGGCTAACTCTGTAGGCCACAAGTAAGAGATGTGAACTCCTTAACTAAAAGTCACTGGAACAAGGAAATGTGCTTAAGAACAGACTAGTATGTTAACAGAATGTCTTTAGCTCACACTCACTAATCCAAGATTTTGTAGAAGTCTTTTAGGTTACAGTAATAAACGCTATATCATCTGTCTCAATTAGGCACCAAGTGCATTACAGAAACTCCATCTGCATTGAAAAAAAGATCTCCCTATTTAGTACGGGAACATATAATAATGTGTCATTCCAGTGTATTAGGACCTTGTTGCGCACTGCATTTGAAGCTGCTCAATTTTGACTGGCTCAAATATGGACCAGTCACATCTTAAGGCTAAAAACCTTCTCTGACTTTCCTCCTACCTGAGCAGCTGTGACTCTCCACTAGAGGGATGGCAAACAGGGGCCTAATCAGGAGCTACAGAGGTGAGTTGCCACTACAGGGCTGGTGAGCCAGGACAGGCTTCCATCCTTGCTCTAGAAGTGGGTGTGAGAGAGGCAGGTTGGGAATACAAAGATGGGAGTCAAAGAGTTAATGAGATGGGGCTGGTAATGAAATGGGAAGTGGAAAGGAAATGGGGGTGGGGGAAGGGTGATGAAATTAAGAAAGTCATCCACTGAAGGATAAAATAAAAAGTAGTAAAAAAATGAATTAAAAAAGAGAGAGGAAGTAAATTAAAGTAGGTCATGTTTAATTCATTGGAATGTGGGAGTGGGGTGTTGGGGCTACCTGCTGGTCATGCTTCCCAGGGTGGCTGGGGGCCTGAAGCAGTGAGGATAGGTGCTTTTGGGAGAGCTACTTCCTCTGACCCAGGAATGAAGCTCCACCTCATAGGGACTCAATCCAAACCCCGACCTTGTTCTCCCCCCAACATCCCCCTTTAACCCCACTCCTGGACCCATCCATGCCCTACAACGTGGATATCTGGCGTGTGCTGTGCAGACTGTTTGCACAGGGTTGCAGCCCTGAGGGTGGGAAGTTCACACTCCTACAGGTGGGAGGGGGAGTTGACTTGGTGCCACAACTACCTTGTAAATAGTAGAGTTAAGGGGGTGGAAAGTTTGTCCACACAGAACACCAGGGGGGAGAAGGAGTTCTGGGGAGGGGGCACAGCATCCTGGGATGCTGGAGGATTGCAACTGGGGTGGCTCTTCTGTGGGGACACATTAATGGAACAAAACCTGGGCAACACAGATCAGAGATAAACCTGCCCTGGAGTGGCATAACTTTAAGTCACCTAAAGTATGCTTCAAACTAGTTTCAGGTGGCCATGTGTGAACAATCCAGGGGTTAAGATCTCCAGGAGCCACCTAAAATTAATGTGTCACAAGGCCCTTAGTGACTTGCCTATTGCCCAAGGCAAAACTAGAATTCAATTGTTTTTGCCTCGCAATCCTGTACTCAGTTCATTATATCATCAGGTATCTCTAAGTTATCCATGTACTGAACCAAAGTGTATGTGCAGTTGGAAGAAAAAATAACAAAGCACAACAAACACCAGTACTCTGAAAGTAAGCTCATATTTCAGGCAGAAATGGATGATTCCAAAAATATCCACTAAAAAATTATAACTTCTGTGCAACCTACTTCCAAAACTCTCTACATACCCTTAATACATTTACTAAACATTAGGGCTGTCTACTATTATTTTTCCTAATGATATTCTGTTTACAGTCAGCAGGATATTATCCATAAAAAGAACGGCCACAAAACTGCCCATTGTCAATGCCAAACCTGAAAAGTGGTACAGGTCTAAAACCACTCACGGGTATCTCAGATTACCTTGCTTCATTTTACATTGAACAAACTAAAAAGGAGCAAGATCAAAACTAGTGTACAGATATCAGAAACTGAAAACTGACAGTACGTGTCATAGGAACAACTAAGGGAGACTTAAAAGGTCCCCTTTCCAGAGTACTCTACGAAGAGAAAAAAATGCTCTTTTTCCCTTTTCCCAAATTATATAAGTAACATTTGCTACTTATACCTACTCTCATTTTCTTCCTTTCTCCCTTCCTTCTTTTGTATAAAATGTAGCTTTTGGATTCATAGACATCTCCTGTGGCTGCTCTCCTGCCCCTTGCTGCCCAGGCTGACCTGGAGCAAATCTGCACAGTCACACATGTTAGTTTCTTTCCCATTTTTATTGAGATAGCTCTAGGAATTTATTTTTATTTTTTCCTTTTTTTTACTTTTCTCCCCTTTCTGGTATAACAGCTACTGATAAGTGTTGCTGAGGTATTGAATTTTACATTTTCCTTTGACTGATGAGATTTTTGGTTAGTCAAACCTCCATCAGAAATAAGTTCTGTCGCTATGTATTTGCTCCTGGTTGGCTGCCGAAATGTGGGCTACTGTACAGTCACTACCATGCAGTTAATTTGCTACCTGCATTTGCTATGCAGTAAGCATCACCACATGTAGATGGTGACGCTTACTGTGTAGCTAAGTAGTCAACAGCATGGTAAAGCATCTCCTGTAGAAGCACCCAGTGTCAGTGAGTCAGAAAGCAAATAGTATGCTGGTGCTCAACTCTGTACATTGGTTTTACATAGAATATTGGGTCAAATATGGTACTAACTTTTAATTATCTCCAAGGAATTGTCCATGGTACATAAGAAACTTCATTTTCCCTACAAGACTAATCTAGATAATATTCTTTTCTTCCTGGACCATAAAATAGTCTACTTCAGAAAGAAATCAGTCAACAGTGGGAAGCAGAACCTTCTCAGTAGTTAGCCTTTTGTCTATAACTACAGACTTCTTTTCTGATAGAGGTTTGACTGACCAAAAGATCTCATCAGTCAAAGGAAAGTGTAAAATTCAATACCTCAGCAACACTTTTCAGTAACCTTAATACCAGAAAGAGGAGAAAAGTAAAAAAAAAAAAAAAAAGAGGAGGAATTAAAAGAAATCCCTGTAGCTCTCTCAGTAAAAAGGGGAGAGAAACTAACATGCATGATTGTTTTTCCATTGTAATAATAAGAATAATATTTCAGTATAGTTTGTTATTAGCTACTTCCTTCCCCTTTCTGTATCTTATTTTTAAAAGAGATTTTCAAATGTGTAAGTGGCAATTATGCACCTTACTTAGCTTTAGAAAATTGTCCCCTCACTCCCTATATCTCATATTGCATTTAACATTATTAATGGGTTAAATATGCCTGTGTTCCACTGCATTTATCCCTAAGAAGTCAGACTGTATCATTCTTCTAAAATCAAAAAGGATTTTTCTTTTCATAGATTTAGAATAGTTGCTATATTTACCAAATCCCTAGCCCTGCCACCCTTTGAATTCAGTGATTTAATACATAATTACAAAGAGGTATAAGAATTGTGTTTTTCTTTTATAGGTTGGGATTAAATATTTTATAGGTTTCAAACATTTTTTTAGCTACTGTTTTCTTATTCAACAGTAACTCTGGAATAATGCTGACAGCCATAATGTATGTATGTCTGCAATGTTTTGGCATTCACTGTAACCATGCAAGTCAACCCTCATGGTTATTTGATCCATGTTCTTACTCTTCAAGGTGTAAATTGATACAAATTGCACATTTTTTTTATGGTGCATCTGTTACATGCTTAAAACTACTTATCAATTCATCCAGTACAGTAGGGCTGTGCAAAACTTTGGACCATGATTAGGATTCGGAAGAAATATGGATGATACAGAGGCTGAATCTGTCAGTCCGAATCAAATTGCTAGCTGCTTTTATTCAGTGATTCAGAGGACTGTCTGTATGGGGAAACAGCAACTTAGAAGAGGGAGGGGGAGCGGTGGGAAAGGAAGAACGGGGGGAAAGACTGACATTTCTAGGTGGCCAGTGAGCAGGATTTCTCTCTGATTGCCCTTCCAATTACAGTGTCTGGGGAGAGGGACATAGAAACAGCATAAAAGCCTCTGTCTGCAGACTTGCTGTTTCTGCCTGAGCAGCAGTGTCAGAAAAGTACTGTGCTGCCTGTTTTCCTTCATAGCCAGTCAGTTGCAACTTGCCTGCTCCTTTTTGTTCTTAGAAAGGATTGGCTAGGATTTAGCTTAGCTTAGCTTAGAATCTCTTTACTTAATACTATCCAATTCATTTCATTCAATTTATATTTGCTGTCTTTTTTCTTTTTTCTTTTTTGCAAACTTTGAAAAAAGAAAGCTCAGTGTTTTCCCTACTAGCCTGATTCATCACTGTGCAGGGAGGCACAAAGATTGCACACACACACTTATAATATACACACATAGAAGAAGAAAAAACAGATATTCATAGGATAAGAACAGAGTCAGATGATATATAGTAGTTATTAGTTATTAATATTATTATAGTTAGTTTACATAGAGACTGAAGACAGAGTCACACTTCACACTCATAATTCATAGTAAATAAATATATACCACACTGGAGAAGACGACAGACAGGCAGGCAGCACACATTTTTTACATAGTTCTTAATACTTATTACAAAGAAGAATCCAGTGCATGCACACAACACAGAGGGAATAAAACACACAACGCAAAAGGAGTAATACACACACACACACCTTTTTCAGCACAGGAAACATTAATATGAAGCGTGCTGGAAAGGCAGGTGCCAGGTCTTCCGGCAGGGGAGGCAGAGGGGTAGGGGGAGAGCTAGAGCAGCAAGCCCCCCTTTCCAAACATAGATGCATTCTCTTCCCAAGCAGCCATGATGTTTCTGCTGCCAGTGGAAGCAAGGAGGTAGGAGCAGTGACTGCACCTGATGTCCCTGCACCTGCACCACCTTCCCTAAGTCCAGAAATAGGCACAAGCAGTGGAATCTCTGTCTCCTCCACCCCAATGTCATCTCTCAGCATGAGCCTCCCACTGCCAGAGGAAGAGCTGGAGCTGCAACCAGGGGAGCTGAGCGCCCTGGCTGAAGCAATTCTGGGGACCTAGGGGGAATCAGAGTTTGTTCTCCATACCCCTCAAAGTTCGCTTAGACTCAGGTCTCCTCCAGAAAGCAGCACCTTGGAAGAGGATGAGGCTGTGGAGTCAAGTGGCTCAGCTGAGGCAGCTCCTCCTGCTGTTGTGCCTCAGCCTACTGAGGAGTGGGAGAAGGCAGCATTCTCACCTTCAACCCAGAAGTGGGTGATTAGCATAGTGTGGGATCATTTTGAGCTGGCAGATGATCCCAGGTTTGCTATCTGCCAGCACTGCCAAAGGCACATCATCTGGGGCAAAGCCGTGAAACACTTTTCCACCATGGCAATTCTGCTACATCTCAGGAGGCAGCACCCCCTTTCCCTTTTTGCTGCTCAGCCTGGCACCAGTGTGAGCATGCCAAAAGGGAAGTCTCCCACTCACTCCAAAGTCCCATTTCCCCCAAAGCAGAAGCAGGCTACCCTGGAATGGTGGGGGAAAGGTGGACAGAAAGGGGGGCAGGTTGCAAACGTGAGTGAGATCACCCAGAGCATTCAGCAGATGCTTGCTCTGGATAGCCAGCCCTTCTCCCTGGCTGAACAGACAGGGTTCAAGTGGCTCATAGCACTTGTGGCTCCATCTTAAAAAGAGCCCACATGCACCACCTTTAGCAGGATGGTGGTGCCCTCCCTGTATGAGTCATGCAGAGAGTACTTGAGGTAGGAGCTGCACAAGGCAGGACCACAGGTAGCCTTACACTTCACCTCTGACATCTGGAGCAGGTGGGGTGGTGATCACACCTACCTCTCCCTCACAAGGTACTGATGCAATCAGTCAGGCTATTGGTGGGCTCTTCTGCAAGCCAAGGTGCTTGATGAGTCCCGTATGGCAAGGGAGATCATGGGGGCCATAAACTGCATGGTGCAGGGGTGGCTCATTGGGCACGCCGAGCTCACCTGCAGGTTCATGGTCACTGAAAACAGGGCCAGTATGGTGAAGGCTGTCCGTGATGCCAACTTTGTTGGCATCCACTGTGTGGCACACAGGCTGCACCTCATAGTCAGGGATGCCTTGAAGGGGGACAGGGCTACTGGTGATGGCACTGCCACCACTACTGCTATGAGCCAGGTGATTTCAAAATGCAGGAAGGTGGTGGGCTACTTCCACCCCAGCATCAAGGGGGGCAAGATGCTGTGGGAGAAACAGACAGAGCTGAGCATCTTGCAGCACAAAATCATGCAGGATGTGGAGAGTCGGTGGAACTCCACATACCTGATGCTGAAAAGTCTGGTGGAGCAACAGGAGGCCATCCATGAGATGGCCTTGCTTGGGGAGATTGGGATCAGCGACACCCTGGCCAGAGCGGAGTGGGGTACCATCTCCCAGATCTTGGTGGTCCTCAAGCCCTTCATCGAGGCCACCAAGACCCTTAGCACTGGTGATGCTCTCCTCAGAGAGGTGATCTCCATAGTGAGGGAACTTGAGAACCAAATGGACAAGTTCCAGGGGATCAATGTTCGTGGCTGGGGCAGGCCGCTGTCACCAGACATGCAGGCACTGGTGAGGTGGCTGAAGGAGGGCATCAGGAGATGGCTGAATCCAGTACAGTCCACATGATGGCAAGCACGTGTGACCCAAGGGTGAAGGGGAGCACGTGCACTGGCAGCACCAAAACACTCGATCACTGGACGCTTGTCAACAAATCATGGAGGCTGAAGTGCAGAGGCAAGGGGATGTGGAAGAGGGAGATCCACTTTCCCGTGGCAGCACTCCCAGCACCAGCACCAGCCAGTCTCCTCCATTCCAGCCACTGCCAATATGGGCCATGATCATGGCTTCAATGCTGGGGTCCAAACGTGCCAGATCCCAGCCTTGGGCAGGTACCATCGAGCCTTCAGTGGCTACCTATCTTACTGAGGATATGGAGACACTGGACTGTGACCCCTTGGCCTACTGGGAAAGCCACAGCCAGAGGTGGCAGGATATGGCCACAGTTGCCCAGAAACACCTGTCATGTCCACCAACCAATGTTCCAAGTGAGAGGGTGTTCAGCATTGCTGGGGATATCGTAACACCCCACTGTACTTGCTTGGAACCTGGTTTGGTGGAGAACCTGGTGTTCTTGAAGGTGAACTTCCCAGTGCCAGGGTTCCCCAAGCTCCACTTGCAGACAGACTGAGTGCCACCCTCACTCTGTCTACACCGATTTCCTTTTTTGATTGTTTTAAAAGCCAGGTAATGTCCTGCTCTCAGCTGGAGGTGGCACTAACTGCATCACCAGCCAGCAGGGGAAGAACATGTCCCTGCTGAACTTGTTCCCCTGCCAGGATGAAATTGGAGGTATGGAATAGGGCTGTGGGGAAGGAGGAGGTCCCAGATCCTGGACATGACCACTAAAACTGCACCCTGACAGGGTAGGGAGGCCTGGTGGGACTGCTGGCACTGTGGCAGCCCTGTAAATGCCAGGACCAATGATTCCCTGGTGAAAGGTGGGTAGGAGGCACCATAACCTCCAGCTAATGCATGCACATATACTGTCCTGGCTGGGGAACGCCCAGACCTGTCATGACTTTGACAGGCCTGATGCTTGCTGGTGGCAGTGCAGTTGTGAGGCTCCCAGTGTGCTCAGCTTAGCTGCCCAGGATGCCAGCTTTTATGTGGAAAAACCTTTTGTCAGGCTGAGAAAGTACCTGCAGTTGGTGTGTCTTCTGGTCCTGGATGGAAGGAATAGTAAAGCCAGAGGCTGGCCTGGCACATAATGCAGGCAAGAAAGCCAGTCAGTAAAAATGGAAATGGAGGCATCAGGGGCTGAGGGACAGGCTGCAGTGGTGGGTGTGGGAGAAAGGAGGATGTAGTAGTGCAGGTAAAAGTGCAGAGGTACCTGGGACAGTGGTTCCAGTGTGTCAGAATTCCACTGTCTAATCTATACTGAGTTCAGGAGCTTCTGTATCTAGGAGGCTGATGAAGTGAATTCATAGGCCTGGCTGTGTAAAATGGTTTGCATTGTAATTTGTTCACTCTTAGGATCAGGCCTGAGATCACACTGGAGGCAGTGTGGTTTTTTTGGTGAGAAATGTGCCCCCATAGGTAGTTGGGTATTGTTATCTTTGATAGATTAAGGTGTGCAGTTTGTTGGGGTACTGGAGCTAGTTGGCAGGTTTTGTGTTTTGAGCTGTAGGAAATTGACTTCAGTTTTAGTGATGAGGTTAGGTGCTTGTTTGAATGTACAAACCACTTTTCAGAGCTGGGCCTATGAACTGCACTTCACCAGCCTCCTAGGTAGTAGGTACAGAAACCCATGGATTCAATATAGATTAGGCATTGGAATTCTGACATACTGCAACCTGCTGGACACCTGACTGCCCAGGTACCTCTGCACTTTTACTTGCACTGAGGGTGCACCTGACCAGAAGTACACACGCGCGCGCGTGTGTGCGCGCGCACACACACACACACACACACACACACACACACACACACACACACACACAGAGTGAGAGCACACCTTCACAGATATGCTAGAGGAGAAGCAGCTCCTACTTGAGAGGAAAGAAGGTCTCTCTGACAGTTTGGCTACCTGAGATGCTGCTGGTGCTACTGCTAGTGCTCAGTCAGTTATTTTACTTGTTGTCATGCGAAGTGGTGGATTGGCCTGAGGCTGCAGGGGAGGAGGAGACCTCACTGGGGCACACTGCCATGCTGTGTAGAGGCCCCAGCACCAGTGAGGGTGCACCTTAACACACACACAGTGTCACCCACCCATGTCACAAGTTTTGCCTGTTAGCGGCCAGAAGTGCAGGGCCCCAGAACCCAGACTTGCTCTGCACCTATCTCCTTGACAGCTGTTAGGCTTCATGGCCGCAGCAGGGCCTAACAGGCCAGCAGTTTTCACCCCACTGTGCCTTAACACACACACAGTGTCACCTATGTCATGAGTTTTGCTTGGCAGCCACTTGAGGTAGTTTCCAAGAAATCCTTGCACCTATCACCTTGAAACTTGGCAGGATTTGTGGCCTCAGCAGGGGCTATCCCCCTTCAGCTTGACCTCCCTGTAGCTTAACACACACATGTGAAATAAGTTTTGATTTCTGGACTTTAAGGTGCAGTTTCCCAGAAACCCCTACACCTATCTTATTGAAGCTTGGCAGGTTTCATGCTCTCAGCAGACACTACCAGCCCTGCAAGTTTCATCTGAATAAGACGAAAACAACCAGGTTATAGATATTTCATTGATTCCCCATTATAACCTATGGCCAAATTTCCAAATCAGCTCTGAATCAACTCCAAAGCTTCAGAGCCAGTTTGGCTGAACTGAAGCAGAAAACTGATCCAGAGCTCTGAATCAAATTGCTGCAATCCAAATCAGCTGAATCTGAACACAAATTGAATAGTTCCCTATTTGTACAGGCCTACAGTACAATACAAGAAAAATACTGTGTTTTTGTTATTACCAACACTTCACACTACTGATGCAGGAGGTTTTGTATATTTTTTTGAGTTTAAAATAATATAATGAATGTACTACACTGCCTTTAAAACAATAAGTGAAAGCATTTAACCAAAGGACATAAATCTTACTTTAATGACAGAACCAGTAATGCATCCTGTAATTAATCGACCAAAAATGCTAAAAGGTCTATTTTTTGTTGCACTGTGATTTCCAACTAAATATCTTCCTTTTTTTTTTTTTGTATTTTTTACTATAGCCTTTCAATACTTGAATAATCTTCACAGAAATGTTTGATAAGCATTCGTGTATTCCTGCAAGAACGCCTCTAATGCAGTTGGCACCTATTTCTAAATGTTATAGTATATTTTTCTATGTGCAATTTTAAAGCTTAGCATCACAGGTTCTTGTCAGCCTACCAATCCGCTTGACTCTCAAGGTTAATGCATTCTGGTTCTAATATCCAAGAGCACACAAGGGATGTGGCTAACAGCACATCAAGCTCCTTTTACTTTCCAACTTGAATGATCAGATGTTCATTTACAGCAGGCAGCATTCAGCACAAAGCCAGAGCAAGGCTACAAATGTAAACCTTCTGGAGCTATATCAGGACAACTTAAATTCTCTACTACCGTGCCCCAACAAATGTTAAACTTTAAACTTGAAATGTTAAACTTTAAATTACTGAAGCACAATTATACTAGAAGTTATAAAACTTCAATATGGATTACAAAACAGATACAACAGATACAGAAATATTTCTTGATCTCATCTAAAAGGATAATAATCTTATTATGGGGAAAGAATTCCATTTTTAGATTATCGGTTTTACAAGGGATATAGTTCAAGTCAGATTACGTGATTTTAATCCAAAAATTTAAGGCAGAGACAGGTAAAATGTATAGAAAGTAGGAAATACAATTAATGATATTATTTAAAAAGAAGCATAGATTAGAAAGTGAAACAAAGATAATTTTCTATGACAATTTTAAGTGTTGATCCCTGTGTATATAGCATCTATATATTTTAAAATCAGTCAGTATAAACTCCATAATTGCTTTCTTCCAAGTATCCGAAAATCCATTATTGTGTGGGAATTAAGGTGGAAGGGAAATTTGCTTGCCTGGGCCATTTTGATGTTACAGAGGGCCCTGACAAAGGACTACGGCTGTTTGTGGGTTCCTGCCCAGCCCCAATAATTTTAACAGGCATGCAGACAGCCTGAGACAGGGAATGCCATTCAGTGGCACTCCCCAGGTGCAGGCTTCTCCCAACCAAGAACTGTAAAGGATGTGCCAGAAGCCCAGGACTGGACAGGAGGCAGTACTCCAGCATAGGACAGAACGACCACCTGCCTGGCCCAACTAATCAGCAATTTAGCAAGACAGGACACAGAGCAATGTATTCAGTGCCTTGACAGCTCTTCATTCTCCCTCCCTTCCACCATTCTGGAGAGGAGGAGGAAAAACAAGAGGCCATGGAATACTAATGGACAGTAATAATACCTGGCTATACATTTTCCCCAGAAAAACTTTCAGGGACAAAATTGCTGTTTTAAATAGAAAAGATTTTTTTTTTGTCCTGGGAACCACTTTGGGTCTGGGTTGGCCACTTTTTTAGTTGGACAAAGTCTGAACAAGTTGCTGCAGGATTTTTGTTCCACTAAAATGGCAGATCAAATGAGACAAAAATAGTAGCTGCTAGGGCCAGACATGCACCATGTCTCAGCAGTGTACAGTTAAGACCTATTCAGTGGATCATGCAGAGAATGTCCATAATCTATTATGTTAAATGAGGGGACAATGATCAAATGAACATTCAGAATAGGTCCGAGGAGAAGCAATAGGGGAGACAACGCCAGAGAAAGAAGGTAAAGAAAATGAAAATTGTAAAATCCCCTCCAAACCAAATTTCAAACTGCCATTTCAGTCACAACTTGTGGTCATTTTAGCTTAGTTTCCATGAAGCAGAATGGAATGCTGTTTTATTATCTGATACACAGTTTGTGTTACAGGTACACAACACATAGGATTAGTTCCCATTACTGGAAGGTTCTTGGAAATAACATAACTATGGATATGAACAAGTATTCATTTCTAGTGGTGAACATTTCTTCCAGGTATTAGTCTGAAAGATTTTTCTCTGGGAGGGAGTGAAGCCTGGGGCCTCATGTGTTGTACAACCTGTAAGGTGAGTAGCCCTTCCCCTCAAGTCTCCTGCAATGACTTTGATATTGATTTATCAAGATAGGGGTTCAGTGTAGATCTGCCTGGGAGGGCCCCCCGACAAATGGCAGTACTCACGATTGTTTTGGTGCGGTGTTCCACGGGGCTCTGTCTCCCCTATAAACCATCCACTCACCAATCGGATGTGATGTTCATAGTGTAGGGATTTTGGTCACCGTGGGGTTGCTCGCAGCTTGCTTCCGGTGGGGTTTCACGTCAGTGTGGGCACTGATGGCTCTCCTCCCTCTGGCTATGAAATATGGCCTGTTTTTTCTGCGGGCTCTTCGATTCCCCTTTCCTTTTTTTTCTTTCTTTTTTTTTTTCAAAAAGAAATATTCCATTGGGGAGGAGCAAGCTGTGGAGCTGCCTCCTTGACCCCAGCCTCCTCCAGGGGGTTTGACTGCCTCCTCTGCCCTGCTCCCTCTAAGAAGCTCAAGGGCTTCCCTTGACTTGCCTTCTGCGGAGAGCTGAAAAGCTTTCCCTGTTTCACCTCCTGCAGGGGCCTCAGATATTTCCCATACGTGAGGAGCGGGAGCCACACCGATTGTGTTGCTCCTCTCCCATGCTGGAGCCTCCGCAGCCTTAGTGTGCTGCACAGCAGTGTTCTCTCTTTCCGGCTCCCCCACCCACCCTGGTTCTGGCAGGGCTTTTAAACTTTCCCACAGTGGCCAGTGCAGTCGCTGCGACTGGTCCAGCCGTTCCCTGTGCAGGAAACAGCTGGTTAAACAGCTGGCATAACGCTGGCTCATTCGGCTGCAGCCGTGGTCCTGGCTCCTGTGCCGTCTGCTTGGCCGGGGGTCTATTTCCAGGGTTTGGGGCCCATGAGGAGTACTATCTCCCCCTCGGGAGCCTGTGGCGGCACTTAGCCACCACAGAGAGAGAAATTGAACAAATACTTACATACTCATAATTTCTATCAAAAGAAAAGTGAATCTCCTGGTAAAAATATGTAAAGCCTGTACGTAATCTATCCTAAACACATACTATAAAACCTTTATGAAACTTCACATACTCATAGATGTCTTTCTATGTTTATTTTTACATATTTTTAGTAGTGAAGAGGAAACACTTAAATTTGCCATTTTAAAATGCCACAAAGATCCCAGACTGTGCTTGTAATATAAAAGACTAGTCACTGGCATCTTCCATTAACAAGTCTTGCTTGATTAGATGTGTATTTCCCCAAATACAGTATGAGGCTGATGAGATTATTAATGTGAAATAATAGTCTGTTTCCATATTTGGCCTTTTTGCAGAAGAGATCTTCACAATTGTGTGGACAGATTCAGATCAGAGAGGAAGAGAGAACAATAATTTGCACTATTGATAGTAAACTCCCCAGTCAAAAATATAATGCAGCTTTTTCTCACATGGAAGTTAAAAATATCCTCAGTTACACACTTTGCATATACAATAAACTGGTCTTACAGTTCTATTGTATTTTTTAAAAAATAAATACAATCGTAGTATATTCCCACATGCATCATGAGACTCCGGAACATTTTAAAAGGCATTTTTGTAAATAAAACCTGTCTATTTCCCTCCATACTACATCTTTTACCCTATAACCATGATAATTATAGACATAATATTATGACATACTGAGAAATGTAATTGGTATTTTCTGACACTTAAATTAAATATGCTATAACCATGTCATTTTTTCAAGGTTTTTTGTTACATTTGTCACATCAATGTTGTTTCCATGAGGAATACAGCTGTTAAATGTCACAATAAAGCACAACAAGCATGTTATAATCTATATACCATTATAATATATCTTATTAAATCTTCTTTCCACTTGTATGTCAACTTGCTAATATAATCAGTTAGTCTCTCCTAAAATCACTGGTATTAGCAAATGCAGATATTTGTAGAGAAAAACACAAGACTAGAAGTCAATATGTGAAAGTTCAGTACTGATAGTTAAAGCTAATTCAACTGTTTATTCTATGTATGGATTGTTTTCTGGATCACAATGAGAGCAGGAAAGCTGGAGACACCTGAAAACTTAAAAAAACACCTGGAAAACCTTATCTAGAATGCATGATGTCCATAGAGCAACTGACTATGAACAATCAAATTCTGACTGAGAACGGATACAAATATTATGGTTAACCAACGAAGTCAAAGCAACATAGAAAGCTCTCTGTTAAACTGTGTTCAACATAAGGCAGAATAGATGAGCATCTTATAGGCTACAGACAGATACTAGAAAGAAGGTGCAATGGGATCTGATGCACAATCCTAACAATTGTGCATTCTGCCACACAAGCATGGCAAGAGGTATGATTGTGGGATTGAGCATCAGATCCCATCATACCATACTGCTGGACATGAGCGACGGCTGCCACCCTAGTTAGAAACAGCACATGCCCCCCCAGCGACCAGTCGGTGACTGGAGGGAGTCCCCCCACGGTTGATCGCGCTAACCAAGAAGCAGCCACAGTGCTCCTGGAAGTGGCCGTGCCACTCATAGCGGGGGCACCGGTGCTCCCACCTGCCCCCTCTGCCTGTAGTCTGAGTGGAGAGCGCAACTTGACAGCAAGTGTACCGGCACTCTCAGGGGGTGCATGTGCACCCCTGTGCATCACCTATGCATCACCACTGCTGCCGGTGCAGGGGGAATCCCACACTTGTGAGCTACAATTTTAACTCTTGTGTCTAGGAGCCCTGTGAGCTCCTACCTTTGGAAGTGCCTGTTGGTCCCCTGCTGCTGGGACTCTGATCAGCTGATGAGATTCCCAGACACAGGAGTGCATCGTGCACACCTGCAACTGAGAACTCCAATCTTTGTTGGGGCTCTGAGCTGCAGAGGCAAAAAGAGTGTGCTTTGGACACTGGAAGCATTGGTCATGCATTCAATTAAAGGCGTGATAGGAATCAGCCAAAAAAGGTATTATAGATATTTTGTATAGTAACTTTGTTGCTTATTCCTGGTTTTATAACACCATTAATTGTACAAGTCTGTGGCCTGGTCATAATTTAAGACATGATTAACCAGTTGTATCAGGAGCCATAGACAAACAAAAGTAACACACACACACATATACATATACACATACTCACACACACATATACATGAGGGCTGTGTGAAATTTCATGGATGTTTTGTTTCAAAGCTGTTTCAATGCATTTTGAGTTCAAAACAGCAAAACTGAAATAAAAGAAAAGGCTTCAAAACAGCTTCAAAACAAAATGAGGGCACTTGAAATGTTTCAAAAGTTTTGAAACGTTTCAAGTTTTGAAGGCGGGCTTACTTGGCTTTGGCACTGGCAGCAGCAGCCTGCTGTCATCCCACGTGCAGATCCAAGGACCTGTGCCCCCCAGGAGGAGTCTGGCACATCCCCGCAGCCCTCCTGGGGGTGCGGGCTCCTGGATCTGTGGACAGGACGACAGCATGCTGTTGCTGCCAGCTGTGGCCAATGGTAACAGCAATCTTCCTGGCACTGGGCATGGGCTGCACCCAGCACTGGTCCCAGGCCACAGTGGCAGCCTCCTATCATCCAACATGCAGAACTTTGGGCTCCCACCCCCAGGAGGAGTCTGGCACAGCCCTGCAGCCCTCCTGGGGGTGCAGGCCCCGAGATCTGCAAGCCAGATGACAGGAGGCTGCTGCTGCTGGCAAGTGTCACAAGTTTTGTTTTGACCAGTTCACCTCTGCACCTATCTCCTTGAACCTTTGCAAGCTTCCTGTCCTCAGAAGGGGCTACCATCCCTACAATTTTCACCTGAATTAGGCAAGAAATAACAATGTTTTAGGAATTTTCATGATTCCCCATTATAGCCTACAGCTGAAACGGTGAAACATGTCAAAACTGCAAAACAGTTTCAATTAAATGAAATAGAAAAGTGCTTTGAAATGAAACAAAATGATGAAATGGAACACTGTTCCTTTGAAATGGCAAATCAGAAGTCATAATGGAATGGTGCCTTATCAAACAGCCCTAATACACACACACACACACACACACACACACACACACACGCAGACACACGCAGACACACACACAATTTAGGGGTGCATGAAGCTTTGGGTGCTGATTCAATTCAGAGGAGAATTGACCCAGTTTGGCAGCCAAATCCCCAAATCCAAATCATATCTAATCAGGAGACCAGTTAAAGGGTCCAAATCGATT
>NW_017729003.1:18724185-18726697 GCF_001723915.1 Gavialis gangeticus
CAGCAGCAGCCTGCTGTCATCCCACGTGCAGATCCAAGGACCTGTGCCCCCCAGGAGGAGTCTGGCACATCCCCGCAGCCCTCCTGGGGGTGCGGGCTCCTGGATCTGTGGACAGGACGACAGCATGCTGTTGCTGCCAGCTGTGGCCAATGGTAACAGCAATCTTCCTGGCACTGGGCATGGGCTGCACCCAGCACTGGTCCCAGGCCACAGTGGCAGCCTCCTATCATCCAACATGCAGAACTTTGGGCTCCCACCCCCAGGAGGAGTCTGGCACAGCCCTGCAGCCCTCCTGGGGGTGCAGGCCCCGAGATCTGCAAGCCAGATGACAGGAGGCTGCTGCTGCTGGCAAGTGTCACAAGTTTTGTTTTGACCAGTTCACCTCTGCACCTATCTCCTTGAACCTTTGCAAGCTTCCTGTCCTCAGAAGGGGCTACCATCCCTACAATTTTCACCTGAATTAGGCAAGAAATAACAATGTTTTAGGAATTTTCATGATTCCCCATTATAGCCTACAGCTGAAACGGTGAAACATGTCAAAACTGCAAAACAGTTTCAATTAAATGAAATAGAAAAGTGCTTTGAAATGAAACAAAATGATGAAATGGAACACTGTTCCTTTGAAATGGCAAATCAGAAGTCATAATGGAATGGTGCCTTATCAAACAGCCCTAATACACACACACACACACACACACACACACACACACACGCAGACACACGCAGACACACACACAATTTAGGGGTGCATGAAGCTTTGGGTGCTGATTCAATTCAGAGGAGAATTGACCCAGTTTGGCAGCCAAATCCCCAAATCCAAATCATATCTAATCAGGAGACCAGTTAAAGGGTCCAAATCGATTCAGAAAAGATTTGGACAGCTTCAACAATTTCGGCAGTCCCTGCTGGCTGTTGCAGGGAGCTGGACCCAGACTCATAGTTTTCATAAACATTAGGGCTGCAAGAGACCTCAGAAGATCATCGAGTCCAGCCCCCTGCCCCAGGGGCAAGAAGTCAGCAGGGTTCATAGAGTCCCAGCATGATAAACATCCAAATGTCTCCTGAAGGTGTTCAAACTAGGTGCTTGAACCACCCCCGACAGCAGTCTATTCCAAACTTTGGAGGCTCAGACTGTAAAGAAGTTCTTCCTATGTCCAGCCTGAAATGATCATGAAGGAGTTTGTGACCATTTGACCTTGTCATCCCTTGGGGTGCTCTGATGAACAGACATGCCCCCAGATCCTGGTGAGCACCCTTGATAAACTTATAGGTAGCCATCAGATCACCCCTTAGCCTGCACTTTTCTAGGCTGAAGAGTCCCATAGCTCTCAGCCTCTCATCATAAGGTCTGTTTTCCTGGCCACTGATCATGTGTGTGGCTCTTCTCTGGACTCTATCAAGCTTCTTCACATCCTTTTTGAATTGTGGGGCCCAAAATGGGAGGCAGTACTCCAGCTGCAGCCTCACCAAGGCCAAGCATAATGGGAGAATGACATCCTGGAATTTGCTTGAGAAGCATTTATGGATGCAAGCCAGCATTTTGCTCGCTTTAGTAGCTGTAGCATCACACTGAAGGCTCATGTTCATCTTGTGGTCAATCATGACCCCCAAGTCCCTTTCATCCATAGTGCTAGCCAGCGTAGCACTGCTGAGCCTATAAGCATGCTGCAGGTTTTTC
Organism: Gavialis gangeticus; assembly: GCF_001723915.1. Taxonomy (NCBI): domain Eukaryota; kingdom Metazoa; phylum Chordata; order Crocodylia; family Gavialidae; genus Gavialis; species Gavialis gangeticus. The sequence continues at coordinate 18,725,864 of NW_017729003.1, forward strand.
TTCCCAAGGTGGAGAAGCTTGCATTTTTCATTGTTAAACACCATCAGGTTCATGTCCACCCATTTCCTGAGCCTGTCAAGGTCATCCTGGATCACCTTCCTGTCCTCAGGTGTGGATGCTTTACCCCAGAGTTTGGCGTCACTGGCAAACTTGGCCAGTCCAATTCTGATACCGATGTACACATAATTAATGAAGATGTTGAATAGTATAGGCCCAAGGACAGAGCCTTGAGGGACCCCACTAGTCAAAGCACACCACAACAATTGACTTCCATGAACCACCACCCTCTGGGTCTGACCACAGAGCCAATTCCCCATCCAGTGGATCGTGCTGTGGCCAAGGCCACAGTTAGCCAGTTTTGCTAAGAGGTGATCACAGGATACCAGATCAAAGGATTTTTAAAAGTCAAGATATACGACATCAATCTCTTCCCCCTTGTCCAGGTGATTGATCACCTGGTCATAAATGAAATAATATTGGTCAAGCAAGGCCTACCCAGAACAAACCCGTGCTGGCTATCCCTCAGGATGTTGCCATCAGCCAGTCTGTTAAGAATGGCCTCTTTGATGATCTTTTCTAAGACCTTCCGTGGGATAAAGGTCAGGCTGATTGACCTGCAGTTTGCCAGATCCACTTTCCTCCCTTTCTTGAAGATAGGCACCACATTGGCTTTCTTCCAATCTTCAGGCTCTTCACCAGAGAACGAGAAGTTCTCAAGGATCTGTGCCAGAGGCTTAGCTATGATGCTTGCCAGCTCCCTGAGTACCCTGGGGTATAGATTGTCAGAGCTGGCTGACTTGAAGGTGTCCAGCCTCTCAAGGTGTTCCTTCACGA
>NW_017729003.1:18731697-18733854 GCF_001723915.1 Gavialis gangeticus
ACACACACACACACACACACACACACACACACACGCAGACACACGCAGACACACACACAATTTAGGGGTGCATGAAGCTTTGGGTGCTGATTCAATTCAGAGGAGAATTGACCCAGTTTGGCAGCCAAATCCCCAAATCCAAATCATATCTAATCAGGAGACCAGTTAAAGGGTCCAAATCGATTCAGAAAAGATTTGGACAGCTTCAACAATTTCGGCAGTCCCTGCTGGCTGTTGCAGGGAGCTGGACCCAGACTCATAGTTTTCATAAACATTAGGGCTGCAAGAGACCTCAGAAGATCATCGAGTCCAGCCCCCTGCCCCAGGGGCAAGAAGTCAGCAGGGTTCATAGAGTCCCAGCATGATAAACATCCAAATGTCTCCTGAAGGTGTTCAAACTAGGTGCTTGAACCACCCCCGACAGCAGTCTATTCCAAACTTTGGAGGCTCAGACTGTAAAGAAGTTCTTCCTATGTCCAGCCTGAAATGATCATGAAGGAGTTTGTGACCATTTGACCTTGTCATCCCTTGGGGTGCTCTGATGAACAGACATGCCCCCAGATCCTGGTGAGCACCCTTGATAAACTTATAGGTAGCCATCAGATCACCCCTTAGCCTGCACTTTTCTAGGCTGAAGAGTCCCATAGCTCTCAGCCTCTCATCATAAGGTCTGTTTTCCTGGCCACTGATCATGTGTGTGGCTCTTCTCTGGACTCTATCAAGCTTCTTCACATCCTTTTTGAATTGTGGGGCCCAAAATGGGAGGCAGTACTCCAGCTGCAGCCTCACCAAGGCCAAGCATAATGGGAGAATGACATCCTGGAATTTGCTTGAGAAGCATTTATGGATGCAAGCCAGCATTTTGCTCGCTTTAGTAGCTGTAGCATCACACTGAAGGCTCATGTTCATCTTGTGGTCAATCATGACCCCCAAGTCCCTTTCATCCATAGTGCTAGCCAGCGTAGCACTGCTGAGCCTATAAGCATGCTGCAGGTTTTTCTTCCCAAGGTGGAGAAGCTTGCATTTTTCATTGTTAAACACCATCAGGTTCATGTCCACCCATTTCCTGAGCCTGTCAAGGTCATCCTGGATCACCTTCCTGTCCTCAGGTGTGGATGCTTTACCCCAGAGTTTGGCGTCACTGGCAAACTTGGCCAGTCCAATTCTGATACCGATGTACACATAATTAATGAAGATGTTGAATAGTATAGGCCCAAGGACAGAGCCTTGAGGGACCCCACTAGTCAAAGCACACCACAACAATTGACTTCCATGAACCACCACCCTCTGGGTCTGACCACAGAGCCAATTCCCCATCCAGTGGATCGTGCTGTGGCCAAGGCCACAGTTAGCCAGTTTTGCTAAGAGGTGATCACAGGATACCAGATCAAAGGATTTTTAAAAGTCAAGATATACGACATCAATCTCTTCCCCCTTGTCCAGGTGATTGATCACCTGGTCATAAATGAAATAATATTGGTCAAGCAAGGCCTACCCAGAACAAACCCGTGCTGGCTATCCCTCAGGATGTTGCCATCAGCCAGTCTGTTAAGAATGGCCTCTTTGATGATCTTTTCTAAGACCTTCCGTGGGATAAAGGTCAGGCTGATTGACCTGCAGTTTGCCAGATCCACTTTCCTCCCTTTCTTGAAGATAGGCACCACATTGGCTTTCTTCCAATCTTCAGGCTCTTCACCAGAGAACGAGAAGTTCTCAAGGATCTGTGCCAGAGGCTTAGCTATGATGCTTGCCAGCTCCCTGAGTACCCTGGGGTATAGATTGTCAGAGCTGGCTGACTTGAAGGTGTCCAGCCTCTCAAGGTGTTCCTTCACGAGGTCAGCATTGATGAAGGGTAAGGAATCTCCTTCATGTGGGCCTTCCTGTCGTGTAATGGGCAGGAGCGTCCCATGGGACTGATGAAAGACTGACACATAGTACACATTTAGCAAGTTGGCTTTTTTCTGGGCATCGGTTGTAAATTGTCCCTTCTGGTTTAGCAGGGGTCCAACTTTGTCCTTGCTTTTCCTCTGGCTCCCCACATATCTAAAAAAGGACTTTTTTTTTTTGTCTTTGATGCTTGTAGCTAGTTGGAGTTCTGTCACAGCCTTGAGTTTCCTAGTTTGCTCCCTGCAGGTCCAGAACAGTGTACAATATTCC
>NW_017729003.1:18738854-18741114 GCF_001723915.1 Gavialis gangeticus
CAGAAGATCATCGAGTCCAGCCCCCTGCCCCAGGGGCAAGAAGTCAGCAGGGTTCATAGAGTCCCAGCATGATAAACATCCAAATGTCTCCTGAAGGTGTTCAAACTAGGTGCTTGAACCACCCCCGACAGCAGTCTATTCCAAACTTTGGAGGCTCAGACTGTAAAGAAGTTCTTCCTATGTCCAGCCTGAAATGATCATGAAGGAGTTTGTGACCATTTGACCTTGTCATCCCTTGGGGTGCTCTGATGAACAGACATGCCCCCAGATCCTGGTGAGCACCCTTGATAAACTTATAGGTAGCCATCAGATCACCCCTTAGCCTGCACTTTTCTAGGCTGAAGAGTCCCATAGCTCTCAGCCTCTCATCATAAGGTCTGTTTTCCTGGCCACTGATCATGTGTGTGGCTCTTCTCTGGACTCTATCAAGCTTCTTCACATCCTTTTTGAATTGTGGGGCCCAAAATGGGAGGCAGTACTCCAGCTGCAGCCTCACCAAGGCCAAGCATAATGGGAGAATGACATCCTGGAATTTGCTTGAGAAGCATTTATGGATGCAAGCCAGCATTTTGCTCGCTTTAGTAGCTGTAGCATCACACTGAAGGCTCATGTTCATCTTGTGGTCAATCATGACCCCCAAGTCCCTTTCATCCATAGTGCTAGCCAGCGTAGCACTGCTGAGCCTATAAGCATGCTGCAGGTTTTTCTTCCCAAGGTGGAGAAGCTTGCATTTTTCATTGTTAAACACCATCAGGTTCATGTCCACCCATTTCCTGAGCCTGTCAAGGTCATCCTGGATCACCTTCCTGTCCTCAGGTGTGGATGCTTTACCCCAGAGTTTGGCGTCACTGGCAAACTTGGCCAGTCCAATTCTGATACCGATGTACACATAATTAATGAAGATGTTGAATAGTATAGGCCCAAGGACAGAGCCTTGAGGGACCCCACTAGTCAAAGCACACCACAACAATTGACTTCCATGAACCACCACCCTCTGGGTCTGACCACAGAGCCAATTCCCCATCCAGTGGATCGTGCTGTGGCCAAGGCCACAGTTAGCCAGTTTTGCTAAGAGGTGATCACAGGATACCAGATCAAAGGATTTTTAAAAGTCAAGATATACGACATCAATCTCTTCCCCCTTGTCCAGGTGATTGATCACCTGGTCATAAATGAAATAATATTGGTCAAGCAAGGCCTACCCAGAACAAACCCGTGCTGGCTATCCCTCAGGATGTTGCCATCAGCCAGTCTGTTAAGAATGGCCTCTTTGATGATCTTTTCTAAGACCTTCCGTGGGATAAAGGTCAGGCTGATTGACCTGCAGTTTGCCAGATCCACTTTCCTCCCTTTCTTGAAGATAGGCACCACATTGGCTTTCTTCCAATCTTCAGGCTCTTCACCAGAGAACGAGAAGTTCTCAAGGATCTGTGCCAGAGGCTTAGCTATGATGCTTGCCAGCTCCCTGAGTACCCTGGGGTATAGATTGTCAGAGCTGGCTGACTTGAAGGTGTCCAGCCTCTCAAGGTGTTCCTTCACGAGGTCAGCATTGATGAAGGGTAAGGAATCTCCTTCATGTGGGCCTTCCTGTCGTGTAATGGGCAGGAGCGTCCCATGGGACTGATGAAAGACTGACACATAGTACACATTTAGCAAGTTGGCTTTTTTCTGGGCATCGGTTGTAAATTGTCCCTTCTGGTTTAGCAGGGGTCCAACTTTGTCCTTGCTTTTCCTCTGGCTCCCCACATATCTAAAAAAGGACTTTTTTTTTTTGTCTTTGATGCTTGTAGCTAGTTGGAGTTCTGTCACAGCCTTGAGTTTCCTAGTTTGCTCCCTGCAGGTCCAGAACAGTGTACAATATTCCTCCTTGGAGGTAGATCCAGTCCTCCATCCTTTGTAGGTCTTTCTTTTTAGATGCAGGAGGTCCACTAGTTCTCTGCAGAGCCAAGGGGTTGGATGTGCTCTTTTTGTGTCTTTCCTCTGAAATGGAACAGACTTTGTTTGTGCATCCAGGATTGCTCCCTTGGGGAGCAACCACTCATCCTGAACTCCCCTCCCCATTTGGGTTGTGGTCTTTTAGGGTCGCACTGCAAAGCCTCCTGAACTTTTCAAAGTCACCTTTCCCAAAGTCCCCCATTTCCAACTCCATGCTGGTAAGTACCGGGTGGGGGAGGGGGAGGGTTGTAGGAGGGGGAAAGGGACCATGGGCAGTACCCCTCTCAAGCCCCATCCCCTGCCTTCTCCCCCAGTCCCCCTGAGT
>NW_017729003.1:18741125-18741369 GCF_001723915.1 Gavialis gangeticus
AAAATGACAGCCATAAGGACCCCCCTCTCCTCCCGCTCTCCCCAACTCTCAGCCCTTAAAAAAAAAATCCACAGTAACCAGCTGCTGCAGCAGCCTTGAGGCTTCAGAGGGCTTGTGGCAGAGCTCCCCATTTAATGTGGGGTAGCAGGGGGCAGCGGGGCGTAGCGCAGATTGCCCCCCACCTGGCAGAAGCATATGAGTTGGGCTTTTTTTCTCTCTCTTTTTTTTTTTTTTAAAGGGCCAG
>NW_017729003.1:18741615-18770040 GCF_001723915.1 Gavialis gangeticus
AGTTGGGGTGGGTGGGGTTGCCATGGGGTGGGCTGGGAGGGTGGACAGGGGCCAGGGGTCTCATGGAAGAGCCCCCCACATGGCATGGGGCAGTGGGGAGTCAGCAGGGATTACCTCCCAAAGTGGCAGCAGCTGGTGAGTGGGGGGATTCTATTTTTTTTTTTTTAAAGAGCCAACAGCTGGAAACCATTGAGAGTGGGTGGGGGATCAGGCTAATTCAGAGATGTGGCCAATTCAGTGGTGGCCAAATCTTTTAAATTAGAATTGGCTGAATTGATTCAGGACAGTGATTCAAATCAACACATTGAATCACTGTCTCCCAAATTGGCCAAATCCGAATCCCAAGTGAATACTAGCCACTTCACATAGGTCTAGTACACACACACACACACACACACACACACATATTCTAATATTATAAAAGCCTTAATCTGTCTCTGTCTGTCCATAACTCTATTTGCACTCTGACTGGCTGACTGAAACTGTTCGGGTAGGAGGTGGCAGTGTGGCAGAGCCCCCTCTCTGCCCCCCCCCCCCGGCTCCTTTGAGGTGGTGGCAAAGGAGCAGATGGAACTAAGGGGTAAGGCCAGCAGCACTGGCCTTGCCCCTCACTCCGTGCTCCCTGCAGGTGGTGATGATGGAGCGGAGGGTGGGTGGCACCACTGAAGCTTGTCTTACCTCCACCCTTACTCCTTGAAGGTAGCAACAGTGGCACAGGTGGGGGAGTGGGGTCAGGATGCCACGGCATGGGGGGGCAAGGCCAATGGTGATGGCCTTGGCCCACCCCTTCCCCCATTCATCGTTACTGCCTGCAGGTCCAACACAGAGGCAGTTGGGGAAGAAGCAGGCCCAATTCAGGTGCAGGGAGGAGTGGGTGCACCACAGCAGTGGGGGGATGGGAGAAGCGGGCCCAAACCTGACATGGGTGGGGGAGGAGGAGTGAGCCCAGGGCAGGGGAGAAGCTGGCACACCACAGTGGTGAGGGGTCCAGACTGCCCCAATGCGGCAGTGGTGGGGGGAGGGGAAGAATGGGTCTCTCCCCCAGCTTGGGTCTGGGCCTACTCCTTCTCCACTGCCCTCCCCCGCATCAACCCCAAGCCCACTCCTCCCACCCCCTGCTGCCATTTCATCAGCCTGGGGCTTCTGCTTTCCCCCCTCCCCACACCGTGATGAGCTGGCTTCTCTGCACCCTTGGACCTGGTCCTCCCCCATACTGGGCCTAGGCCCACTACTCCCAGCCTCCCATTGCTGTAGCAGGGAGGGGGAGAGCTGTCCTAGACCCTAAGCATCAGGAGGGAAAGGGGGAGCAGACTCAGGTGGGGAGCCCCGGTTCCCCACACCATCATTCTTGACAAGCAATTGGCTAGTATACACACACACACAAATATATATATGTTCCATACCTGGGCCTTTGCCTACTGGGAAGATTCATTCATTGACTTAAGTTGTAATTCAGGAAAATAACAAACAAGGGTTTTGTTGGGTATGTACAACTTATACATCTTATTGGTGTCTACTAGGGCTGTGCAAAATTTTGCTGGGTGTTTTGTTTCAATGCTATTTTGACTCATTTTCAGCTCGAAACAGTGAAATTAAAATCAAATGAAGGACTTTGAAACAGCTTCAGAATGAAACAAGGGTAGTTTCACATGAAGTCTCCATGAAGGAGATGTGAAATAAATGAATCTCTGGATCTATAGAACTTATCTATATGCCTTAATAGTAAGTCCTAAGGAAGACGAGACTGATAAAGTATCTGTCACCCATTGCTAACATGCTCCAGAGCTATAGTTTTGCTGATAATCCTGTTTTAGATGATTTTCCAGCAGCTGAAAGCAAGCATGGGGAAGTCCAGACCAGCCTCATAATTTTATTTCTGGTTCTGTAGGGCAAGACTCAAATGTGTGGAGCATGCACACTTTCATCCTCCATAAGATTCACCAGAAAAGCCTATGGAGAGCTGTACAAATGTACTTATGGGCTAAGTACAGAAGTTCAAAAAGCCTGAGGTGGAACTGATTCAATCTTTGCAGGTTTTTCTAAGCTGCTTAGATTGAACTCATAACAAACTGAACAAATGTTGAGCATTCAGGTGGCCAAGAAAGGCAGAAGCCTGACTTGTCCCAGGAGTCTTGGGACACTCATGTCTGACACACCTCATACCAGACACTGTCAAAATTTGCTGAACCCAAGAGATTGGCAGCCCATGCCTGATTGGCTGCTGGGTACATGCCCCCATCCCCTGCTGTCAGCTGCAAGCAGGGGGCGATCCAGTAGATAATATCTCTCCAACCCTGCCCCCTGGCCAGCCTCTCACCTCTCTGAAAGGAGGCAAGGGGGGACATGCACCCCCCGCAGTCAGATGGGGGGGGCAGTGCCAACCCAGGGAGATAGATGGCAAGGGGGTGGGGTTGAAGCAATCCTAGACCAGCATGCTGGGCTGCAAGGGGACAAAAAGCCCCCACCACAGGGGTTTTCCTGCTACCATACTGTGCAGACTCCTGCTCGAGGGGGCAGTGCTGGGCTGGGAAGGTTGGTTCCCCCCTCTCCCCTCACCTCTTAGAGAGGTAGGCAGTAGCTGAGGTGTGGGGTTGGGGAGATCCCAGCCAAGATTACTGGGCTTTTTCCCCCCTGCACTAGGCAGACCTGGGCTAGAGGACCTGCGATCTAGGTTGGGGAGATTAGGGGAGAGATAGAGTCTGCCTCTACCTCTCAATATGGGTTTCTTACTTAAGTTTTGTGTGGAAGCTATTATTTTTTACATATTATGAAAGGTTCTAATTGCAGCTTCATTTGTTATGGTTTATTAGCCTTTAAAGTAATAATGAATAAAATAATGTGCATTTCTGCAGCCTCTTTAATTATCTTAAATATCTAAACATCTCAAAACACTTTCAGAAAGTTTCATTTAAAAAAAAAAAACAATGAGCTTCTGCATCTTTGATTCCAATCAATGAGACACATAGGAGTTTAATTATAAGGCTTTAATATGAAAATATCCTGTATCAGAGACCAAATAAACTTTTGCATAGCCAGAATCATGACAAAGTCTACACAATTCACCAGCAGACTCTCTATATGCCTAAAGAGGGCTGTTTGTGCATGAAAGTTTGCAAAGAACAATTTTCCAGCTGTTTAGTTGGTCTAATAAAACATATAAAATCTACCCAAAGAACCTTGTCTGCTTATGTCCTTAGACCAACATAGCTACAACCAACTACCCCTAAAAATTAATATCTTTGCCTACTAATTGCCAGTTCAGATTTCCAGTATTTGAGAAAGAGATATTGGAGAAACACCAAGAAAGTGTTTCAAACCCTTCTTTAATAACCCTGTTCTGTTAAATCAACATGGAGCAACTGATTGTGAAAAATCAGTAAATAATATTCATGTAATTCATTACATCTTTATTACGTTGATTTAAAAAGAGTTATTTAGCACTTATTCTAAACTGAGCATTGAATCAACACTTCATCAGCTTCATCTAAACAAACAAGGATCAAGCAATGTAATTTAGGGCTTTAATTTCATGCATAAAACAAAAGCTGCATAAGTTTGTCTTTTTATTGGACAATAGATTTTTTCTTTATGATTTCCCCTCCTCCCAGACATATATTATTTATAATACTACAGGAAAAAATGTATGACATAATTAATCAGTGAACTTTCTGGCCCTGATTAGATGGAGTGGTTGATCACATGGGCCAGCAAAATCAATGGATATGAAAGAATATTTACTATGCTGCAATATTGGCAAATATTTTATAGAATTAAGAATTGTGTGAACAGCTCTCTTGATTTTGCTACCTCAGAGGATTAAATATTCATTTATCAGAAACCAAGCAAAAACTGTTTATTAAATATTTGAAAGTAGAAATAACTTTGAGATAAAGATTAGACAGAAATAAATCTGATGTTTGAATGCTGTATTACATTATTACATGTGCTTCTGTCATCTTAATGTTTTCAAGTAGCAATTCCTCTTCAGAAGTCACAAGGAGTGTTTATTTTAAATAAGACCTGAGTCACTCTTTCCTCTGACCTATCATTTAATTTAGATCTGGTACAGTCTACTTCTTGCTCACAAATGAGCTTATTCAACCAAGCAATAATGAAGATGCCAATTTTAAAACACTTAATGAGAATCTAGAAGTCCTGATTCAAAATTAGGACACCTTTTTCTAGCTGGTCATTAACTGCCAGGAAATAACTGGTCCTCTGCCTCTTCAAGTTATGTTCCCCTTGATTCTTTTTAAAGTAAAGGATAATGAAACATTGCATGTACCATTTTATTAACTTGAAAGTTAATCATGCCTTTGGTTACAGCATTCTGATCATTGACTAGTAGCTACAAAACAGTAACTACTAACATTATTTCAAGGATTATTAAAGCCTTCAGAACAGCAACAGCTAGTTAAACTCCCAATATAAAGTAGTCAACACATTCAGAAATACACAAAAAAAGAATAGTTTTTAAGCCAATGTATAAAGAACATTTTAAAAGGGAAAACTTACAATTATTAAAAACTATTAGAAGACAAACCCAAATCTTTCACAAATATTATGTGACGCTGTTAACTATTTACATGCTAGTGTTTCAAAACAGCCGATATTTTGCTATATCATTTATAACATATTGTGGTTAAAATTTTCTTGGTTTTCCTACTGCAAGTATGTAATACCAGTATAAAAAAAAGTTGCTATTTCTCTGCTAACTTAGCCACTACAGCAGGGGCAGGTAAAATATGGCCCACAGGCTGGATCCAGCCTGCCAGACCATTCTATCCAGCCTGTGCCCCCCCCATTTAGAAAATTAATATTTATCTGCCCCTGGCTGCCTGTCAAAAATACCAGGAGCCAGCAGCAGTAGGACCCAGTGGAAGATGGTGGAAGGACTAAGCAGCCACAGAAGCAAGGCTGGCTTGGCCCTGCCCCACCCCCAACCACCCCCCTCCACCCCATCAGAAGCCTCTGCCTTGCAGAAGCTGCTGGTCTGGGACCCTGGGGCTGTTCCTGCCTCCCTGTGCCAGAGGGAAATTCAGATAAGGAGGGGGAGGGGTGGGAGGCAGGGGAGGACCATGGGCAATTGCCCCAGTCCTCAGGGCCAGGCTTGGCTGGCTCCTGCAGTCCCGGCACTGCTCCTGGGAACCACATGGTGTTGAAGTAGCCAGCAAGTGGTGGGGGGAGTGGGGAAATAGCTGCAGAAAGCGGGGGGGGGGGGGAAAAGGGCAGCCAGCGGGTGTGTAGAGCACAGCAACAGCATGGGGAGCATGGGGCCCTCACCAGTGTCTTGGGGACTGTTCTGGTAGGGCCTAGGGTGGGGCAGAAGGAGCACAGAGCCCATGCTGGCTCCCCCCCCTCCCTGCTGGTGCAGCCCAACCCAGCTCCATAGGGTCCATGCCAGCACATGCCCCACCCTGGGGGACTTCTGGTTGCAAAGGTCAAGGGTTAGAGGGTGGGACTTCTGGTCCCAAGATGGTGACCAGGAGGCAGGGCACCTGCCAAGGGGTGGGGCTATACTTGCAGCCCTGAATGACTTGCCAAAACTTGGTAAGTGGCCCTCCACCCAAAATAATTGCCTGCCACTGCCTTCCAGAAATGCCTGAAGCTAGATAACGGGAGAACAAAAAGTGGGACACCACCATCCTATTCCGTTAGGTTTGAAATCTGTTAACATAAAATACACATAAATAGAAAATCACAATTAAAATCCACACATTCTCTCTCAATATGTTTTTCCATATGTTCTAAATATAGAAAAAATGACTTATAACTCCAAAACAGGTTCATACTTATCTTTATTTGTATACTGGCAAGAGAAGAAGCAAGTTCTCTATAATGGATCGTATGAACAGTATAGAACCACAGGGTGCCTGTAGACTAGCAGGTCACCTGCTCCAACAAGTATGCAAGCACTGTAGAGTGACATCTTTGTCAACAGAGTAAGCACTCTTTTTCCAAACACTCTTTTGAAATTTAGCCATGGTGTTGCCTGTCTTTCCAATGCGAGCATTCATTTCAGCTTTCAAGCCAAGATTTTGTGAAATGGTGGAGCCCAAATAAGTGAATTTTCAACCACTTCCAGGCTACCTCCTGTATTAGTGCAATATAATGAATGCATTTGTGGGAGATTTAAAGTAATGGAGATGATTTTGTCAATTCTACTACATTATTTAAATATTGTTAATTTCTTACATATTTGACTTATTTCAGACTTGCATAATGCCTTACTGAGAGCAAAGTTCTTCAAGTAGCATAATAAAATAGAAGAACTGCTCCATTTTATAGCATCCTTTTATAAAATCCAATTTTATAGTGTCCTTTTCACTATTTCAATTCACTAAAATGATACACATTTCATGAAGGATTCTCTGTAAAGTAAAACAAATGTACAGGCTTGCTCTCAAACTCTAGGTTATGCCTACTACATTTTTAAAATATCCATATCTCTTGATACTCTTGCTACTATTAGGAGAAATGAAGTAGAGAACATCTCACCATTGTACATTACTCCTCTGTAAGAAAATTAAGTACTCCAACTATAATAGTTATAGTAGATCATCACCTGACATTTTCTTCTGCTTCATTCTAAGTAATTCTGAATATCCATGTTCCACATTATTATATTTAAATGTATATACAAATTACCCATTTAACTGCTCAGAGACTGTGGTCATAAGTCCACTTTAGAATTCAATTAAATGGACAAAAATACCAAGGACAAAAGCCTAGCAGGTTTCAAGAAAAAAAAGATTTAAATGAAAAATGAACACACCCAAAGTTAGAGTAGCAACAATTAAAAAAAGGAAAAAAAGCACCTTTGGAAGCAGCCCTTATGCTTCAAGGTATAAGTCAAGCTCAACTAATAGGAATTAGAGAGTAAAATGGTCTCCTCTGCATGAGTTGTTCATAATTGCCCACTTCATTCTTTCTTCTTCTTGCCCCTGAAACATCTCACACAGGATTAGCCTGCATAAACTATTGGCCCAATTGTGTAGCAGGTCACACAGTCACATGCTGACAAATCTTTTAGTAAGCAAAAAAAAGACACAGAACTCCTGTTAGGTGGCTTTGTTTTGTTTTCTATGTTGTACAACAGCCATGAATTAAGTTTTCCCTAAATAGGTTTGCATAATGTGTAGTCAGATTTCATAGCCAGCTGAAATTTATTATGTGCACTAGAAAGCCAAGGACCCCTGAGACTGATTGGAGTCCTGAAGTAATGTGAGCACTAAATACTTTAACTGTGAGCAAAGTGCTTCAATAAACCTTGATTCTTTCTTACTGTATCTTTATATTGCATCCTAATGTATAAATCAATGAACGTGCTCCATCAGGATCAAATAAAGAACTGTGAACGTTGTTAAAACTAATAAATTTTACTGATATTTATTCATTATTTTTAAAGTGTTATAAAAGTACTAAGTCATTCTTACAGCATATCAGAAAATGTCCTAAATATTTTTATAATTTATATATGGTAAATTCTAAATTAAGAAGAGGTAAAAAAGTTGAAAACAAGCAAACCAAACAAAAAACCATAAACTCTGAACTGTAACTAGTTTTTTAGGGTGAGGCTAGAGGGAAAGTCACATAAGTGATTTTGGAGCCCAAACTCATTTTCAAAATAGTGACAATCACTAACTGGTCATATCTACAGTCAAAATTTATGGTGCCCTTCATCTTAGTGTTCCCAAGCACACCATATTGCCCCAAGGTGGGCTCTCTCAAACTGAAAGCTGTGTAGCCTCATTTACACAGAGCTGTAGCAAGGCTAATTAGGAATTTTGAGTGACAGAACAAGTTAGCACATCCCCATGCTGAAAAGGGCCCTCATCCATTCTGAATAGACATGGCAACACTGCTTCCAGTTTAGGAGGGAGACTACCCAGAAGGTCATGTGTTTGAGGACCTTATCGATGGGCAGAGTAAAGATAGCATGTAGAAGCTATAGACTATACAGGCGGGATAGGATGGGAAGGAAAGGTGGGGGTGTGGCACTCTATGTCAAACAGCAATACACATCCTCAACAAACAGCATGGGGTCAGAGGAGGGGCAGACTGAAGTGCTCTGGGTTAGAATACAAGGGGGTCAGAGGGAAAGGGATTTAATGGTGGGTGTCTACTACAGACCACCCAACCAAAGGGAAGAGCTGGACCAGGAATTCTCAGTTCAGTTCACAGAGGCAGTTAAATCAAGGGATGCGGTCATCATGGGTGACCTAAACTACCCAGACATCTGCTGGGAGGAGCAGTCAGCTAGATCTGACTGCTCACATAGCTTCCTAGCTGAGATACAGGACCTCCACCTAACCCAGGAGGTGCACATTCCCACCAGGGGGAATGCCTTGCTGCACCTGGCCTTGGCCACAGGCAATGACCTGGTGAAGGGGATGCAGGTTCCTGACCATCTGGGTGATAGCGGATCATTGCCTACTGAAATTCACCATCCAGCACAGGGTGTCAAAGGCCTGCAGCAAGGCAGCAACCCTGGACTTCAGGAGGGCCAATTTCAATGAATTAAGGAGATTAGTTTGGGGAGGCACTGAAGTCCCGGTGGGGAGGGGAGTTGGGAGTCCAAGAGGAGTTGTCATTCCTTAAGGAGACGATCCTCTGAGCCCAAAGGACGACAATCCCAATGTGAGTCAAAGGGGACAAGAGTGCTCAAAAGCCCCTATGGTTCACCAAAGGCATTCAGGATCACCTGAAAGCTAAAAAGGAGCCATACACCCAGTGGAAGGGAGGGGCCATCACCAAAGAGGATTACACCTCCATTGCTCGAGACTGTAGGGAAGCTGTTAGGAGGGCTAAGGCAGACACAGAACTGGGACTAGTGACCCAGATCAAAGTCAACAAGAAGTCCTTTTTTAATACGTAAGTAGTAAAAAGAAGACACTGGGTAACATGGGGCCCCTGCAGGACACGCTTGGCAATCTGGTGGTTGCAGATTTAACAAACTGCTCTTTAACAAATTCTTTGCCTCCATATTTCTGAGCAGGGACCAGGACATCCCTCCCATTGGAATCCTGGATGAAATCAGGAGGGGCATAGCCAGGGTCAGAGAGGACCTGGTCAGGGAACTTCTGGTGGGACTGGACATCTTCAAATTGGCAGGTCCAGATGATCTCCACCCAAGGGTACTGAGGGAATTGGCAGAGGACATTGCAGCCCCACTGGCACAGTTCTATGAGCACTTGTGGTGCTCTGGAGACATGCCAGAGGATTGGAAAAGGGCCAAGGCGGACCCCATTTTCAAAAAAGGGAGGAAGGAGGACCCAGGAAAGCACAGGCCTGTTAGTCTTACCTCAGTCCTGGGGAAGCTCTTTGAGAAAATTGTCCAGGAGTACATCTCTGAGGGACCAGCAGGGGAGAATATGCTCAGGGGCAACCAACATGGCTTCAGTAGAGGCAGGTCCTGTCAGACCAACCTGGTGGCCTTCTACGAGCAGGTCACAAAATCCTTGGATGCAGGTGCCACGGTGGACGTAGTTTTTCTGGACTTTGGGAAGGCCTTTGACATTGTCTCTTATCCCATTATCATCAAAAAATAAGGCAACTGTGGTGTCAATGCCTACACAGTCAGATGGGTCACAAATTGGCTGGAGGGCCATACCCAGAGATTGGTGGTGGATGGGTCAGTTTCAACCTGGAGAGAAGTGAGAAGTGGGAAGTGGGGTTCCCCAGGGCTTGGTCCTCAGGCCCGCACTGTTCAACTTCTTCATTACTGACTTGGATAAGGGGGTGAATAGCACCTTGTTCAAGTTCACGGATGACACTAAGATGTGGGGAGAAGTGGGCATGTTAGAAGGGAGGGACAGGCTGCAACTAGATCTAGACAGGTAACAGGGGTAGGCGGATGAGAACAGGATGGGATTCCATACTGACAAGTGCAAGATACTCCACCTGAGGAGGAAGAACCAGCAGCATACCTATAGGCTGGGGAACTCCCTTCTTGTCAGCACAGAGGTAGAGAAGGACCTTGGAGTCATTATTGATTCCAAGATGAACATGGGCCGCCAATGTGAGGTCCAGTAGGGCCAACCACACCTTGTCATGCATCCACAGATGCATCATGAGCAGGTCCAAGGAGGTGATCCTCTCCCTCTATGCAACATTCGCCAGGCCACAGTTGGAGTAATGCATCTAGTTCTGGGCACCGCTCTTCAGGAGGGATGTGGACAGGAATGAGAGGGTCCAGAGGAGGGCCACTCACATGACCAGGGGGCAGCAGGGCAGACCCTATGAGGAGAGGCTATGGGACCTGAACCTGTTTAGCCTTCACAAGAGAATGCTGAGAGGGGATCTGGTCCCTGTCTATAAACTTACCATGGGAACCAGCAGGGAATGGGAGAGACCCTGTACCCCCAAGCACTACCAGGAGTAACTAGGAATAATGGCCGTAAGTTGACTGAGAGTAGCTTCAGGTTGAACATTATAAGGCACTTCTTCACAGTCAGGGCGACTAGGATCTGGAGCCAACTTCCAAGGAAAGTGGTGCTGGCTCCTACCCTGGCATTCTTCAAAAGGAGGCTAGATAATTACCTTGCCGGGGTCATTTAACCCCAGCATTCTTTCTTGACCATGGCTTGATGATCTGCTCAGGTCCCTTCCAACCCTAGCAACTATGAAATTATCAGTTTTATTTTATATGTGTAAAAGAATTTTAAAGTCAATCTTTGTTATCATTCTTTTTGTTCCTTCTAGGCTATTTCTGATATAACTCTCATTTTCCTGGATGCAAGCCAGTGATTTTGAGGACTTTATTAATGCACACTGTAATTTTTGGTATAGTGATTTCTGTTTAATTAACTTTTCTTTACATCTTGCTATATAGTCAATAATACTGCTGAAATATGAGCATTATCAATAAAATATTCTTTTAGAAATTGTACTTACTATTATAGTCTTATCCGCCTGCTAATACATAACATCTCATACCGTGTGTCCTTGAGAACTTGTTCCAATTTTAATTAAAATCCTTCAAAGTTATGATGTTGTCTTCTTTCCGAAGTTTATTCTACAGGCTGTCAGACCTCTCAGCTTTTGTCCTAATGATCATCATCTGTTTTAGATTTCATTTTCTGTTTTGTTTTGTTTTTAACACATTGAAGTCAATGGCTAATATTTTTTATCTTTTCACAGATTGTTAAACTTTGTTCTCACCTCTGGCATCTGGCCTTAATTTTTTGCTTATACCCATTTCTGTAAACATTTGGATAAAAAGAACCCATTAATACCAATAGTGAAATAATGTTAAAATGCTACCCTCTGTTAAAATCATTGAACAAAACTTTATCTAGTGTTTACAATTCAAGAACATCTGGGGGAATATGGTAAAAAACGTAACATTATCTGTAAATCCTTGACTTGCAAAACTAAGACTGGAAACAAACATTTCCCTTGTTTCATCATAATTTTTTTTTTTTTTTATGACAGAACAAAACCTGAGCAAATAGGCATCACTCTAATTTGTTGCACTCCAATTGACCCAAAATGATTGCAGGGCAATACCTTGGCAGTTTGTTACACCTTAACTTTGAGGGCATCAGTTCTCTTATGCTTTGATAATGTCATGGGGATATCCTCCAGGCATCCTAGCATTCAATAGTTTGGCCCCAATGATCCATCCCCCTCCCCCGGCATGCTATCCAGTAACTATGGCTCTGTCAGAAGAATCACCCCTTTGTCTGGTCATACATTCAGAAATGATGGATTCCTTCCACTTCCCTGGAAGAGATCTGTCTGTATGGGCAAATGCTCTGAAATCACACTTTTCACTGACAAAAAGTATGTTATAAAAGATAAAGACTTATTATAAAAACAAGAGTAACAATAATTATTTAAAAAAAAAAAAAATCAGCAACCAGCAAAGGTCTTTCCTACTCCAGATATGAAAAGGTGGTATTTACATCCTTTGAGATAC
Source organism: Gavialis gangeticus (assembly GCF_001723915.1). NCBI lineage: Eukaryota > Metazoa > Chordata > Crocodylia > Gavialidae > Gavialis > Gavialis gangeticus. Next base: position 18,753,539 of record NW_017729003.1, read on the forward strand.
ATCCTAAGGCTACTCTCTTTCACTCAACTTCTTCAGTTGTGAGCAATGTCTAGGAGAGGGGTAAATCTAGGAGAGGGGTAATAACCAGGTATTTAAAATGTATACCTGTATAGCAGGGTGGGGTCCCTAGGGGTGGCTGTGTTACCCCTAGGTTCTTTAATCATGCTAGTCTTGCCCTACAGGCACCCTCTATCTCACCCGCCATGTCTTGTTGGTATAATTAATATAGGAAGGCTGCCCTTGGTCTTTGGGTTTGGGCACGGTCTGCCTAGATCCTATTAAACTCTGTTGTTCATAGAGCCCTTGGTGTCCCATTTCACTGTGGATGGTTCCTGAGTCTCTCAGCCTTATGGGCTATATGTGTGGCTCCAACCACCCCTTTACTATGCCCCAAGCCTCGCAGATGGTACTGGCATTGTCTTGCCTAGACCTCATTATAATTTGGCCCCTTGTCCTCACTGGGCTCTCCGCAACCCTGTCTCTGCACCCCCCCCGGCGCTGGACTCTCCGCAGCCCAAATGCCACACCCTCTCTGGCGCCAGGGTCTTCACACTGTAGTGGGCCCCCAATGAGGCCTCCTCCTTCCCCAAATAGCCTCACCCAAACCACCGATCTTATCAGACAGTGAACAAACAACAGCCAACCACAATGAGCCCCTGGGCTGTAATGCAACACAAAACTCAAGGCAAGCTCTTCCCCTTTAAAAGAGTAAAACTCCCTCTCTGAGACTTGGTGCCTAGTAGGCAAGGATACCTTATGGGCTCCTGCCATCCCCTTTGTTCTAAGGGTATCATATATGTTGACTACCACATCTCTGGGCCCTTCCTTCCTGGAGGGCTTCTTCTCCTTTGGCTGCTGGTAGGGAACCAACTGCCTGGTCGCAGCCCTAGGGTTTATGTAGCCCTAGGGCCCTGCCTCCTCTGGCCAGCTGACCAGGTGCAGGGGTGGCCAATTCCCTTGTTAACCAGTTGTCATGGCAACCACCACCTGGGTTCTTATCTGGCTCTTTGTGCTCTCTCCCAGGGCAATCTCTGCTCTACGAGGAGCAGGCACCTTAGTGCCCTGTGACAACCTGAATAACTAGATACTTAAAATGTAAATTCATCATTGTCTGGAGAGGCCTGGCTCAAGTGTCACTGACCACATCCACAAGGGTCTATTTTAATTGGCCATTAAATGCGCCAATGGAAGATCCTAATCCTTAGGGATTATCTCTCTCAAGTGTGAATAGGGAAGGGATCCTTATGTGAATCATTGCCATGCTAAGCAGCCTTGGCCAAAACAAGATAGATAAAAATTGCATTCATATCAAATACCATAATTCATATGCTGTTGTCCTTCACAGGCAAAGATGACCACATTCAGTGAGGGGTGGGGGAGAAGAAAGAAAAGAAATGGGAAAGAAACAGGGAGGGAGAAGAGAGAAAATGAGGAAAAGGATACAAGGATAAAAGAGAGAGAGTAGAGAGAAAGGACAGGGGTGGAGGCTAGGTTGCATGGGTACATAGGTGACTTAAAAGCCCAATCTTTGCCTTGAACAATCTGCTGCACCAGGGGCAGGAAAGCAATGAGGACTGGGTACAAGAGATTCTCATTTTCCCTGCCACGCATTTCCTCATTGCTTCTGCCACGTGTTGCTGTTTGAAGGCCAGTGCTCCATTCTGGATTGATTGCTTCCAGAATAAATTGTCACAAGTAATTTGCTCCCACAACTCCAGGCCAATGCCAAAGCTCTTTAAGGATACCTTCAGTGTGTCCTTGTGCAACTTTTTTGGAGCACCATGAGAGCATACTCCATTTACCAGTTCACAGTAGAAGATTTTCTTTGGTAGGTGAGTGTCAGGCATTCTTGAAAGGTGGCCAGTCCATCTTAGTTGTGCCAGTGTCATTACAGTGTGAATACTGGGGAGAGATGATCTTCCGAGCACCTCAGTGTCTGGAATCTTGTCCTGTCACTTGATCTTTAGTATCTTTCACAGGCAGCACAAGTGGAGGTGGTTTGGTTTCTTGACATGATGCTGGTAGACAGTTCAGGCATACAGAAAGGTTGGGAGAATGATAGCTTTGTACACCTTCAATTTTTTCAACATTTCAATGCCTCTGTGGTCCCAGACCAACTTATGGAGTCTGCCGAAGGCCATGCTAGCTTTTGCTAGACTCGCATTAACTTCACTGTCTATGTGGACAGCACGGAAAAGTGTGCTGCATAGAGAGACAAACTTGTCGACCATCAGCCTTTAAGTGAGATTTGTGGTTCCTGGGGTGTTGTGCCAGGGACAGGTTGAAACATTAATTTGGCCTTCATGTTAATAGTGAGTCCAAAGTTGTTACAAGCTGACAAGAACAGGTCCATGGACCTTTGCATGTGAGCCTGTGAGCCTGCGCATAACTCACAGTTAGCAAAGAGAAAGTCATGAAGCATGGCTGTCTGTATTTTGGAGCTGTCTTGGAACCTGTGCATGTTGAGATTGTCTCCATCAAAATGGTACCTGATCCCCATACTAAGGTATTCGTCTTGGAAGGCATTCAACAATATGGCAGAGAATACCATGCTGAACAGGATAGGTGTGAGTGCACAGCCCTACTTGATACTATTTGTGACTGGAAAGGGGTCAGAGCATTTTCCATCTGCAAGGACGCATGCTGTCATGGAACTGTTGAACTGTATTGATGAATTTTCCAGGGCATCTGTACATATTCATGGTTTTCCAGAGGCCTTCATGGTTCATCGTGTTGAAGGCTTTGGTTAGGTCAATGAACATGAGGGTTGATGAGGAGAAGGTTGATGTTCTGTTTCTGGCACTTTTCTTGAAGCTTCTGGCCACAAACACCATGTTTCTGGTTCTGTATCCTTTTCTGAAGCCACATTGTCTCTCAGGCAGTAGGTCATTTAGATTAGTAGCTCCCAACCTCAGAGCGCAAACCAGCTCTGGGTCATGGGGTAACCTGTAGGTGTGTTGCACTGACACAGACTTATCAAAGACGTAGGCTCTGTGGAGACATTGTTTCTCTTCCAGCAGCTGTTGTATCTCCTCATCATTTTCATCAAACCAATCTTGGTGTTTGTGGATGCTTGGTACAAGGTTCTCAAGAGCTGCACAGTGTATAGCTTCATGAAGCTGCTTCCAGTTGGCTTCAATGGAGATGGAATAGAGTGGTGTAGTGTGATGATGATCTTTGAAATGGTTCACAAAAGAAGACAGTCTGGTGATGTCATTTATCAGCCCAGCAGTGTTGAATCACTTCAGTCCATCCTCGTGGACTGTGTCTGGTTTGAATCATGATCTTTAGTGAGAAGACGATTAGTCAATGAACAGTCTAACATTCAGCACCACACATTGCTTTGGTTACATGGACATCATGTCTATCCCTCCTTTGGATGATGACATAGTCGATAAGATGCCAGTGCTTGGAGCAAGGGTGCATCCACTATGTCTTATTCTGGTTGGGGAGATGGAACACAGTGTTAGTAACCAGGAGTTCATGTTCAGCATATAGTCTGAGCAGAAGATGGCCATGGCTGTTTCAGCTTCCAATCCCATGCTTCCTGATGATGTCACCCTATGCTTGGCAGTCAGAGCTAATCCTGGCATTGAAGTCACCGAAGAGGATGAGATGGTCAGGCTTTGGTAAAGCAGTGATTATGGAGCAGAAGTCATCATAAAACTGGTTCTTGACTTCATCAGAGTTGGTTGTGGTAAGGACGTATGTACTGATAATAGTGGAGCACTTTTTGCCAAGCTGGGTGAGCTTGAGCAGCATCAGTTGGTCATTCACTCCCTTGGGCAGGCAGGTCAACTTCTTAATGAGGCTTTTTTGTATAGCAAACCCGACACCTGCTTCCCATTTTGCTTCACTGCCATGACCACTCCAGAACAATGTGTAACCAGATTTTTCTTCTGTGAGCTGTCCTTCATTGGGTAAGCAAGTCTTACTGAAGGCAACGATCTGGATGTTGTATCTGCCCAGTTCTCTCCCAATGAGGGCAGGTTAGTGTTTCTGTTGGTTAATGTACATACTTTCCTTATGCCCAGCTTGAGAGGGATTTTCTTTTCTTTTTGACCACTGTTGTGGGACCCCTGGCAGCTGTGGTATGCTGGCTAGAGTGAGGTGAAGCAGACAATGTTTGGGGCACCTTTTCTAGCCCCTTCCTCATACTATGAGATGAACAGTGTGGTCCTGAATAGGGCTGCTCAGTCCCTCAGAGGGCTGCCTAGTTCTACTGCTGCTTCTGTCCAGTAGAAAGCAACCAAAAGCCCTGAGCCACCTGTGTGCAGGTTTGCAGCTACAGCTTCTAGTGTGTCCACAACTGCTGCTTCATCACTGGCCCATTGCCACAGGGTTTGTGCTGGATATGAGTTGTGTGGGATTTAGATTTAAGTGAAGAAGAGTTGTGCAACATTGGCTTCACTCTCTCACCTCAGCCAATTGGTAACCAATGGCAGGACAGTGTCAAGATGCCTGGAGATTGGCCCAGATGCACCAGATGATAAGGACATCTTTTGTGCCTTGTCCTGCTCTGCACGATCTACAGCGTGGTGCTGTACCACCATCATGACCATACAAGGGTCTTGTTTACACAGTCAGCCTGTAGCAAAACCCCAAGTTTTTCTTTTTTTCTTTTTTTAAAATGCATTCCCTCCCCTTCCCCACCCATTTCTGACTTTGTCTCTCCCTCTCTATTCCCTATAGATAAGTATAAGTAAGCTAAGATGTAGGAAAAGCTTTAAAATTTTATTTTAGGTAGTAAGTTTTATTTCCATGTCTTCTGCAAATAAGTGCCCAGCTATTTTTATATAGATATCCACTGTTTTATAAGTCATAATTATTATATTTATATTGATTTTTTTTCACTGCTTTTATATTGTGTGATTACTGTTTTAGGCTTACATATGCAAGTTAGCATAAGTCATGTCAAGTTTCCATCTTGTAATGCCAAGCCTCCATCTTATCCCCGTGCCTGGTTGTGTAACCGATGATTCATACTACCCCTCCTATGTTAACTTGGTTTCTGAATGAATGGGGATGAAAGAGGGTGCTTGAGAGACAATGGCAGTAGGTCTAAAAATAGCTCCCTCTGAATGACCAAACCATCAACACCAATACCTGGACCAACGACCCAGCCTTTGGAACCACTCAAGAAACAAAAGATGAGGCAACCCACCATTGTGCCAAGCTGCACATACTCAGTAAGATCACCTGGAACCCTCTGGAACAGGGCTGACATGGCCTGGACAGGCCCTCCCCATAGGAGATCAGAGGTAGTCTTCCCCATAAAAAGGAGTAGTGAAGACTGACTCCTTGGGACCCCCTCTCCATCTGGACCAGAACCATGCCACAACACCTATCCACCCAGAGGCCCTGCCAGTGACCCCCCTCTGGACAACACCTACTGGACAAAGACCACTTTCCAGCCTGGATAGGTAGCTATCACCGCCACCCCCTCTTCAACTATGGACTTGGACTCTGTTTCTCTTCCCTACCTGGACTCCAACACTTCCACTAAGTATCTTTCTCCTGCTGCCATTGTGAGTGCGTGTGTGTGTGTGTTTGCATGTGCACAAACCAATAACTTCATGGGGCCGTGTAGTGTGTTGTCTGTATAATAAAACTGTTATTTGGACCCCTGAATTGGGTTTGCTTTACTACAGTCTGGCCCTGCTCCAATCTCTGCTCCTCACCCCGCTAACTTCTGTCTCATTTCTCCCTCTCCTGCTTCTGGCTCACCACCACCTCCAACACCTGTCCTGAGCTCCTCTCTGCCTGCAAACCCCCTATTTCTTTGCCACTGTCTTATCCCCACTGCGTTTTCCCCTGAGCTCCCAGGTTTCTGCCTCAGTTTCTTTCTCCTCCTTGCCACCACTTATCTGCCCCCCACCTCCAATATCTCAGCTGTCTGCCTCAGTTTCCCAGTCTAAACTCCCAGGTTTTTGTCTCTCTCTCTTTCCTGGCTGTCCCCTCCTTGCCACCAGGCTTTTTTTTTTTTTTTTTGCCTGCACCAGTGACCTTGAGCAACCCTGGGGCCACTTGATCTTAAGTAAACCCAAGCCTTAGTTCCTCAGCCAGCTTCTCTCTAATCCTGGTTCTGGCAACTTTCACTCTCGACACTAACTCTCTCTCTCTCACCTTAACCTTCCCCCAAGTATCCCAGTACATCAAGCACACACATACATACCATACCATCCAAGTTAGGTACTTACGTGTGTGACCTGGTGAGTGTGTGTGTATATATATATGAATTACACACATACACACACACACACACACACACACACACACGTACATATGTCAGTGTGTGCACGATATATGAATTAGTGATCTGTGTATGTGTGCAGGTATGGAGAATTGATTTTTATCTAAGTTTTGGGGTGTATAGTGTATGTGCTTGAATTGGTGATAGGTATGCATGTGCCTAGGCTGGTTTGGATGTGTGTGTGTGTGTGTGTGTGCGCGCGTGCGCGCGCATGTGTGCGTGCACCTAATTGATTTGTGTGTTTGTATATGTGCAATTGTGTCACACCCTCCTGTCTAACAGTGCAATATTCAGATCCTGAGAATTGGCCTGACCTCACAGGGCAACAAGCTGGGGTCAAACTTTGCATGCAGGGATAGGTATGTCCCTGTCTCCCCCATAGCCTGAGACCAACCATTTACCCTCACCTGGTTTTGCCTGCCCATCAAGACGCTTTACCAGGGTGTGGCCACTGATGCATGCAGACAGCTACTTGGAGACAAAGATGAGAGTTGAATGTTAGCTTAAGTCCAACAGAAGAAGAGTCACTCAGGTGAGATAATTCATATCATGTGGTATAATAATGATAGGGCTAAATATGGATTGATGTTACATGTACATGGAGATGATACACACCATGTCAGTAAAATGAATTCAAGTCAACATGCATGCCATTTCACAAACATTTCAAAAGATTGTGGATTCATGATATTAACATTCATTAAAAGGCTAAACTTTAGGGGATCTAGGTTGCCATGTGACCTTTTCCAAAGCTCAAAGGTTTTAAACGCTCTGGAATGTAATCTGAGAATCTCAGGACACTCCAATTTAAGTATGGTGACCATACTGTTTTTAAGAAAATCCAGGACACTGTTTCAAGCAAAGATGGAGCAGCATAGTGCACCAGGGAGGTGGGCTGCTGCTGCTGTGCATGAGCAAGGTGGGTGGACTGGAATGGTGCCCAGCCTAGCTGCCACCTCCAGCTGCTGCTAAGGAAACAGTGGACCAGACACATATAGGTGGGGGGTGCCTGCTCCAGTCTGCTTTCCTGCTTTACTGCCACACACTTATCCACAGTAGTGTCAGTAGAAAAAGAAGGGATCATGTTAGGTGTCTAATTCTGGGATTTGTGTTTCAATTTTCACCAACCAACCAGGACAACCCACAAAATCCAGGACTGTCTTAGCCAAACCAGAATGTATGGTCACCCAATATTTAAGCTAAAGCTCTGCTATCATTAACCTTAATAGTTAAACACTAAAGGTGTCTATATGTTAGGGTCTTAAAAGCGGGAGTTCATTTTGAAGTCAATTTTTGAAATGCCATGCTGCTTGAAAATACCTTGTCTACATAATCTAAAGTGTGAATAGACTGGATATACAAAGGTTTAGTACTCACAATAAAGAACTTTTTTATTTTGCATATCCTGTTAAGTCTTTTTTTTTCTTTTTCCCTTATACTCCTTTGAATCCAAATCCAGTTGGATTATTTTAGGAAGTAGTTTCATGCATAGTTAGCAGCAGGATTGCACGTTAGTGAAAATGTCTCACCTCAGTTTCAAAATAAAAGCTATTACAGTAAAAGATATGATTATTTAATGCAGTATTCTATATCAGAAAAAAGGGTGGGAAAGTGACATCAGCAAATCTACCCATCCTCACAAAATACTTCCATCTTTTATAGGTCCAAATGAGGCATTTATAACCACATGGGTGCTAACAACTATAGTAAAATGCATGAAATAAATATAAAATATTACCTTACCAAAAGACCTCTCGCCACAGGGGAAAATTGGTAAGTAAAGTTATATATATTTTAGCACAAGTAAAAATGCATTCCTTTGTTTCTTTTCAGCTCCAATGAAACATTACAAACTGTCAATTATGTGGAGGTAAGAAAGGTTTCAATTCAGTCTTGAAACAAACTTCAAAATCAGTTCTGTCTCCACTGAAGGCTCCTTACAGTAATTTCTCTAACAGCTTTCTATTAGAGCCACCTTACTGCCTGTTTGAAAGTGCAGCACACTAGCCATTACAAAAGAAGTTATACAAAAGTTCTGGTTTGTCAGAACTTGCCCTTAGCATGACACATCAGTAATTCAGTTCCTCAAACAACTTAAAAAATACCTCTTTCTACATAAGGACACAGGTTTTGGGGCTAGGTGTCAATAGCAAGCAAGAAGCAAAGGAACACCCCCTCCCCGCCTTTCTTGAAAGTGAAAAGGAAAACAAAAGAAAGAGAATAAAGAGAGTCTATTTTAACAAACAGCACAAGCCCTAGAAGCATTTTCATTTGGCCTGAACATACATCAAAGCTGCAGTTTGTTTAGGATTTCTCTACATATAACAGTGACATTGTTTCCCATTACAACTGCTCTACGGTTTTTCACTTTATAGGCAAATTGTGAACAGTCTGATGATAATCACAAAAAAGGTCTCCCTTAGAAAGAAAGGTAGTGAAAGTGTTGTTTTTTTCCAAATCTAATCAAACCTTTACTTTCTGGAATGGCATTACAGGAATGTGAATTCTGATTGGCTGCTGTATTTTTAGCTTTTCTAATGTTGTTACCTTTACTGCTACCTGAAGAGCTACTTTTCTGGTTACAAAGGAACAATTAATGTATACGGGGGGCCTCTGCGCAAGATGTTTACTGTGGAGTTTCCTAATTATTAGGGCAGTGCAAAACAGCACCATTCCATTTCAACTTGCATTTCAGTGCTTCAATAGAATAGTGTTTTGTTTCAAATTTCCTTTCGATTTGAAACTGTTGTTCCATTTCGTTTCATCGAAACAGTTTCGCTGTTTTCACGTTTCGCCCATAGGCTATAATGGGGAAGCTTGAAACAGCCTATAACTTTGTCATTTCTGGCCTGATTTGGATTAAACTTGCAGTAATGGTAGCTTCTGCTGAGGCAACAAAGCCTGCCAAGCTTCAGGGAGGTAAATGCACCTCAAACTCTTAAAAGCAAAACTCATGTCACATGTGCATGTTAAGGCAAGCAGGGTCGAAAATGAAGTTGTGCTAGTCCCTGCTGAGACCACAAAGCCTGCCAGATTTCAAGGAGACAGGTGCAGGGGTTTGGGAGAAACTACACCTTGAGCTGCAGACAAGCATAACTCATGACATGACTGACACTGTGTGTGTGTTAAGTCACAGCAGGGTGAAAACTACAGGCATACTAGCTCCTGCTGAGGCCATGAAGCCTGCCAGCTTTTAAGGAGATAGTTATAGGGGCTTCTGGGTTCTGGGGCCCTGCACCCCTGGCTGCTGACAGGCAAAACTCATGACATGGGTGCTTGTGGAACTGTGCCTGTCTTGGGACACTGGGGGGTTAAAACTGCAGGCCTGCTAGGCCCTGCTGCAGCCATCAAGCCTGCCAGCTGTCAAGGAGATGGGTGCAGGGGCAGTCTGGGTTCTGAGGCCCTGCACCTCTAGCTGCTGACAGGCAAAACTCGTGATATGTGTGTATTAAGGTGCACCCTCACTCAACTGACACCAAGGCAGAAAGCAGGGCCATTCAGACAATGTTACCTTTTATGCAGTTTTTCCATCCCTCTCACACAGCACTGGGATTAGAAGGGACCTCAGGAAAGGATGACAGTCATTGGCCAGTTACGCTCTCAATAATGAAAGCTCTCCTTCCTCCCCTTCCCCCCTTCCTCTCCTTACTTAACTTTGTTTCCCTGCAAGCAAGCCCAGCTTAAGCTTCAAAACTCAAAACATTTCAAAATTTTTTAAATGTTTCAACTTGCCTCATTTCATTTTGAGGTTGTTTCGAAGGTCTCTGTTTCATTTCAATTTCACTGTTTCGAGCTCAAAACAAGTTAAAACAGCATCAAAATGAAACTGACGGTGAAACTTCGCACAGCCCAACTAATTATCTCTGCAGTAAGTGTCCTGACATTCTACATGTCTGGCCCTATTAGGCCACAGGCAACTAATATACTTCTCAGCAGGTTAGTACTTGTAACTCCAAGTACTATTCTGCTGCAGAATTTCTTCGTGCACAGCAATGCACTTGTAGACACTGACCCAGCTGGCTGGAGCATGGGGTTGCTTCAGTGCAGTGGCGGCCTGCCAGGTAGCCCCACACTTAAGCACACTCGTGCCCCAGCCAGTCCCTGTGCAAAGCATTGGGCCAGCTTGGAGCAGCCCTAGGCTGGCCGGCTGAACTCCTGGGCCCCCTGTCAATTGGGGCTTCTCTAACCCAGATCAACATGCTGTGGTCCCAGCCACAGGTGAAAGGTGCCCAAAAGCAATAAACTCCAGCACAATGTGTACTGGAGTTTATTGCTGCACATTAATATGCACATGTAGGTGCACCCCAGGAGTATGCATATAATTCATGAGCGCTAGTGCATAAAAGGTTCTCTTTGCAACTTTGTAGTGGGCTCAGTGTTCACTCTCCTTTTCTCAAGTTTCTTCCCGTCCTTAAACTATACATAGTCTTTATCTCCTGGGCCTACTGGACCCTCTGAGGTCCTCTTAAACACTGATTAGTCCTTACTGAAAAGCCTTACCATAGTCCATAAAAGGTTAACGCACGCCTGCGGTCTTAGGCCTGGAGAGAGCCTTGGCTGGTGCTACTACCTTCAGAATCCTAACATCTCTCCCCCATTTCCTCTTCCTGCTTGCTTTTAATGTCCTTTGGCCAACCAATTATTCTAACTGGCAGGTCCAACCCTCCTTAGGCAGACCTGTAATCATTCACAGGCATGCAACCTGTTACAGACTTGTCCTCACTTGATTCCTAAAATTCGTCTTAAAATAAAAACTGATGAAGGCTTACAAAACTATCCACTACTTGACACAGATTACAAAGCCACCTCACTTTCTATTTCATTTTATAAAACATATTGAATTCTTTAATATTGTTCATAAGTATAGATGTTATTAGTAACACCAAATACTTCCATATAGGTCAACATTATGGAAGTGATTTTTAAAGGCTAAAATTAATGAATAGTGATAACAGAACAGGAGATGATTACATGAAAAAGTATCCAATTGTAGTAATGACTGCTAGCATTACATTTTTAATAAAACACCTAATATTTTGAGTACTTAGGGATTCAATTCCTTAATAATTACCCTAATAACAAATCAGAGAAGTGAAACAGAAGGTAGTTATGTCTGCTAGTTGTACATCATTGAGCATGTAGATACAGAGTATTTTAATTGGCATGATATATTAGTATTAATAAACTTTTAAAGAAAGTGTTATTTTTGCTATGGTAGAGAGGTTGTGAATTCTTATTTTTAAATGGATCAGTCATTGCAAATGATTAATAGTGCTTTATGAATATTTTCTTTGTAGGTGCCTGATCCAAAGGCTGTGTTTCAATTGATTTCTGTGGTCTTTGGACAATGGCTAATAATCTTCTGAGCTCTTATCCAATCCCTTCAACATAAACACCTCTAACATAAGTTCTTCATAAATGCTGTGACAAATATTGTTAAAAAATTGGGGTAACTCCAAAGCCCAAGTCTCTCCCCTTCACTGTGCTGCGTGTCTTAAGGGATAGACTGTATCTTGCTCCTAGGGTGACTCCTCACCTCTAGCCAAACTTGGCCTCTGTCACCCCAGACCAGACCCTCACAGCTCCAGTAGAAGAAACTAGGACACTTTGGGTGGTTATCATCCTGGGTTTGCAAAGAAAAGAAAGCAGACCCCCACTTTCAAGGAAGGGGAATACCTGAAACACCAACTGCTTTATGATCTTGCTTGCCACTGACAATCAGTAAGGCAAAACAGGAAAAAGGTTTTCATTACAGAAAAAAAATAAATCATGCAGGCAAAAGTAACTATAATTTGAGAGAGATGAGAGAAAAATACCAGGTCAAAAATACAAGATCTTACCCTTCTTCTCTATTTAGAAACAGCTCCAGAGTAATCCCTTATATCTAGTAATTTCCCTGCAGGTGTCTTTTCTCACCTAGGGTTCTGCTAGACTCACTCATCTTGCCTAGTTGAGGCCTAGATGGATTCCGCAAGTTTGGGTGCATCTAGTCTTTCCACAAGCTCAAAAATTGGGAACTAAAATCTTCCTTAGGGATTCTCTGTACCCCTCCACTCTCTTTTCTCAGGTGCATTTATATTTTCCAAATCTCTCATTTCTGGGGAGACTCAAAATTATACAGGTACGCCTTCCCCCTCCACCAGGTTGGAGTGATTGAAGGTGTGTCCCTCCCCTTTCCAAAAGCTTTTTGGGACCATTTAGTTAGCCATTGTTTTATCTATACATGGAGAAAATATGACCTACTATGAATGGGAATGGCTATTGTTTCATGAACACTCCCTATTATCACCCTGCCTGGCCCAAGTGCATACCAGTCAGATGTCTCTTAGGTATGCATTAAATACCTTACTGGATTATTTTACAGTCATAACATGACCTCACAAAAGGCACATATCTCAATTCCCATGACATTAATAGGCATAAAAATGGAAAAACAGAAAACAGCTTAGCTGAACACAGCTTCACGCTAGCTCTGAATACAAACTAAATACCACAGAAATAAATCTAATGTGGCAGAATAGCTCTGCATACCACATGGTGAGCCCCAAATGCAACATTGTTTTGGGGTTAATCTGTGACAAATATGTTTGAACCTAGTAATGTTTTGTTTAATAGAATAACCCCAAGCTTCTCAAAAGTCACATCAATATCAAAACACATGGATAAGCATAATAGTATGAAACTTTGGCAACTAAATGATTAACAGTGGGTGCATCTACACATTCATTAATTTGCCATAATTACAGCACATTAAGTTTAGTACCTGTAATTACAAGTACAAAAGTAATGCACTGTAATTAGCGCTACGGCATAGTAGCACTGGTGCACCCTTTTTTTTGTGATGGTAATGCACAGTAAATTAATTCTATTGTGCATTAGCATGGTTTTTCCTGGCCTCACTATCGTGCAGTAGAATTTGTCTACAGTGCCTTTAGTGTCTCATTTAGATGCACTCATTGACACTCAAATAAATATTAAGAATTAGCATTAGCATTAGCATACCATTAAGAAAGCTAGGAGTCTTTCACAGCTGGATAACCCACCCAGTGTAACAGTGAGTGGCTACTACTTCTTGATAACCATCAAATTATTCTCTTTGTTCCAACCAGTTGTCTTTTTTTCTCCTATGTCAAAGAATAAGTGACAAAAAAGGAAATATCACTGAAAGAACCAGATTAATTTAACTGGTGGGGTGACCATATGTCCCAGTTTAGCCAGGACAGTCCCAGATTTCAAAGGCCAGTCTTGGCTGGCAGATAAAAGTTAAAACGAGCATCCAAGAAATGCAGGGGCACAGGGTGAAGTCTGGTAGAGAGGCGGAGTGGCGTGGCTCTCCAGGCATCCAGGCGTCACTGCCCATCTTCCCACCTGCCTGGCACACCATGCCACCTCACCCCTCCTTCTGCCTGAAGCAGAGCTGTTCACTTGGAGATGGAGAGGACAGTGGCCTGGATTTCCTTATGGTCAGCTTAATTAGCGTGCTAATATTTGGTGAAATTGTGACTCCACCGAAGTGAGCAGGAGTATTGCCACTGACTTACATGGAGACAGGACTTTCACCCCTAAAATTTACTGTGCATTTGAAGCCTAATTTTTAACTATTTGCACTAACCTGAGGCAGTTAGGTTGTTCCACTATACAAAGACTCTCACAGTACATCACACTCGTAAACAATAAGTGCACATTAAACAGATCACATCAAGTTATGCCTTTATTTAGCCCATTAATTTTATTTTGGTATTTCAATTCTTTAAAATTGTAAACTATAAACTCTTCAGCAAATTAAAATAATTACAAATGTAAATAAGTACTAGAGTCAAAGGCTGGTGATATAAATCATTTTCAATTAGATATCCACAGTCTGCAAGTGAATTTAGTTAGGACAATATATAAACGTCATCAACAAAAATATTAATCATCATTATCGCTTTCATCTGACAGAAATTAGTAGCAGATGTTATAGAATCTTTTCCTGTTTATCTTTATAGATGTGCAATATTCCCCACTGAATTCAAAGAAGAAAACACAATGAAAATTGATACTACATTCATAGGACACTGTATTGTGCATCATAATCTGTGTCTAGCTGAATTCAGCTTTTATTGTTCAGATAGCTTCAGGCAGAGGGATTTATTACTATTCAGCAGAACCCATTATGCAACAGAACCTAGACAATTTGCAGAGTTAGGGTCCTTACCTCTCCATGAACTAGCCAAGCAAGCATGCACCCCACTCTCCCCCAAAAGCACTTGTGTGGGACTGCTGTTCCAGGTGTTGGCTGCAGCTTCATGGGACCATAAGCGAGCTCCAGCTAAACAGGGAAGTGACACCCTTTGAAGTAGACAGTTGTAGCAAACATCTGAGCATCCAATCTAATTTGGCAGCTGACTGAATTAAGCAGATTTTGAACTACCCAAATAAGAATGATTTGGGTTCTGGACAATGTCCAGAAGACTGCATTTATTTATTGAGAGCTGCAAAAACTTATCTTCGATATTGCAGCCTTTCAGGAGACAAGATTGGTCAACTCAGGCTCCATTCATGAGGCCAACTACACCTTTCTCTGGGAAGGCAGGAGTGCTGAAGATACTCACCTACATGGGGTCCGATTCACAGTTTGCAAAAGGTTGGTCAAAACCATTGAGACCCCACTTGAACATCAGATTGCATCATCTCACTCCAACTACAGTCAAGTGATGGTTTTAATATCATTAGTGCCTATGCATCAATTTCATAGGCAAGTTCAGATGATAAAGATAACTTCTACAGTCCTCTGCACCAAGTCTTTGAGCACCTACCATCAAATTCCTCATAGGGGGGACTTTAATGCTCAAGGGTTTCTCTGTAATGCTTTAGTAGGCACAGATCATGATTCTTGGCCAATGTGCTGGGGACTTCATGGCATCAGAAAAATTAATGAAAATGGCCAACAGCTTCTCAGACTCTGCACCTTAAACCACCCGTGTATCACTAACCTACTTTGCAGGCAAAGAGCATCAGAAAGCAGCATGGAGACACCCACCGTCTTGCCACTGGCATCAAGTAGACCTTGTGATCATGAGGAGGAAAGACCAGACCTGCCCAATGTATCGCACACCCACAATTACCACAGTACAGATTGTGACACAGGCCACTCCCTTATTGTCAGCAAAGTGAAAGTAATACAAAAGAAGCTGCATAGAGCCAAGCATAAGAGTCAGCCAAGAATTAACATACATCACACAAAAATCCAAACAAGTGCCTCAACTTTCAAAGGATCATTGAGCTAGCTATGTCTATGAAATCAACAACTACAAATTCTGAAGAAACTTGGAGTGGATGAAGAGCAGTCGTTCAGGAAACAGCTACAGAAGTATTTGGGGAACAGAAATAGTCAAATAAAAACTGGTTTGAGGCACACTCAGAAGAGATGTACCACTCGATGAAACCAAGAACACAGCCTACCTGAAATGCAACCAGAATCCAACAGAACATTAAAAGGCTAAGCTGAAGTGTGCCAGAGCAATGGTACAGAAAACATCCAGACACTGCAGAACAGTACTGGACTGAGCTATGTCAAGAGATAGTTTTCCTCAGATATAGGAAACATGTGAGTTATGTATGATGTAGCTAGCATTGCCAGCCCTCCTGGATTGGCTAGGAGTCTACCAGAATTGGCACTGATCTCTAAGTGACTATTGAAAGCAATCTGAGAGATTGATATTGTAAATGGGTTGAATAGTACAATTAATGATTAAAGGTACACAGGTCCCATATTGGACCTATGGAACATTGTCAGTATTGGCAATTGGCTTTTTTGGGCTGATGGGGCTGATAGTGTCACTGATAAAAGCCCACACAGATACAATGCAGCATGCAAGTGGCCAGCAGTGTGAGGGGCAGCCAGGCCCAGCTGGCCAGTGTGTTGTGAGGTAAGGGGTGTTGGGGGGGTGCAGATCAAGGCCCCAGCAGTGAGGGAGGGAGTGGGCTGGGGCTGGAGCAGGCACTGCACAGCCAGAGCAGGGCGCAGGATGGAGCCACAAATAGATCATCAGGGGGGCATGGCTTCCAATGCTATGTCCACCCCAGGAGGGCATGGGGGCATGTGCCCCTGCATCTGTGTGGGGTGAGGGCAGGCTGCCAGTGAGGGCTGGGTCCAGGGACACTCCCGGGCACTTCCTGGTGGGGGGATGGGCTGGGCTGCGCTTGGGGCAGGTGGCAGCGGCACTGGGAGGGGGGGCTATGGCAAATTTTGGGGCAGCTGCAGCTG
>NW_017729003.1:18775040-18775468 GCF_001723915.1 Gavialis gangeticus
GAGCTGGGCTTTGCAGAATTGGTTGTGAAGGCAACTTGTGTGTTTATGATAGGAACTTTGTCACCCAGTGAATATATCTCCTTTGAGCACAATTATCTCCGCAACCCCCCTCCCACCACCAGTGCCACCCACCTCAAGCACAGCTCAGCCCATCCCCACACTGGGAAGAGCCCAGCACTGCCCTGGCCCCAGCCCACAGCAGCATCCTCCTTCGCCCCACATGCAGATCCAGGGGGCATGTGCCCCCCATGCCCTCCCAGGGTATGTGCAGTGGTGGGAGCCACCACCCCTTCCCTGTGCCCCCTGAACAAGCTGTTCACAGCTCCACCCCATGCTCCACCCCAGCTGTGCAGCACCTGCATCTGCCACTGCCATGGCCCCTGCCCAACTCCCTCCCTCACTGTGGGGGCTTCAATCTACCCCCCCCC
>NW_017729003.1:18775565-18789500 GCF_001723915.1 Gavialis gangeticus
CCCCCCCCCCATGGCCTTCCCTCCCCCCTTGGCCTTTCCCCCACAACAGGCTTACCAGCTAGATGCTACTCTCCAAGCTGCCCAGCTGCATGTCAGCAATCAGATCAACATCAGGTGATATGGCTCATTAAAAATCGGCCATCGGTATCAGCCCAAAAAATCTCTCTCGATTAATTCTCTCTATTAATGACATTATGCCATGTTGGAATAGCTTCAGTCAGAGTTGGCAACCCTAGATGGCCTGAAGAAAGCTTTTGGCCCAACTGTAACTAAAGCTGCAAAAGGGTTATTAGGCCTTTTAACCTGCTGGCTTGATTTCTGGTGGACTGAAAAGGGTCTTTTCTTCAGGTATTGACCTACAGCCTAGCCCCACCTGGAGGGCAATAAACCAATAACCACAACATTCCAAGATAGAAGTCAAATGACAATGTATATTATAACAAGTCCAAGTATCACCACTAATAATAACAATAACAGCAAACCAGAATCACAAAGTAACCAGTATTCACACTATTTACAAGAGAGAAACAGACAACAACAGCAAACTACCACTACATGGAAGTAAAGAGCACTCAGGCCTAGTGTGGAAATGAGACTGCTCCCTGCTCCTCCAGCCTTCACCACACTCAGAATGGATTTCTCTGGTGTTCCCAAACAGATACTGAGCACCTCAAAGCCAAGGGTGGGTGATACATTACCATCTCAAGGATTGACAGGTATTCTAGGCAGGTGACTCCACATGCCACATGACATGAGTCATTTCATAGTTTCATAGTTTCTTAGTTTCTAAGTAATTTCACAAGTAAGTAATCCACTGGGAAGTGAGCTCCTCACTTGCACAGCACATTTCACTACAATTTAGACACTGATCACCCCCTCAAGTATGCACACCACCAATTCTCTCCACAGACTCTCAGTTACACTCACAATTCCACAGTCACACATACCCACCATCTCACACACACAATCATACACTATCCCAAGCACACACCCAACAATTAAGCCCTCAGTTACACACACTGAGGTGCTTGCTCACAGGTTTTATACCACCCAAATCACACCACCTGTCAATCACATTCTCAGCCAATCATCAGTGACATCACTGTGTCAATCATCTGTCCATCAGTGCTGGACCACTCAAAACTATTATCACCTCATGCTCCATTAACATATTTTTCCTGCCACAGCAGTTCTATAACTATGATAGACCGTGCATGCTCAGTGCAAATGAATGCATGTATCTGTGTCATGACATAATTGAAGGTAGAAGTTCCAGTTTTCAAGAATCTTCAGACCCTCTAGTCATCTATGCATGAGCATATGATGTTATGATATAATTACACAACTTAGGCCAGCATCTGGGGTCTTCAGCTGCACCCCTCAAGTCTCAAGATAGCAAAGCTAAAATCACTAACAAGAATGAGCAAATGTCATGCTGGGTCAAACGTTACTTAGAGCTTTACTCCCATGAGACAGACATTTTGGAAGAGGTACTGGATCAACTTCCAACTCTAAGTGTAAAGACACAACTAGACAAAGAACCTAAAGCTGAAGAGTTTAGCAAGACAATAGACTTTCCAGCAAGTGGCAAAGCACCAGGAGAGGATGGCATCCCAGCTGAGGTTCTCAGGTGAGGGAAGGCTAGCCTGCTACAACATCTTCATCAACTCCTAGTGTGCTGCTGGAAGAAAGGTCTGGTACCCCTGGACATCTAACTTCATCACCCTCTATAAGAACAAGGTAGATAAGGGTGACTGTAACAATTATAGAGGCATCTCTCTCCTCGGCATCACAGGCAAGGATTTTGCCAAAGTCATCTTGAAACATTTGGAAGAACTTGCTGACTGTGTCTACCCATAATCACAGTGTGGATTCAGAGCAGGGAGATCCACAGTGGATATCATATTTTCCTTAAGCCAATTGCAAGAAGAATGCAGAGAACAAAATAAGCCACTCTATGTGGCATTTGTCAACCTGATGAAAGCCTTTGGTGCTGTTAGCAGAGCAGATTTGTTCAAGGTCCTGGTAAAGATTGGATGCCCCCCCAATATTTCTCAGCATATGATCCTCCCATGAAAACATGCAGGTTAGGTTACAGTTCAGTTTAATGACTCAACCTCTGGCAGGTTTGAGATGAAGAGTGGAGTGAAGGAGGGTTGTGTTCTGGCACCCACACTTTGAGATCTTGTTTTCTATGTTGCTGCACTACACTTTTGATGACTTGGAGAAAAGCATATATCATCACACAAGATCAGATGGCAAACTTTACAGTCTATCATGTCTAAAGGCCAAGATAAAAGTGAGGCACATACTTATTAGGGAACTCCTTTTGCTGAGAATGATGCAGTCACTTCCCATGAAGAAAGCCAACTACTAATCCTAATGAATCACCTCTCCCATACTTGCAGGATTTTTCCCCTGACCATCATCATCAAGATGACTGTGGTCCTAGGACAGGGTGCTCACCAGTCACTATCTGTCAGCCTTGACAATACACCCCTTGAGGCAGTGAACAAGTTCTGCTACCTTGGATCCACAGTGAGCAATAGCCTATCACTGCATGAAAAGCTAAATGCATGCAAACCAGTTTGGAACAATACAAAACTCACAATCAAAACTAAGCATCTTATGTACAAAGCCTGCATCCTCAGTATCCTTATGTATAGCAGTGAGACACGATCAACATATGCATATCAAGAAAAGAAGCTGAACAGCTTCCACCTATGCTGTCTATAGCACATCCGTGACATCAGATGGCAAAACAGAATCACCAACACAGAGGTCATCACCAAATCCAACCTGCCAACCACCAAATCCAACCTGTCTATTCAAAAAGCAGTGGCTATGCTGGATGGAAGATGGGTGCATCCCAAAGGACATCCTATATGGGCAAATTGCAGATGGGAAGAGAAGAGTAGGGTGCCTAAAACAACACTTCAAAGATGTCTGCAAGCGGGATATGAAAATTTTTTAAATAATCCAAACTTTTGGGAGGCCTTTGCAAGACACAGGGCAAAGTGGTGCTCCCTTCTCCATCATGGAGTTCAGTATCATGAGGAGAAATGGTCGCTTGAATTACAACAGAAACATGACCATAGAAAACAGCCTGTCAGTACAGTAGCCCCTAACACCATGTACACATGTGACCACTGTAGCAGGACCTGCAAATCTAACACCAGTCTTTACAGGCACAAGAGAAAATGCACTACCAGTCAGTAGAATAGCTGCACTATCCACCATCATTCACTGATGAATGGGTGCTATATACAGGTTTTCCTATACTGAAAAGCAATAGTCTTAGTCAGTCAGAATACAAGGATGCTCTTGAGTCTCTGACCAATGCTTAAAATTATTCCTGAGGAATTTTGTTTTAAATACCTGTTGTAAGGTTAATTTTACAACAACAAAAGATGATGTTTTAAGGGCCAATATTAGCAAGAGCATAAGGTACATACCATCATGATATAAATTAAAATAACTCAATGAACTTATACAAATGGACTATCTGGACATATAGCCTTATTTACAAACAACTGTAAATAGATTTTGCAAATCATGAACTCTGATTGACCTGATTAGCCTCAGACCTGCTGAAATACCATATTTACTTAAATAGAAAACAACCCTGATTATAAGACAACCCCCCAGTAACTAGATTCTATATATGGAAAATTTATAAATTTGTTATAATTTTCCAGGTATGGAATCAAAGTATTTGAAGTTTGCTTTGAATTTGTCCCCCTTTGCTACAGCAAGGAAAATAAATCTGAAGTATGAACAACGCATGCCCCTGGAGGCTGGGGGGATATAGCAACCACCTGCAGACGGCAGGGGAGAGGCAGGGGAGCTCTCACAGGCAGCTGCAGCAGTATTGGCAGTAGAGGCAGGCTGAGTGGGGAGCTCCCGCAGGCAGCCGCAGCAGTGTCAGTGGAGGGGGGGGGAAAAAGCGCTGACTGGTTGTCAGCAATCAACCACAGATGCTCCCGGCAGCAAGGGGAGGGGTAGCGAGCAGCATCCACTCATGGGGGTGCACTGCCAATCTCAGGGGGTTCACATGCATCTGTGTGCATGCCCTATGCATCGCCAATGATCTGAGGGGTCAGGTAGCCCTTTGCTTTCTGCTTCCCCCTCAACCTTTTCCCCTGGGAACCCTACCCTCTTCTCCTTACTGTCAGACCCTGCTGTCTCTGACCACATGGAAGTGAGCAAGACATTTCATAGTTGGTAGGGTCAGAAGGGACCTGAGCAGATCATCAAGTCTGACCCTCTGCCATGGGCAGGAAAGAATGCTGGGGTCAAACAACCCTGACAAGGTATCTACCTAGCCACCTTTTAAAGATCCCCAGGGTAGGAGTGAGCACCACTTCCCTTGCAAGTTTGTTCCAGATCCTAGCCACCCTTACTGTGAAGTAGTGCCTCTTGATATCTAGCCTGAATCTACTGTCCATCAACTTATACCCATTATTCCTTTTTACTCCCAGTAGTGCTCGGGGGAACAGGGACTCTCCCATTGCCTGCTGGTCTTCCTTGGCCAGTTTATAGATGGCCCCCAGATCCCCTCTCAGCCTTCTCTTGTGGATGCTAAACAGGTTCAGGTCTTGTAGCCCCTCCTCATAGGACCTGCCCTGCTGCCCCCGATCATGTGACTGGCCCTCCTCTGGACTCTCTCAATGCTCTCCACATTCCTCCTGAAATGCATCACCCAGAACTGGATGCAGTAAACCAACTGTGACCTGACCAATGTCATATAGAGGGGGAGGATCACTTCCTTGGACCTGCTCATGATATATCTGTGGATGCATGACAAGGTGCCTTTAGCTTTCCTGACTGTGTCCCCACATTGGCGGCCCATGTTCATCTTGGAGTCTATAATGACTCCAAGATCCTTTTCTACCTCTGTGCTGATGAGGAAGCAGTTCCCCAGCCTGTAGGTATGCTGCTGGTTCTCTCTCCCCAGGCACAGTATCCTGCACTTGTCAGTATTGAAACCCATCCTGTTCTCATCCGCCCACCCCTGTAACCTGTCCAGATCCAATTGCAGCCTGTCCCTCCCTTCTAGTGTGCCCACTTCTCCCCACATTTTAGTGTCATCTGCAAATTTGAATAAGGTGCTTTCACCCCCTCGTCCAAATCACTGATGACGATATTGAACAGTGGTGGCCCAAGGACTGAGCTCTGGGGGACCCCACTGCCCACAACCCTCCAGGTCGAAGATGACCCATCCACCACCACTCTCTGGGTATGGCCCTCCAGCCAATTTGCAACCCATCTGACTGTGTAGGCATCAACACCACAATCGCCTAATTTTTTTAATGAGAATGGGGTGAGAGACAGTGTCAAAGGCCTTCATAAAGTCCAGAAAAACTATGTCCACTGCGAAACCTGCATCCAAGGATTTTGTGACTTGGTCATAGAAGGCCACCAAGTTGGTCTGACAGGACCTGCCTCAAATGAACCCATGTTGGTTGCCCCTAAGCATAAACTCCCCTGCTTGCCCCTCACAGATGTGCACCTGGGTAATTTTCTCAAAGAACTTCCCTAGGACCAAGGTAAGACTAACAAGCCTATAATTTCCTGGGTCTTCCTTCCTCCCTTTTTTGAAAATAGGGACCACATTGGCCCTTTTCCAGTCCTCTGGCACCCTGCCAGAGCACCATGAGTGCTCGTAAAGCTATGCCAGGGGTCCCTCAATGACCTCTGCTAATTCCCTCAGCACTCTGGGATGGAGATTGTCAGGACCTGCTGATTTGAACACATCCAGTCCCACCAGAAGTTCCCTGACTAGGTCCTCACTGACCCTAGGCCTGGCTGTGCCTCCCTTGGGACCATCGGAGATTTGAAAACAATAAACTTGAAATTAAACATGGCTGTAGCATTTTGCGTGTAGTATCCATGCACTTAGTTCATCCAGAATTGATTAACATAACCTTTTTTTATTAAACTGCTGCAAGTTTTAGCACAGGTACTCCATAAACACACTTTTAAGGAGCACTTTGGTGCCTAGTTCTATGTAGTACACACTTTTTTGTTTTTTTCAAAAGACCCATGTACACACACATACTCACACATATACCCTTACAATTGTGTCTTGTGACTGATCCAGTTCACTTGACAGTCCAAAACATGTATACTTAACTATTACTTTCCCCATACAATACCTGCAACTGTGAGCCCTTTGCTATCTTCTTCAACAATTACTACTATGCATCATACTAGTCCAAAATTAAAGGGCTCATGAAGGCTCATAGCTCATGAGTTCATAATTGTCCTAATGAGCCTGGAGAGCTCCAAAGCCCAATCTGAGAACCTAGCTGTGAGATCCCCACCTGCAATAACTCCCAAGGGAACATGTCTAAGTCCAAGTCTCCCACCATGCAATTATATTGAACAACCAGAACTAAAATATGGGTGCAAAGAAGATAATTTGTAAAACAAGTGGTGGAAAGCTGAGAATAAAGTTAACATTGGCATGTGTGGTTTATCTTTTATGGTAATAATAATGGTAAGGTTATGGTGGTAATTGTAAGGTTTGTACTTTATATTTTTACATAGGATATGGAGGCAGCTTAACAATAAACTTTAACAAATCTAATTGCCATACAAGACCCCTCATCACATTATAGTTGTCACCACCTGATTCTCTGCTGGAAGGTGAAAATTTAGTACATGCAGGAATACAATATCATCTCGCTCCATGAACTGACCCTCCTGAAGACAGCCAAGGGACAATATTTACCTGAATCCAAGGCAACTTGAAAATTAAGATCATCCCACAATTATTAGATTCTACACATGGGAAATTATAAATTTGTTTTAATTTTCTAGTTATCGGAGGGTTCTCTTAAATTCATCCTCCCACCACTGACACAGGTAAAGTAGTGGCAGGAAAGGCAGGAGCTGGGAGGCAGGGAACCTACCCTATGCCCCTTGCACTAACCCTGTCCTCCCCCAGTGACTTCCCCCCCACTTGCCCCCTCTGGTGCCTGCCCCCCACCACTAGCCACATACCCTTGAAGCTGCTCTGGCTCTGTCTCCACCAGGGGCATACACCACATGGGTGAGCCAGGCAGTAGCAGTGGCTCTGGCCATGCACCTCGCATTTCTCCATTTTGAATGCCATCAGATTTTCATTGGCCCACTGTACAAGCTTATTGAGGTTGTCATGGATCATCAGCCTATCCTCAAGTGTGGACACTCTTCCTCAAAGTTTGGTGTCATCAGCGAACTTGGCCAGTCCACTTTTGACACCAGTGTCCAGATCATTTATGAAGACACTAAAGATTACAGGTCTGAGAACAGAGCCTTGGGGGGCACCACTAGTCACCGAGTGCCATGTTAATTTCGTTCCATCAACTACCACTCTCTGGGTCCGACCCTGGAACCAGTTCCCCTGTGGAGTATTTGAGGCTGCAGTAGCCCAATTTTTCCATGAGGACATGTTGGGACACCAGGTCAAAGGCTTTTTTAAAGTCCAAATATATTACATCAACCTCTTCCCTTTTGTCCTGGTGATACATTACTTGGTTATAGAAGGAAATGAGATTGGTCAAGCAAGACCTACCCACAACAAACCCAAGCTGGCTATCCCTCAGAATTTTGGCTTCTGTTAGCCTGTCAAGAATGGTTTCTTTGAAAATTTGTTCCAAAATCTTCCCAGGGATTGAGGTCAAACTGATTGGCCTGTAGTTTCCTGGGTCTTATTTCCTCTCTTTCTTAAAGATAGGTGACACATTGGCCTTCTTCCAATCTTCAGGTATTTCACCTGAGCACCACAAGTTCTTGAATATCCTTGCCAGTGGCTGCTCGGTGATGTCTGCCAGTTCCTTTAGCACTTTTGGGTACAACCTATCCAGACCAGCTGATTTATGGCAGTCCAGCCTCTCAAGATGTTTCCTCACAAGATCCATGCCAATGGTGGGCATATATTTATCCTCATCCGGATCATCCTGCATCATGTTAGGCAGGGTGGTCCATTTGGGCTGGTGAAAAACTGATGTGAAGTAATCGTTAAGCAGATTGGCTTTTTCCACAGTGTTGGTAGTCAGCTGCCCCAGCTGGTTTAGCAGGGGTCCAATGTTATCCTTGTTTTTCTTTTGACTCCTCACATACCCTGAAGAAGGACTTTTTATTATCCTTGTTTCATGTAGCCAGATGAAGTTCAGTTGCAGTCTTGGCTTTTCTAGTTCACTCCCTGCAGGTATGGACCAGTGCAGTGTACTCCTCTGCCATGGTGTGTCCTGTCTTCCACCCTTTATAAGCCTCTCTTTTTAGATGTAGGAAGTCTATGAGTTCCCTCTTGAGCCAAGGGGGTTGTTTTACCACCTTTCCTACAGGTTGGGATGGACTCCCTTTGTGCTTCTAGGATTGCTTCCTCTAGGAGCATCCTGAACTCCCCTCCCTGTGAAATCATTGCCTTTCAAGGCCTCAAGAACAAGCCTCCTGAGCATATGAAAGTCAGCTTTCCTAAACTCAAGGACTACTGCATTGCTGGCTGGCTTGCCAGCTTTGTGATGAATAGTGAAAGTGATCAACTCATGGTCACTATCACCCAGCTTCCCTTTGATTCTTAGGTCACTGATTAGATCATTCCCCTTGGCCAGTACCAGGTCCAGCAGCACCTTGCCTCTTGTCATCCCATAAGCTTCTTGAGACAGGTAGAGCTCATCCACACATGTAAGGAAGCTTTGTGACGGATCAGATTTGGCCTAGTGCACATCCCATGAGATTTCTGGGTAGTTGAAGTCTCCCATGATGACCATGTACTGAGAGCACACAGCCTCAGCCAGTTCCCGGGTGAATTCTTGGTCAAGCACTTGTTCCTGGTTTGGAGGTCTGTAGTAGATGCCTACCATTGTATCCACTTCACTGTATTCCCTTGTATTCTAACCCAAAGAGTTGGCACAGAAAAGGCACTTGAACTGTGTAACCTTCTTCAAAGACAGTACCCAGTACACTCTGTGGCATACTGTCTGCTAAAGAGATCAGAGAACAAGCTAGATACCAGAATTGTAGGGATTCTAAATATTTCATGACAATGAAGAAAGAAAGAAAATATTAATCATGTTTGTAAGCCAGGTCTCAATATATATCAATTATGGGAAACATGGACAATTCCATGAATGTCCACAAAGCTTCAAATCAATTCACAAGTTCACTATAAATTAATTTGTAATCATTTAAATTTTTATGAGCTTTCTATTGTATAAACCATTACTTGTAATATCTTCTTAGAAGCTTGATATTTCACTTTTAACTGCTTTTGTCCTTTTCCACTTGGCAAATATGGATTCATTGTTACATGGGGCTGATGTTGACATGATTATTCATTTCAAGAAATGCAGTTCCAATTTACATAGCTACTTAACATGCTAATGATTAATTTGACTCTCCAAGAGCATTGTTGAGAAAGTCAGTACAGATATGGGAACATTTCATTTTTTAAGTTTTGCACTAAAAAGTTGTATTGAAAGCATCAAGTATCACTACCTGCATTTACTGTAGAGCTCAGCCACTACTGTCATAGACTTCCTGGGGAAAAATACATTATCAGACTGGAGAGAGAGAAGGGGTCATTAATGATATCTTGACTGACCTAGGGGCATTTCTTTGCAGCTGGAGGGGTAGATCTGGGGCTTGGAAGAGACAATTTATATCTTACAATCCATAAGCCTTTCCTACAACTGATGAAAAATTGGGCCTCAATTGCTTTGGCACTGCATTCTATTATACAAAAGTAATGTTCTTATTTTTTCACTAACCATTTTGAGTTTACTTAGAAAAGTGACACTTAGTAAGGAAATCTATTTGAAGAGAATGCATTAGAACTGGAAAATGTTTAAATCCCATACATGTAAAATACAGTAGTATTAAGGAAGAAAAAAGGTACTGGAACTATAGAGAGAGGAAAAATTCTTGTGAGACATGTAGGCTCAAATAATTTGGATATCATACAGATAAACACTAGGAGTGATATCCTTATCCTCATTCTTTCCCTTTACATCATGTAAAAGGGATAGAGCACTACAAGGAGACTCTAGAAGACCCAATACATCTGAGGGAGGCATGAATGGTGTGTGCCCCTGGCAGCTGGGGGGGGCACAGCAGGACTGCAGTGGCAGGAGTGGCGGGAGCGCAGCGGTGGTAAGTGGGGGAGCTCCCACATATGCTAAAGGCACTGTTGGCCATGGGGGAGAGGGGGTGGCAAGCACCAACCAAGGGTTAGCAACCACCCACAGTCAACACTGGCAGCAGTAGTGGTGGCCAGCAGGAATCACAGACTGCCCGCAGGCACCGCCAACACTGTCGGTGGTGCCTTTTTGCAGGGGGTGCACCGCCAGGCTCAGGGGGTGCATGTGCACCGGCGTGCATCTCCTATGCATTGCCCCTGGAGGGAGGATTGCACTGGTGGAGAAAACAGCTGGATTCCTCCAGAGGACCCTCCCACAAATTCCCACACAGAA
This sequence comes from Gavialis gangeticus, assembly GCF_001723915.1. NCBI lineage: Eukaryota > Metazoa > Chordata > Crocodylia > Gavialidae > Gavialis > Gavialis gangeticus. The sequence continues at coordinate 18,786,026 of NW_017729003.1, forward strand.
GCATATCTATAAGGAATGAGACCATATGTAGCAGCTGCACAGAAATTCTGTGAAATACTGTGAGTGCACATGCTGGGAATGTTTCCAAATAAGGAAACAGGCCAAAATTAGAATGGTGTGAAGGTGGATTAGAGCTATTTTAGCCTTTGCACATTGTCAGACAGTGGATTCTGTGCAATGCCCCTTAAGAGTCATTTTAGCTACTAAGATATGAAAAAAAAAAGGCTTCCCAAATCTTTGGAAGTTTTACCTTCACTTCTTCTAGTGATATCTTTCTGCAGAGCCAATGGAAGAATGTCAAAGAGACTTAGGAATACTACATAAAGAGTCATTTTATAGAGGAAAGCAAAATATACTCTTTAACAATCCTGTTTCTTAGAATCCTGATAGTTTTACCACTGTAGTTTCACTAGAATAGTATGTATAGCTACATTTTGGTGGTCTGACATTCAAAGGGTCTGTACATCCATACTGTCCACCATCTTCCAAAGATTATATTACATTATTATTATATTGTTACATTACTGTACTATATTATTTTACAGTACATTGTAATATTATTTACATTATTATAATGCATTATTGTTATTATAATATGTTATTGTTATAGCAGGGTTTCAACATCTTCAAAAACCTTTCCATGTTGCTTCTCAGATACCTACAAATAAATTCAGAGTCTATATTCAACAATCTGATTTGAAAATGCTGTCTGGACAGGTTATTCAAATAGAAAGAAAAGTCAAGGATTGAGGAACTGGAGAACCAAAGAAACACCTCAGAAACAGATCTCTTTTACTTTGCATAGTTTAATGTATAAGGCTTTAATATGGTCACTCACATTCTCACACATTTTTAAAAGAATGCAAAGAGCTTAAGGCTTTCACATTGTCTTGATATCAAATTTAACATTTCATGGAGCTTCCTAAATTCCATGAAGATTTTGAAAATATTTTTTGGTTGTAGTAGTACTTTTTTTTTTTAACTGATTTGGTTGGCGGGGATGGTTGTTTTGTTTCTGATTTTTTTTTCCTCTTAGTTTTTCCAACAAATAATTAAAATAGATTTACTTGATTTTAAAGTAATATAATACAACATCCTATACACTATGGGAGTTTTAAGTAAGCAAAAATAAATAATTTATAGTGAAACAAAGTGCTTGAAAGTATGCTGAGTGACTCTGTCTTTTATTCTTGTAACAAAATCATGTATTAAACATAGAAACAAAATAAAACCATTTTTACTTCCCCTTACTGACAAGAAGGCTAAAAAGCTCCAATTGTGCCCAGACTGAATATTAGAATAATTTCAGACAGCATGGATACTAAAATGGTACTATATACATGAAGAAAGAAAATACCTACCACTGGTGAAACTGGATTTGGAGGGCTTTGCAACATTTGAAATACATTTTAAAAAGGGTTCTTTAAATGAGCTTATGAATTTTTTTATGACATTTCATTCTTAGAAATATACGTATTATATCTTGTAGTCCTTCAGGAAGCACTGTTCTTCTTAAATTTCTTTGCTAATATAACAATGGAAGGCATACAGAATCAAATTGTAAAAGACTATGTTGTCTAACAGAGCAACACAGTAGCCTTCTTTGGAAACCTAAATTTGAGTCTGACCCACACCCTTGGAGAATGTTTAAGGTCAAAGATGTCTTGAAAAGGGCAAATACAAGGGGAGAAACAGAAGGGATGCAGTGGTGTGGTTGCATACCCCTTTTGGATAATGATGCGAAAAGCTTCCCCTCCCTTATCTTCCATACACCACAACAGCACATTCCCTCCCCTTCCATTCTGCACCCTTCCCTGTCCACCACTGCCTTGGGTTTGTGTGGAGAATGAGCCTCCAGAGCTGCTTCTGCTTCACTCCAGCATGACAGTGCAGAGCCAGATTCAGCCAAGGACAACAGTGGCAATGGTTGCGAATTCTCCATCCATGCCCAGTCCATGAAGGTATTCCCTGCCAACCCAGGAGCAGACTTAGTGAAAGAAAATCCACTTGCTGCCAATGCTGTCCCAAGCCAAGCCCAGTTCCTTGTGCAGCACAAGTGGACTAGGGAAGCAGTTCCTCTGGAGTTCTCCTTCCTGCCCCCAGGTCAGTGGAGAACAGCAGCAGCAGTGGGCAGAGATGAGAGGATGGGGAGACAGGACATGCTGCTTAGAATGGGATCTGCAGGGGCCCTGTTGAAATTACTGGGACTTTACACTGGAGCATGGATCTGCCCAAATGGCTCACTGTGGGATGAGGACCTTAATCAGTAACTGTTAAGGTAACTATATTTGGATCTTGGGAAGCACTGAATTTGCAGCTGAAAAAAGGCATTACACGTGGCCTAGCATAAGCTGCTAACCACAAGGCAGAATGATATATTGAAAGTATATTGCAAGATGCTTAGGAAAGCAGATTTTGCTTATGAATGCTTATGCTAAGCCAGCCATTTACTTATACTAAGTAACCATCTTAACTGTCTTAAACATTTTTCTAACAAAAAAGCAGCAAGTGAGTCTGTGTAAGTCTGTGTGCTATGAATGAGGTGAAGTCTTAGGAATGGTGGAAGATAGTACAACCTAGAACTGAAAAACAGACTGGACTATGAAAAACAACACGTAACTGTTAACAGAATCCAAGATGAACATATGCAAAATGGTGAATGGTGATTGGTGAAGAGGCCTCCAGAAGCTTCTAGGTTTTAGTTAAAGTCCACCCATTGACTGAAGAAGTAAGTTCATGGCCTTGGACATGAGCTCATAGCAAAAAGGCATGTAAATTCATAGCTTCATAGATATTGGGCTGGAAGGGACCCCAGAGGCTCATAGAGTCCAGCCCCCTGCCCCAGGGGAAGGAAGTCAGCAGGGATCATAGGATCCCAGCAAGATAACCATCCAAATGTGTACTGAAGGCATTCAAAGAAGGTGCTTGAAGCACCTCTGGTGGCAGTCTATTCCAAACTTTGGGGGCTCAGACTGTAAAGAAGTTCTTCCTTATGTCCAGCCTGAAACAGTCTTGGAGGAGTTTATGACTGTTCAACCTTGTCATCCCTTGGGGCACTCTGGTGAACAGACGTTCCCCCAGATCCTGGTGAACACCCCTGATAAACTTATAGGTGGCCACCAGATTGTCCCTGAGCCTGCACTTTTCCAGGCTGAAGATTCCCATGGCTCTCAGCCTCTGTTCATAAGGTCTGTTTTCCTGACCTCTGATCATGCGTGTGGCTCTTCTCTGCACTCCCTCAAGCTTCTCCACATACTTTTTGAATTGTGGAGCCCAAAACTGAATGCAGTACACTGCACACCATGATGATTGGCTACCATCAACCACCACCCTCTGGGTCCTACCATGGAGCCAATTCCCCAGCCGGTGGATCATGGTGAGGTCAAGGCCGTAGTTAGCCAGCTTTGCCAAGAGGTGATCATGGGATACCAAATTGAAGGCTTTTTTTTCTTTAAGTCAAGATATATGACAGCTA
>NW_017729003.1:18789510-18795675 GCF_001723915.1 Gavialis gangeticus
AGGTGATAGGTCACCTGGTCATAAAAGGAGATGAGATTGGTCAAGCAAGACCTACCCGCAATAAACCCGTGCTGGGTATCCCTCAGGATATTGCTGTCAGCTAGTCTCTTAAGGATGGCCTCTTTGATAATCTTTTCCAAGACCTTCCCCAGGATAGAGGTCAGGCTGATGGGCCTGTAGTTTGTCGGATCTACTTTCCTCCCTTTCTTGAAGATAGGTACCACACTGTCCTTCTTCAAATCTTCGGGCACTTCACCAGAGCAACAGGAGATCCATGCCAGGGGCTGAGCTATGATGCTTGCCAGCTCCTTAAGTACCCTTGGGTGTAAACCATCAGGGCCAGCTGACTTGAAGGTATCCAGCCTGTCAAGGTGTTCCTTGACAAGGTCAGCTTCAATGGAGGGTAAGGAATCTTCCTCCATCAGATGAATGAAATGCATAGGCAATTCCATGCTAATGAAACAAACAGTAAACAGAGGCTGAGCTTGAGAGGGGAGGAGAAATGGGTGGAACAAAGGATGCGTGAGGGTGGAACAAATGTTAATAAGCATGAACTAAGGTGTATAAAATGTAAAAAGATCTATTGTTCACTGTGGCTCTTTGGTCTGTTTTGTTTTTTGGGAGCTAGTCAAGAGCTGTCTCCATTCTGAATAAAGATGTTGCGATCAATATTGCTGGTGTTTGCTCCCTGCTTGCTCTGGCTAATGAGTAACAGGGTCCATGAGCAATTGGACCATAGTCTCCCTAGTTTTTGGGCACCACATGGAGTTGGGGTCTAATGGTAATGTCAGAAGCTGTGCATCTGAATAAATCAGGAAGTTATTTTACAGGCATGTCTTCAAATTGAAACTGTAATGTCACGGGGGCACTCAGGTGCCCTGTTCCTAAGTAGGAATTAGGGCATCTGCTGATTGCCAGGGCCAGTCAGGGGCAACCGGAGCAGGTCACATGGCTAAAAGGGGCAGGGCCTGGCCTTTATAAGCAAGCCAGGCCGCAGCCTAGCTGGCAGTTACCATCTAGCAGCCTGAGAAGCAGGAGCTCTGCAGAGGAACAGAGCAGGGGAGTTACCACCTAGCAGCCTGAGAAGCAGGAGCTCTGCAGAGGAACAGAGCAGGGCAGTTACCTTCTGGCTGCCAGAGGAGCAAGAGCTCTGCAGCGGAAGAGAGCTGGGTGGAGCAGACTGCGAGACCCACCAGCTACATCATGGTACAGGGTAGAGAGAACCCTGACCGGGAGGCTGGGCAGGAGAAGCCTGTGGGACCAGAGTGTGCGTTATAGCTGGTAGGCTTATTGTTCTGTTACAGCTGGTTGGCTTATGGTTCTGTTTAGTTTGTTGTGTATATCACTGGAGGACCGGGTGAGTCTGTAGGGGTGTGAGGAGGCCTCACAGGAGATCCCCAGTAGTCTGGGGGTTTCCTGGGTGCCCTGTTCGGGCACCGAGCAGTGCCAGAGAGGCACGGCTGGTTGGTGCCGGTGGGACGCGGTGCCCTCACAGGAGCTCCCCAGTAGTCTGGGGGTTCCTGGGTGCCCTGTTTGGGGGAATAGAGCAGTGCCTGGGAGGCATGGCTGTTTGGTACCAGTGTGGTGCGGTGTGTGGGGTTGAGACCCCAGCCCGAGGGTGGTATTCTGCCTAGTCGGGAGAAAGACCCCGAGAAGGGTCAGGGGGCCAGGCACGGCTACAGGCCACTTGAGCCCCGAGCGTGGTTGAGCGTGGGACAGAACCCAGAGAGGGCGATAGCTCGGAGAGCGCGTGTATAGGACCGAGTGTGGGTGAGTGTAAGAGGCCGGAGTAGGGCAGGCACACGGTTAGAGTTCCGAGGCAGGGCCGGGCATGAGGGTGAGAGCCTGAAGAGGGCAATTACACTAGCTGAACCCCGGAAGGGACGAGACCGGGCTTGTACAACAAGGGCGTGAGAAGCACGAGACAAGCCCCAGAGAAGGGCAAGGGTGCGAGAAGCACGGGACAAGCCCCAGAGAAGGGCGAGGGCGCGAGAAGCATGGGACAAGCCCCAGAGAAGGGCGAGGGCGCGAGAAGCGCGACTAAAAGCCCAGAGTAGGGTGAGCGCGTGGGTGGAGGCCCGAGGCAGGGCCAGAGCGTGCAGTCGGGAGCCTGAAGAGGGTGATTACACTAGCCGAACCCCGGAAGGGGCGAGACGGGGCCTGTACAGCAAGCAACAGGGCCCCAGCTGAGGGGCGAGTACTTTAGGCATGTTAGGGGTAAGTGCGCGGGTACAAGCACAAGAGGATAGGGCGCGTATATCGGAGAGGCCCCGGCGAGGGCGCGTATATCGGAGACATGAGAACGTCTGGAATAACTGTGAGGCTTGGGGCATGCTAAAGGGGAGGTAGGAGGCACGCATAGCCCATAAGGCTGGGGTGCAACAGGTCACCCATAGAGAGTAGGAGCCCAGATAATTATAACACCTAGTGCTAGGAGATCAAAGGCAGCCTCCCATATTAAATTATATAAGACCAAGACATGGCGGGCGAGAATCAGAGGGTGCTGGATCTCCTAATTTGGTACGGCAGGGGGCGCTAGCGGGATCACGGCCGCTCCTAGGGCCCGCTCCGTGACATGTAATATGAGTTCAATGGTTTGGAGAGTAGATAAGATACAGTCTGAGAAGGGTGATAGTGAGATATGTCCTTAAAAGCCAAAGCATGACCCTGATGTGACCTTGAAGAAAACTAAGGCCTTCCCAATGACCTGTCTGTCAACCTCTGTCACAGAGGATGCTATGTATCCACACTTTATACATGTGTCTAAAGGAGGCTGTACATGGCCACAGCATTTCCACATGAATAAGAGTAGCAATGAGTACATAGAGCCTTCACTCTAACTAAGCAGTGTTCCAGCCAACAAACAAGCTGAGGCAGGGACAGAAACATGGTTCAACTGTTAAGGGATGCTCACCCCCACCCCCCTTTCCAGAACAAAGGATACGAGCAGCTTCACACTGTCCCTTTCATGAACTGTGCTTAAACCCTAAATATAGTTCTTATTGTCATTTCTAGCTCTCAAGGTCTAGTTCCTCATTAAAATGAATACAAGCAAAATGATTTACATTAGCCAATGATCTCACTTTGAACTGGTAGTAGTAATGCACAAATAAATGTGTTGCATCATGATCACAACATGAAGTTCATAATTATTCAGTTTCATTAAGACACTGACATGTTTATGCACAGAGTGTACTGAATCTGATGTAAAAATAAAAAAATCCCACTCCCACTTGATGATCTTGACTTTGCTAGAAGATAAATATATCTTTGTGATTGCAGACATAAGCACACTTGTACCAGACCTTCAACTGGCCTGATAAATGATACCGTGGTTTTTCAAATCAACTGGGTTAAGTCAGGTGACAAATGATTTCCATTAGCTTCAGCAGAATGGAAACAAAACAGATCAATACAAATGATTTGCAGCAACTTTAGATCATAAATTTATTTTGTCCAGTTCCATCATTTTAAAATGGAAGTGTTTTTTCCTCATAGTAAGAAAAAAGTGATTAGAGATTTAAAGATTTGATAATTCTAGTTAGAGCAAAATGCCCATGATTTAAGTTTGGAGCCTTTTAATAAGCTGTTATTTTTATTCAGTTGTACATAATAATATTATTTTAAAAGATGGCTAATAATAAAAATGATAATAAAAACCTTTTCTAGAAATGGAATTTTATCTTTTAGCCATATAAAAGCCATAAAAATACTAAATTCTACTTGCATTAAAAATGTCCTATTACTTTGTTTTGGCCATCTTGCATTTGTTTATGACAGCTCCCATCATTGTTCTGAAGGATATTTTAGGGTCACGGCTTTCTTAGTTTCATAATCAAAGCATAATATTTTTCATGTACAGAGAACTGAAAAGAGAAGTTTGTCCTTTTTTTCCTGTTCTAGTTAGCCTTCTAAATTAATTCCTATTGAATAAACTAGAAATCCAAATATACATCTTTTATTGTATGCTGGGAAGACATAAGGAGAGATTAACATGGCACAGTATAAGAATGTCAGTCATCCATACTAATCATAGAGATATATTCGAGTAAAAACAGAAAAAAAAGAGTACAAATGGCTTCAGAGAAGCTCCAGACACCTCCTTTTCTAAAGTATTTAATACACTTATGCAGTAATACGCCTCTGGAGAAATATCTTAAAACTAGACACTTACCAGCAAACTAGAAGGTAGTAGGATGTAGTCCCCAGATATATGCAGTTACATTAGTTATGTTGCTTATTATTATTGATATGAATAACATCCATTTTTAACTCCATTGTACTGTTTTACTCCACAGTACCCTGTCAGAGTCCTAAAGGTTACATTTCATTAGAACGCAGAGGCAAATACACACTGGCCTGCCTTTGAGTTTTACTAGCTTTGTCTTGCACCCTCAGAAAGGGTAAATGAGACCACACAACTAGCCTCCACTACTCTGTTATATACTGGACACCTCCTATTAGTCATCTCTCCAAGTCAAGTTCTTACATTTAAGTCTTTCCTCATATTTTAGTCTTATTATTCCTCTAATAATTTTAATTTCCCTTTTCTTGAAATGATTTTCTTTTTATACTATCCATTTGGATATGGTTTGGACAAAATAAAGTATTATTTGTATTTTGTTAATAACTAGAATTTCCAGTAAATGACCAAAAACCCATTGTGCCAGACACTATAAACACAACCAGAAATGATCCCTGCATAAACTGAAGCAGAACAGATACTTGCTTACATGTCCTCAGAGTATTTTAGTGTTATCACCTCTCCTTAAGCATACCTGTGTGCATAAATAGTTTGGATTATCACTCTCAGTGGTTACCACCTGCCTTTCTTAAATGCATTTGAAGTTCTTTGCAATCCTCCCATCTTAACAGGTCTAAATAATTTTGTATTAGCTGCCAATATTATTTCACTCCTTAACCAGTTTTCCAGATCACTGACACCAGTCTTAGTATGGATCCTCAGAGCAACCCACAGTTAAGATTTCATACTGAAAACTCTCCTTTGCACATCCTTCCACTAAAAATATGCGTTATAATAGAATTGATAAAACTCCAAAAGTTTTCTACCAAAAAAATTGTTAAAGTAACAAAATTTCATTGCATCAAATGTCCTAAAGGACAAACATCATCAAATAAGTAGCACTGCACATCTTTAGGTGATGTTTCAAATAAGATTACCTGAAGTCAAATGATTGATTCCTATGAGGATTTTAGAGCAATATAATGATCTTGACTAGAGTAGAAGATAAAGCCAAAAAGATGAAACTCAGAAATTAGGTACAGTTAACAGATGAAAAAAAAAAAATCAAGAGAAGTGATGGATTCTGTATTTCTTGATATCTTCAAAGCAAGCCTGGATGGTTTCCTGGAAGCAGTGGTTTGCCAAGCACAAATAACTGGGGTCAGATTGTATGGGTGTATTATGAAGACTGCCTAACTAGAGGTATCTCTACTCTGCAAACTGCCTTAAAATTGTGGAAATGTGATGCTGTTTTGTTGCAGATATGATCTATTATTCCAATAAACGTGACTTAGGGAAGATCTATACCATGTCAGACAGTGGTTGGGAGCATTGCCATGAAAACATATATTGCCCATTCACTCTTACTTTGAACGTGACCTAAGACACATTTCTTGGGTTTGATTTCTGGTTTGATATTTTATGCCATTAATCCTACCAGCTTTCTTGTTTCTCCTTACTCTTGCAGTATTTCACAGTGTGATGGGGTGAGGACCTAGGGGTTCCTTGAACTCCCCTAGCCCCCCCCTTACCTTGCCAAATTGGTTTCAATGCACCCTCTCTATCTCGCCCGCCACATCTTTGATGTTAGTTATTGGTAAAGGGAGGCTGCCTTTTTACCCTCTTTGGCACGGTGCCCTGAGATATTTCCATCTGTGCCCTGCCTTCACTGACACTGTGCACTATAGCCTCTGGGGCCACGTGTGGGTCCTACAATCACCCATGCCCCCACGGGTTCTTGGGCTCATCTCTCTCCATTGCCCGTGCCCTCACAGACGCTCTCTGGCTTGTCTGGCGGCCGCCACTCACACTGTGTCTCCCCCTGTGCTCGCACCCACACTGGGGCCTCCCACAATCGAGGCTCAGGTGGCCATAGCTGTGCCTGGCCCCCAGACCCCCTTTCTGGGTCTTGCACTCCACTG
>NW_017729003.1:18800675-18804607 GCF_001723915.1 Gavialis gangeticus
GGTGGCCCTAGCCGTGCCTGGCCCCCAGACCCCCTTCTCAGGTTTTGCGCCCCACTGGGGCTTCTCACAATCGACACTGCCCACACCGGGGCCAGGGTTGATACACCCCAAAACACTGCGCCCTCTCTGGTGCTGGGTCTCCACGTTACCGTGGAGCCCCTATGAGGCCTCCTCCAACCCCTATTAGCCTCACCTGGTCCTCCGGTCTTACACAACTACAAAACAGAAAACTCACACTCCTGTGTTACAACATAAATTCCAAGCCAACTGGCTAACCATCATCCATATCCCTACCAGGGTTTCCTCCACCCAGTATCGTCAAGCAGACTTTGCTCAGGCCATCAGGCTTCTCTGCTCTGCTTGCTCCAACAGAGCTCCCTCTTCCTCAGCTGCTAGCGGGAAACTGAACTCTGGCCTCAGCCTGGCTTGTTTATATGGGCCAGGCCCTGCCCCCTTCTGGTCAGTTGACCAAACTGTGGTTGCCCCGGCAACCGGCACCTGTCCCTCTTTCTAGGAGCAGGGCACGGAAGTGTCCTGCGACACACAGGCATAAGTTACAATTTCTCACTTCAAATATATTGAAAAGAATTTTTCAGAAAAAAATAATTCCAGAATACGAGCATAAAACTATCTGAAGGCTGAGAAATAAAAACAGATATTTGGAATATCAAGGTTAACAAACCTACAACTGGAAGTTAAAGATTCCGGGGAGGAAAAGGAACTGAAGAGTTGTTAAGAAACTGGATGAGACAGAAAATATTACTAAATACTTCGGTGATTGAAGTGGGAGAGTTGAATCAAATCTGGAAATCTGTTTGCTACATCACTTTACTTTCCTCTTATCTATTATAACAGTGTTATTTTTAAAGAACTCTGTAGGTTAGCTAAGCATGACCTCTGTTGCAAGAAACCATGTTCCCTATCCTTATTCAAGCTGTGTTTTCCAGAGTCTACTCTACCACTTCAATCTCTGAAATTAGATTCTAATTTTTATTTAAAATCTGTTTTCTTGGATCCGGATTGTATAAAACTATAAAACTTTTCTTCTGGTCTTGAAAAGAAAAAAGAAAGAGAGACAGAGTCTTAGGAATCAAAATAGGATGCTAAAGGAATTTAGAGTATGTCTACACCAGGGTTGTCCAACTGACAGGTCACATGCAGCCCAAAAGGGGTTGTTGTGTGGCCCCTGGGCTTTCACCTGGCTGCATCTTCCCCATCACTCCAGCAGGACTAGCAGCTGACATCTCCAGTCTCCCTCTCCCTCCTCCAGCTGCCACTTTCTGCCTTTTCCTGGGGCAAGACAGTGTAGGGACCTGAGGATCAGTCAGAGGCCATGCCTCAGGGTGGATCATACCCATACAGGCACACATTGCAGTAGGGATTATGCTCGCACACCTGCACAATTGGGTGTCTGCATTGTATGTGATGTATGTGATGCAGCAGCCGGGGCGGGGGGAGGGCAAAGGGAGAAAGAGTCTGTGTGGCACTCCCACTATGGCCCTCTGATGCAGTCCCCAGGGTCTTAGAAGTTGGACAGCCCTGGTCTACACCATGCACTGGCACACAGAAAACTGAGATCTTGAGAATGGCCACACAAGGAAGCCTCAGAGCATCTTACCTGAACGTTTCTGCATTTGGCATGTGTGAAAAACAACAAGAAAGCAAGGCGTACTCAGGGTCACCTAGCAAGGGCATGTTTTGGGGTGTAGACATGTTCACAAATACCTTACTCCAAAATGGCAATCCTGAAAATCAGCACTTAATACCCTTAATATACATAAAAATCATGGCCCAGAATCCTCAGAATTTTATCTTAAAGTTATCCCATAGCCTATGTTCTACTTTTGTGCCTGTTAAGAAGTCTCTCAGTCTTGACAGGCTGACCAGCAAAGCACCGATCTCATGTCTGACTGCTATCCAGAAGCAAACCGTTCTGTCACATCTTCAAGAGGGGTTCAATCTGTCGTGCCCAGATGCTGGTGCACCCTTGACCTGTGAGCCTGGGTCGGTACGACCGGCTTGGTGCAAGGGGGGATTTATAACCGGACAGGTTGGTGTTAATGGCAAGAAGGAGTCAGATGGTTTAAAGCGCATTGGTTACACAGAAAGTTTATTTTACTTACGCTACTGATGGCTTGCAGCGTAGGCAGAAGCAGTTGATTTCTTAGTTACAGCATGCAGATGTTCCGTCACCCAGCGATTACAGTGGATTGCAGACTTGCTGAGTACAGGTTTCAAACAGTTTACATAAATTACTACGGTCTGCAGATTACTGAGAGCTCTTGACGAGAGGGACATATGAAAGATAAGATAAGACGACATGAGCCGGCAAAACGGGGGTACGCCAGAAAGATACGTAGGCGGAGAGATAATATTTGTAACTGATCAAGTTACAAACTGTGTCTCTTGGGAATGCTCCAAGATCTCCCTTCTTGAGTGTATACGCAGTTCTCTGCTTTTGGGCGGAAGTTCTTTCAAAGTTATAGGAAACAAAATAGCCAATAATAATACACCTGACATAAATAATTAACAGGTTGGCACTTGTGCTTTCTTTGTTTTCTCAAGTTTCATAAAAGGGGGGCTATATTTTTGCTTGGGTGGTACTGGTCCTGTCTGGTCACAAGAGGGCAAGCGTAGCATATTATTTAATTTTACAATTCAGTTAATTTCATTTTTATCTGGTCACTATAGGTACGGTATCTCTTTTTGATGTCACGGTACTAGGCCGCAATTTGTTCAAGGTTAGTGTCTCTCTCATATGAGATGCTCAAGTAATTTGAAATGAGGCACAGACAGGGGTGTGAATATGCAGCACTGTTACAAACTAAAAAATAATAGTGTGAGACTACAATTACAGAGTTTGTTATATAAGCCTCTGACCTATTGCCATCTGATCTTTTGTCATCGGCATCTGAAATCAAAGACTTTGTTCTTTGACACAATCCATAACCTCTCTCAAAGCATCACTACAGGATTGTTTCACACAAGAAGTAACAGCAGCAGCCACTCATTTTAAAAATATTTGCAGCAGAGTGCTAGTACCCCTTCTTACCAAGTGCCTAGTGGAGTGTTTGCAGTACTTAAACATCTGGGAGACCCAGATTCAACTTCCTACTCTGTATTAGGAGTCATGTGAAAGGAAAAGGTTGTAGGCACCTACCCAAAGGGGAAGAGTCCAGAGTATGGATCCCAAGGAGAGGCAAGGCCTTCCTACAGACTAAATGAAGTGACTAAGTACTGGAAAGGGCATTACTAGGTAGCTATAGGGAGGTCCATCTTCACTGTACTGATTTCAAGCATCTCCCTGCTCAGCCTTCTGGTTGTTATGGATTCTATTCCCTTTATGCATTAGCATAAGTGCCTGAATCAGATATCACTCCAGGATCCAGGCATCTAAAAAAATAGATATCACAAGTCAAAGTACTGTCTTCCCTTTATGCGGGTTCTGTATGTGTGAATTTGCTCTTATACGATGACACTTTTTATACCAAAAAATCGTTATATGTGAGGTAAATTCACTCTTATGAGATTGGTGTGGTGGAAGCCCACAGTCAGCTGCTTTGTATGGTGCATTCTGGGAGTGACGCACATCAAAATATAGTCTCCTGTGTGGTTCTGTGCTTCTCACTTGTTGTCTGTGACATGTTTCTATAGTTGTCATCCCCATTAGGATAGTGCCCTGTGCTTGTGTGTCTTCTTTTGGTGAGTTCCAAAATTTTCTAATAAAAGTCATATAAATGGGTCTGGGGGTCAGTATAGTCGAGGTCTTGTAATGTCACCCTATTTGTTACATTGTAAAATGTGTACCCTTTATGCAAATATGAGTTATACACTGCTTTCCAGGAATACATGTGTGGCAGGCCAGTAGTAGGTGCTCCTGTGTTGAGCCACCTACCTCACTGCGCCCGACCACCTTCCAGGTTCCAAGTGCC
>NW_017729003.1:18804618-18806635 GCF_001723915.1 Gavialis gangeticus
TCCCCACTGTAGCCCTCACAGTGGGTCTCCCCCATACATCCCCCATAGGCCTTTCCTATCCCCCTTCCTCCTGGAAAAGAATTGACCCTAGAGCAATGCCTGAGGCATCTGTCTGCAAAAAGAATGTTTTCTGGAAATTCAGGGTGTATAACACAGGATGTTAGCATAGGGACTCCTTAAGTTGTTTGAAAGGGCGGAGGGTACCTGGGTTCCACCTGAGCAGGGTCCATCGACCCTTGGTCAGCTCCATTGGGGTCCTGCTTTTTCCAAGAATCCCTGGATGAATCATCAGTAGTATTTGGTGAAGCCTAGGAATGATCATAGTTGTTTGAATGTTTGAGGCAAGGGTTGTTGCCAGATGGCTGCTACTTTATCTGCTACTGGCTTGATGCTACCTTGTCCCACTATAAAGCCTAAGTACTGTGTTTCCCTCTTCCCCAGGGCACATTTCCAGGGATTGGCCATTAGTCCTGTCTCTCTGAGTTCTCCCAGGTAAGTGTTGGTGATGAGTCTCCCAGTCTGGCGAGAAGACAATAATGTAATTGATGTACATGGCTGCATACTCCTGGTGGGGCGCTGTACCTGCTCCATCAGCTGCTGGAAAGAGACAGCTGCCCCATGTAGCCCTAATGGCATTCATCTAAATTGAAACAGACCCCATGGGGTACCAAAATCCATCTTCTCTTTGTCTGCTGCCACCATGGGGATCTGCCAATAGCCTTTGGTCAGGTCCAGGGTAGATATGTACTGGGCTTCGCCGACTTTTTCCAGCATGTTGTCTACCTGGGGCATGGGAAAAGCATCAAACATCACAATCTCATTTACCTTGAGATAGTCAATGCACAGGCATATGGAGCTATCCGTCTTTAGGACCACCACCATTGGGCTCCTCCATGGGCTCCAAGATTCTTCAATGATCCTTAGCTTACTCATTTGCTCAAGCTCCTGTTTAATGGCTGGCTAGATGTGGCAGGGCAGCCTCCTCCAATGGTCATGTACTACTTATCCTGGCAGGGTTAGGATCTGGTGTTTGACTGCCTGGGCTTCCCCCCCTGTTCCTCCCTAAACATGTCCCAGAACTCATCTGCTAGGGCTCGCACATTCTCCTGCTGTTCTGGGCTCAGTTGGTCATTGACCCCTAGCCCAGCTGGGTGGCCTACCTGGTTAAGGGATATTGCGGCCTCTTCCCCTTCTTCTAGTTCACCTGGTTCCCTCATCAGCCCCTCTTTTTGATGCTTCTTCTGTAACAGACTGATGTGATAGATCTGTCATTTCTGGGTGGGTTCCATTTGGAGAACCTTGGAATATACCAGTCCTGTGCACCTCATCTCTTGAAATGGCCCCTGCCCCAGGATAAGAGCTTGTGAGAGTTATAAGGGAGCAACACTAACACCCAGTCTCCTACCTGAAATTCCCTCTCAGTTGTCCACAAATCGTAATGATGTTTCTGCCTCTCTTGACTTTGGTCCAAATTCTTTAAAGCTATCTCTAGAACCTTCTTCAGCCATTCACAAAATTCAATCACCATGGCTTGGCAGTGTCCTCAGTCCTTTTTCCCCATTCCTCATATATTATGTCCAGCAGTCCTCATGGGCTGTGACCATAGACCAACTCAAACAGGGTGTACCCCATGGGAAGCCTGGGGTGCCTCTGTAATGGAGAACAGTAGGGGCGGTATCATTGTATTCCACCCTGATGGATCCCCTTGTATGCATGCCCAAATCATGCCCTTCAAATTGTGGCTGAAGCACTCAACTAAACCATCTATCTGAAGATGATAAATGGATGTACAGAGCTGCTTAATCTTCAGGGTTTGGCATACCCCCTTCAGGATCCTAGACATGAAGTTCTTTCCCTGATCAGTAAGGATTTCTCATCTAAACATAAACATAAATTTTCACAATGACTGATATCCAAATGAAATAAAAAGGACATTTTAAATAGCCAGCTCCATTAAAAATCACTGTTGATACAGTGGAAAAGAAAGAAAGAAAGAAACAAAGGAAGACTTTTGACT
>NW_017729003.1:18811635-18828702 GCF_001723915.1 Gavialis gangeticus
AATAGCCAGCTCCATTAAAAATCACTGTTGATACAGTGGAAAAGAAAGAAAGAAAGAAACAAAGGAAGACTTTTGACTTTTAAGAAACATTTATTCCAGGGAGGGTGACAAATGGGGGACAGTAGAAATCATGTGCAGGTTGGCCAGAAGATTTGGGCCTCAAGGACAAGGCCTGGGCTCATGGCCTGCAAGGCCTGCCCACACACTCTAGACAAAAAACAAAAAAACACAAAGCACAAAAGAAATATGTACATATATACAGTTCTTGTCAGTGGGGACACCCAGGGGAGCCTCAGGACATCAGGGGTTGGCCTACATGAACAAAGCCCAAGGTCTCGGCTCACTAGATGTGTCTCCGCACCCTGAGAAGCTGGTGGCATCACAGGGCAAGGAGCAGACACCCCTCTGTGGCTCGGCACAGTGTCCCCTCGACAGCCCAGCATTCCTCAAAGGTGGACACCTTCCACTGGAGGACCACATTCTCGAACTCAAGTGAAAGGTGGGCCCGCACCAGCAGGCAGAAGAGTTGCAGGGCATCATCCATGCCGGTCCTACTGAGACAGCTTTGCCAGCTCTTCAGGGTGGCCAACTTTGCCTGGCCCACCAGGAAGTTGGACAGGCTGACTGCGCCCGCTTGGCAACCTGGTATGGGAAGGAGTATATGTAGGTGTCCTCTGAGAAGTCCCGGCCCAGTGCCTGAAGCAGCGACTGAAGGGCGGCAAAGAGATGGCGCAGCCGGGGGCAGTCGAGGAAGGCATGGAAAACTCCTCTTCCAGCACCCCTGGGCAGAAGGGGCAGGCATCTGAGGCCACCGGGTTCAGGTGGTGCACAAAGGTGTCAGTAGCCAGGATGCCATGCACTGATCTCCACTGGAGGTCACCGGTCTTCTTAGCGGTGGGCGCCTTGTACAGTGTGCACCACACTGGGGTCCCAGCCCATGCCAGGCACTGCCATCACATGGTGTTGGGGAGGCCAGCCAGCACCTGGGCATGCCAGATGTGCACCATCCACGTGTATAATCCCTTCCGGAGCAGTGTGCCAAAGGGGCATCCCATATTGCTTCTGGGGGGCAAAGGGAGGCTAAGTAGTGTGTTGGGATGGTCAGCCAGCTCACTGGCCACTGCTGGGATGACCGGCAGTGGTGTAAAGCTGTCACCAATGGTGTCCACCATGGGAAGGGCCTGGTGAGCCTGGAGGTACCCTTCTAAGGTGGTTGCTGCTTCTATTGAGAAGGCAGACCTAACAGCCCACAGAAGCCGGCCCACGGTGCAGCCAAAGTACAGTGCCACGTGGGCAGCCAGGGCTTCAGGTAACAGCCAGCCCAACTGATCAGGGTCCAGGAAATGCCCCAGGTGGGTGGTGCGCGCCTCGATGAGAGCAGCCACATGCTGCAGGGCCAGGTTGTAGACCAGGGGCTCCTGAAGCAGTTGCAGGAAATGCAGGTGCCTGGCTTGGGGACAGAGATAGAAGGCAGACCACCAGGCCCGCACCATGCTTTGGTAGAATGGAGGAAGGACTGCCCAGTTCAGGAAGGTGAGGTCCAGCACAAAGAGCTCCCGGTCAAAGCCAAGGGCCCCCACTTGGTGCAGGAACCAGCATGCCCGCCGCCACCATGGGAGGTGGCCCTCGGCATACAGGAGCCACAGGAGGGCTTGCAGGCAGTAGGCAGCCACCCTGCTGGCCAGTGTGGATATGGTTCACCAGTGCCTTACCAGGATCTTATAGTTGGCACACAGAAGGGAGATGGGCCACCAGTTCTTAAGGCAGCCAAGGTTCCCGTTCTTGGGCAGCAAGGTGAGCACTGCCCAGCAGCAGCAGGTTGGCAGGGTCCCATCGGTGAGGCTCTTGCGGAAGACATGGAGGAAGCTGGGCCCAAGGAAGAGGGGCCAGAAGGCTTTGTAAAAATCCATGGGCAGTCCATCAAGACGCAGGGCCCTGCTGAAGGCAAGCCCTCCCACAGCAGCCTCGAGCTCTGTTAGGGAGAGTTCATGTTCCAGGGCCTCAACCTGTGAATCACCGAGCCACAGCAGGTCCTTGTGCAGTTGCTGAGCAGCCTTCGGACAAATGGGGTCAGCTGCAAACAAGTCCCGATAGAAGGCAATGGCATGGCCCCGCACTTCACCTGGGTCCGTGAGCAGCCATCCCTCCAGAGTCTTGAGATGATCCAATGTCTTTGCCACAGCCTGCTGCCTCTCCAGCCTGAAGAAGAAGCCAGTGGGAGTGTTGGTTTCTGCCAGCTCCTGACAGTGGGCACATCATAGAATCATAGAATCATAGAAGTAGGGTCGGAAGGGACCTTGTAGATCTTCAAGTCCGACCCCCCGCCTGGGCGGGAGAAAAGACTGGACTCAAATGAGTCCAGCCAGGTAGTCATCAAGCCTCTTCTTAAAGATCCCCAGGGTAGGACCCAGCACCACTTCCCTAGAAAGTTGGTTCCAGCTCCTAGCCGCCCTAACTGTGAAGTAGTTCTTGCTCTTGCGAATGTCTAATCTAAACCTACTCTCTAATAATTTGTGTCCATTGTTTCTTGTCATACCAGGGGGCGCTAGGGGAAACAGTGTCTCCCCTAAACCCTTCTGGTCCCCCCTAGTGAGTTTATAGACAGTCACCAGGTCCCCCCTCAGCCTTCTCTTGTGAAGGCTGAACAGGTTTAGGTCCCGCAGTCTTTCAATGTAGGGTCTGCCCTGTTGTCCCCAGATCATGTGGGTGGCCCTCCTCTGGACCCTTTCAATGTTGTCCACATCCCTCCTGAAATGGGGCGCACAGAACTGGACGCAGTACTCCAGCTGTGGCCTGACCAGCGTCACATAGAGGGGGAGGATCACCTCCTTGGCTCTACTTGAGATGCACCTGTGGATGCACGACAAGGTCCGGTTAGCCCTGCCAACCGTGACCTCGCATTGTCGGCCCATGTTCATCTTGGAGTCAATAATGACTCCAAGATCCCTTTCTGCCTCTGTGCTCTCAAGAAGGGAGTTTCCCATTCTATAAGTGTGCTGCTGGTTTCTACTGCCTAAGTGCAGCACCCTGCACTTGTCAGTATTGAAATGCATCCTGTTTACGTTAGCCCACTCCTGTAACCTATCCAGGTCTTGTTGCAGTCTTTCCCTCCCTACTAGCGTGCTCACCTCGCCCCAAATTTTGGTATCATCAGCGAATTTAAACAAGTTGCATTTCACCCCGTCATCCAAATCACTGATGAAGAAATTGAACAGCACAGGCCCCAGGACAAAGCCCTGGGGGACTCCGCTGCCCACTTCCCCCCAGGTCGAATATGACCTGTCCACCACCACCCTCTGAGTATGACCCTTAAGCCAATCTGCAATCCATCTGACTGTGTAGGCATCAATGCCACAGTCACCTAGTTTTTTAATGAGGATGGGGTGGGAGATGGTGTCAAAGGCCTTGCTGAAGTCTAGCATGCCGTGCCCTCTGCCAGCTCCCACAGGCATTTCTTGTAAGGCCAGAGGCTCACAAGGAGTGCTGTGTCATTGCCTGTATGGAGCAGGGCTTCCTCAAGCTCTGCTATGTCCTCCTCCAGCTCCTGGGTGCGGCGGTGGATTTTGCTTGCTGCCAGATGGGAATACTGATGGCAGAATGCCTGAATCTGGATCTTCCCCATGTCCCACCACAGGTGCCAGGAGGAGTAGTCTGCTTGCGCAGCCTCCCAGCTCCTCCAGAGGTGGGCGAAGCAGTCCCTGAAATGGGTGTCCTGCAGCAGGCTGATGTTGAGGCACCAGTAAGAGGCCCATGTGCGTGCTCTACCAGGCAGGCTCAGTTTGTAGCAGACCAGGGCGTGGTCAAATAGGCCCAATGAGATGATGCGGCTGCTGCACAGTAATGGCAGATGGTGCTGGGCAATGTAGAGGTGGTTGAGGCGGGCATCCCACTGGCACTCATCTTTGCCCGGGTATATTGGTGCACATCAGCGTGGAGGACCTGCCAGGCATTGACAAAATCCACCACCTCCAGCATGGTCTGCAGCTTGCAGGCCGAAGGCAGGTGCGGCTCTAGCCCTGTCTGGTCTAGTGCATCTACGGTGCAGTTCAAATCCCCACCCATGAGGAGCAGGTCATCCTTCTCACTGGCGTCATGCAGGAGGTTGCCCAGGGTTTCTAAGGAGGCTACCCTCTCTCTCCCCTTGGTGGGCGCATAGAGGTTGATGAGGAGCAAGCTCTGGTGTGCCAGGGTGACATGGATGGTCAGCAGCTGGCCGGGGATGACCTCTCGTGCCACCACTGAGTCATACTGCAGCTGGAGTGAGACAAGGGTCGCCACTCCTTTGCTGAGGTTGGTGCCATGGCTCAGAAATAAGCCGCTTCTCCAGGCAGCATGCCAGTCAGCTTGAATGTGCACGTCACTGTGTGTCTCCTGGAGGAAGGTGATCGCCAGCTGCTTCCACTGCAAACCCTCCACGATGGCCATCCACTTCACTGGGTCTCTGCAGCCATTGGTATTTAGTGAGGCAATTGTGGTAACCGCCATGAGCAGGAGAATAGAGAGGAAGGGTAGGCAGGTTACAGGTGGGAGTGAAGGTGATAGAGTAGGGCAAAACCACAGAGATAGGGGAAGGCCGATTCTTGCCCTACCCTGTTCCGCGGACCCGCCTCAGCCCCACTCCTCCCTCACCTGGGTCACCAACTTCTCAAGCCAGAAGGCATGTTGACACATGCCTGGGTCCCAGTGCATAAGCCTCGCCACGTCACTAGCAGCACGGACAAACCACATGGGGTCCGGGCACCATTGCCAGATACTCTCTGACACAATCCTTTGGCCCTAGGTCTGCTCTAAGAGCTTGAGGAGGTCTCCATAGCTGGGGGGCCATCCAGGGTGGGTTCTCCAGCAGGAGCTGGATGTTGCCAACTGAGAACCAATGGGGCTGTACTCTGGGAGGGGACCTACCAGTGAGACTGGTGAAGGTACCCTCAATGGCCAGATTCCCTAGCAGGCCCCCCTCAGTATCTGGGTTGAGCACCGTCTCTGGGAGATGGATTCCCATCCGCTTTGGGGGTCAAATGTCATCCCGCTCCCGGGGTTGCTTGCGGTGCTCAGAGGGCAGGTACTCCATCTCTTCCTCATTGGCCTCAGTGGGCAGGGGAGCGGGCGGGGTGGTGGCAGGACCTTCTTCTGTCTCCCGTGTCTGATGCTGGGGAGGTAGGCACTCTGTCTCTGCCTTGCCGCTCACAAGTCCCATGAGCTCGGATGGGGGTGAAGAGTTGCCAGACATTGCTGGGACACCCTCAGTCATTGCCTGAGGTAGCAGGGTTTCCGGGGGGCCAGGCAGGGTGGGGTCAGGTTCCCTGGCTACATTTTCCCTGGCACTGTCTGAGGCAGGCCCCAAAGGAGAAGGCACTCCTTTAGAAGCTCCTTTTTGCCTCTTGCTCTTAGCTTTCTTAGGAGCAGCTGGCACTTCCCCTGAAGGGGACGGGCCATGCTGCTTGGGGTTCACCACCTCCAGGTCCACCACCTCGACTGAGGCATGGGTGGAGGGAGGTGGAGGGGAGGTCTAGGTTGCTCAACCTGACGGGGGCCCCAGCACCTGAGATGCTAGCCACCCTGGGCAGAACTGGGACAGGGAGGGACTGGGAGGACTCCACAGCCCCTCCACCGAGTGGGGCGTCAGCCATGACAGGGGCAGGAGAAACCTGGGAGGACATCCTAGCCCCCCCCCGGGTGGCATGCCAACACCAGAGGGGTTGACCCCCCCGGATGGAGCAGGGGTGGAGGGGGGCTTGGAGGATCTCTCAATCCCACCCTTTGATGAGGTTCCCACACCAGAGGTGGACACGCCATCCCCCTGTGTGGGTGCAGCAGCTGGTGCCCTGGCTGACTGCCCCAGTGGGCAGTGAATTCACACCCTGGGAGAAGTACACTACATAGGGCCTCCCATCCACCATGAAAGTCATGGAGAGAGGCAGGGTCTGGGTGCCACCTGTGAGGAGCATGAACACCTGCCTCTGAAAGGACAGGATGTGCCTGAGCCTGGGGTCCCTGCTCCCCATGGTCAGCCTGTGCCAGGGACTGGTGAGGACACCTTAGCACTCAATTGCTTTGGTGAGGTCTCAGTCTGACAGGTGTGGGGGGACGTTGAAAGCCACCACCTGCACTGCCAGGGTCTCCAGGGGCATAACCAAGTAGTGGACCCCTGAGATTTCCATCTATGCCACACACACCTCAATCACAAGGCTGGGAGAGTGTACTGGATGCTCCGGCATCCCAGCATGGCCGCCAGAGCTCCGGTGCAGTCCTCCACCCTGACGTGGAGAGAGGCATGCACCCGCAGGCCATGGCTGGGGGAAAGGTCCACAGAGACATCCCCATGCCAAGTGCCCTGGCTGCTGGCAGCCATCCCGGGCAGGAGAGGGTTAACTCTCCCACAGAGGCTGCTAAAGGGGACAAAAAAAGCCTCAAACTGAAGCTGGGGACTGGGAGGGGGCTGGAACAGCCCCTGATCTGCCGCAGGGGGGGCAGAGCAACCCTGCAGGGGCTGTAGGCAAGCCCTAAGGCAGGAGGAGATGGCAGAGACCAAGGTAGGGGGCTCTGCAGGAGGGAGGCAGCAGGAATCAAAGGGAAAGCACAGGTGGGGTTGGGGGGGGGCAGAGTGAAATGAGGCTGCCAGAGCCCAGGGGAAAATGCTCAGAAAGCAGGAGAATGGGGCATAGAGGGTGTCCCCAAGCACAGGCTGGGGACAGGCAAGATTTGGGGTGGGGGGGAGATGAACAGGGGGTCAGGGAGTTGGGGGAATGCACAGAAGGGTCCTGAGCTGCAGGAGTTCAGAAGGGCTGAACCTGCTGGTGCCCATCTTGAAAGAAACCAAGCAAAAGTTTCAAGACAGAAAAATGTGAAGGGGATGCCAAAATGTCCATTAGTATGTAAAGCTACAGAATGTAAGCTACAGCTGGAGCATTCTGTTTCAAGCTTCTCTCAAGAGACCAGTTTGGTTTTTCAAGACAGGAGTTAATACTCAGCAAATCAAATGCAGGTAAAATCATTGCACCTGGTGCAGAAGCAAAAATTAAGCCTGGGAATAGGGATGACCATGTAGGGTAAAAGATGAGAAAATGAAGACAAAACATTTATTATTTCATTGGAGGAAACAGTATTAGAAATAAGAAAGATTTTGCTGACAGATATAATGCCAAAAAAAGAAAGAAAAAAACAGGAACAGCTGAGAAAACAAAATGTTGAGTATTGTGATGTCCAGGAGTAAGACTTTAGAGGACTACTACACTTTAACGGCAACTGAATAGAAGAACAGCTGAAAGGTATGGAATCATATATAAATTTTGAGACCTTAAATGATGTCAAAGGCATTTGATACTTTGTTTTCATACACAATGAGCAAATCATGTTTAGTTTCAGAGGATAGCCTAGTCTCTTCAGAACAGTAAAAAGGCCATGTCTGTTAACTGTATCAAAGGATTTCATCAGATCAAAGAAGGCTATGTACAGTGGGACTCGTTTTTCTCCACACTTCTCTTGCAGTTGCTTGACTAAAAATTTCATACCAATGATGAGGCATCCTGAGCAAAAACCACACTGACTTCCAGGGCAGATTCTTTCACCTAGAGATTTTAACATAGGGAGCATGATGCAAGTGACAATTTTTCCATTGATGTTCAACAGGGAGATAGCTCTATAGTTATCACAGTCATTTTTATCCCTTTTGTTTTTGTATTATTGTACAAACTGAGCATCTTTGAAATTTTGTGGTATGCTTCCTGTCTCCAACAAAGCAGTATAACTTCATGAAGCTTTTAAAACAATTTGTTGCTGGCACATTTGTAGATTTCATCAGGCAAATTGTCATTGTGGAATGCCTTGTTCCCAGGAATCAATTTAATGGCTTCTTGCAGATCTTCTAATGTAGACTTTTTGTCCAAATCCATCATAAACTGTGGTAATCCTTCAAGCTCTTCATGTTTGATTTTAGTCTCACTGGAGTATAGAATTTCATAGTGTTCAATCCAACACTGGAGTAGTTTCAATAAAGATATTAGTTTTATATAAACATTCACTTTTCTGCTACAACTTATCAGGCTGAAAGTTATGGGCTTTAATCTCCATTACAATGAACTTCAGTAACAGAAAACTGAAACCCTGCCACTGCTGACACCCACTTTTGAACATGCCCTGCCCACCTGTTCTCATTTACATGTGACAAAACAGGAAATGCAGCAATAAGTTTCTCTGGAGGAGGGTGTCCTTACCTGGATGCTCTTGATAACTTAGTCATTAGCAAGCTTGATAGTAATTGTGAGGGACACCCCGAGGCAATTTCAATCCTACACCTGTTAGGCATGTGTGAGGAAACAGGGATGGAAGGCTTTGCTCAAAAGCAGGCTCCTTGGTTTTGCTGAGGACAGAGTATAGACACATCTATGGAGCAATGACAAATGAAGTAAAATGTGTTCAAAACACTCAAATCTCAACTACTGCATTTTACATTTACTTGGCACTGGTGTAAATGACAATTCAAGAGGTAGGGCAATGAAGAATCAAGCCCACTATTTGACTCCCAGGACTTTTTAAAAATATCTGTATACTATAGAGAATGGAGATGGACTTTTCTCTGTGGCTGTAGGGGAAAGGACTAGAACCTTAAGATGCAGCAGAAGAAATTTAGGTCATAAATTATGAAGAAATTTCTGACTATGTGGGTGGTCAAACACTGGACCAGGTTATCATGAAGAGTTGTGTAATATCTACCCGTGGAAATTTTCAGAAGCAGGTTAGATGGACACTTGAATGGAATAGTTTAGTCAAGAATGATCCAGTCTTGATCAGAGGGGCTGGTCCATATGACGTCATGAGTCCTACTTTCCTATGATCCTATAAAGAAAAACATCAAACTCCAAACTCCAACAAGACAAGACAAAACAAGACAAGACAAGGACCACTTAAGGCAGGAACATAGGAATCATTAATCAAATGCCAAATAACTTTCCATAAACTAATGTGAATCTTACCAATAGTATGAAGCTGTCCTACAGCCATCTGTGATTATAAATTTGTCTACTAGTCAGGTGCACCAAAAATTATGTTCCCTCTTATATAAACTCTTCTTTCCATCTTTCCAAAAGACTTACTTACATAGCCCATTTAATACAGAGTGTCCAGAAGCACATAAGCACTTAACAGGACCTATTGGAATGCAGCTATCTTGGGCCTTTATGCTAAGTACAGACAGTCAAAAAGCCTGAGGCTGAATTGATTCAATTTTCACAGGTTAGTTTAAGCTGTGTGGATTGAAATGATAAGCAACTGAACAGACATTCACTTTTGATTCTGGAAATGTAGTCACTTGTCTGCAGTGTCCCATGCCAGAAGCCAGGGGGCGCTAGAGCATGCCTCCCTGTTCGGCTGGAGCAGACAGCTTAGGTCAAGATGAGGTCATCCACCCTGGGGGGGGGGCGGTTGAGGGGGAGGTGCAAAGCATCCTGGGAGCCTGAGTGTTAACTTGAACCTGGCAGGGATCTGGGACAGAAGTTCAGTAAACCGATTTAACTTAGTTAAGTCTGATCCAAGTTTATCTTAAACTGGTTTCAGCCATTTTCAAAGTTTTTATGTTCACTGAACTTCTGTTGTGTTACAGATTTAAACCAGTTTCCAATAACTTATACTGGTTTATCTGTAATTTCCATCCCTAGCCTATGTGTCTTGACTGTAACAACATAGAACAATGTTAGGCAACATTTTAAATGGAGAGTAAAGAATCATACATTCATATTAATTTACAAGGGGAGGCTGGGGGGTGGGGTTCAAGATAAGAATAATATATATATATTTGCTCTAACTCAGTTAGACATGGTTTTAAAAACCTTGAATATGAACTCAGTGTTGTTCATCAATCTTCCTTTTATCTCAGAGCTGTACCTGTTCAAATTGCCTCTCAACTTTATTAATGTAACACTTTACTTAGTTATCTTTCTGTAACTCTTTACTGACTATATTACAACAAACAGTGTTCTACTTTTCTGTCCCTCTTTGTTCAGCTTCAGGTTAGACTAAGTTTTCCACATCTTTGTTTCCACTGTTCAGTGTAGAGTCTCTTAATGTTAAAAGTAACTATCTATAGAAACATAACTTGACTTCTTCCGATCGGAAGAGTCATTTTCTATATAATTTCACCAGATCACATCTCATATTGTTTTAAAGTAAAATAAACAAGATCATGAATAAAACAAGCTCAAAGGGCACTTACACACATGCAGGGAACCTGCTCTGACACACTGGAAATACAGCACAACAGAGCAAACTTGATTAATTGAATCTGCTGGAGCACATAAATTGACGTACTCTGGCAGCCTCCCGCATTACGTGCATCAGCAGTGCAGCACACCTCCATGCTGAGAATATGGTGGGGGTGCATTTTGAACTAAAACATTCCATGTGCTTTATTTCAAAGTGCACCACCACCATTTTCTCAGTGCTGAAGTGTGCTGCACCACTATTATACATGATGCATGGGCACTTTTAATTAGTACAGTTCATTAATTAAAAGTTCCCAACATTGCAATGAGAGCACATGTAAAAATGCCCAAAGAGTCTTAATCAGGCTATAAACTGCATGCCCAACACCTATCATGAAGCCAGGAATTTAAGATTTTCTATGATCCTGAAATTTTTTTCCTTGCTTGTTACTTCTTGTTGGAAACAAGTTTGTTAAAAGTTATTCAAAACCATTCTCTTTCACACCTACAGATACACCAGTAATCCTCACATTCATTCCTCCTACTAGACTCACCAGTAGTTGCTTGTCTCTTCTACTGCCCACCCTGTAATAGTCTGCCAGTGCCATTGAAACTACTGTTATAGCAGTACTTTATCATGTTTTGGTTTAGAGTTTTTTCCATGAAAAATCTATGTGATGGAGCATTCCATCACAAGGCCCAAGGCACACAGCCAATCTCTGAAAGGCAGTTTGATGATAGATAAAGGTAATTATAGTATAATGTTTCCCATGCTGCATTTAATCCAATATCAGCACTTTTTCTGTTTTAAGAGGCTTATAACTCTCTGAGAGCCTCTGGCCCCAAACTTGCCAAATGCATCTAGAGAAAAATAATTTAAAATGCAAATAGTCAATGGCACACCTTGAACTGAAAAACATTGATGCCAGAAGATATTCTCAAATGATAGTGAATGGCAGATTAGATATGATTTTACAAAGGGATACATCATCAAAATATTTGCTTTGATTGATGTGCTTCAAAGAATTGCCAATGGATGTTATTTTCAGAAAATTATCTTTGTGTACCATAGTAAAAGAAAAGCATAATGTGAAAAGCAGACTACCATTCAGGTTCTACAGGCTTGGAATAATTTGGCAATCAGCAGCAGCACAGAGGAGAACTTGAAGCAGCTGTTTTAAGGGTGCATCTACATTAGGGGTGGGCAATTATTTTGGGATAGAGGGCCACTTACAGAGTTTTTGGTTTTGTTTTTTTTGTAGGGGGGACGGGTTGGCAGGGTCGAGGGCTGCTGAACCAGCCCCAGGGCTATCCACCTAAACACTCACTGCCAGTGCTACGGGATGGAGCAAGCAGGTGGGGTCTCCCTGTGGGCAGGGTGTACTTAGCCAGGTGGATTGGACAGGGCCACAGGTGGGAAGGAAGTGGTGTCAAGGAGTGGGATGGATGCGTGGGTGGAGCTGGGATCTCAGGGCAGTGACAGTGGAGATCTGCAGCCCAGGGCAGAGCCATGTTCTGCTCCCCACAGGTCCCTGTAATGGGAGCCAGTTCTGTGGGCAGGGACATACAGGGAGCAGATCATGGCTCTGCCATGGGCCCAAGTCCCGCTCAGTCACCACCCCACAATCCCAGCCGTGGCTCCAGCTCTGGCCCACCCATCACACTCCCAGATGCTGCTCCCCACCTGCCATCAGTCCCATCCCATCTGCCCAGATGAACATACCCTGCCTGCAGGAATCCCAGGCCATTCTCCATGGAGACTCCATCTGTTCACTCCATCCAGCACCCCCAGCATTGGGTGCAGGGTGGATGGGCCAGGATCCCCAGACAGTAAGGCCAGGTGTGGCAATGGTGGTGATACGGGCAGTGGCAGATGGAAGGAGCTACTTCCAAGGGGCTTCTGGGAAGCTTAGTGTGGTTGCCATGCCTGCCCCAGCCCATTGCATGCCTGCGGGTGGTGGGATTGGATCATGCACAGTGGCCTAGGCTGCCCCCTACACCTGGGATGGGCAGGGCCAAGGGACCCAGTGCAGGCTGGATAGAATGCCTTGGTGGTCCAGATGTATTTTGTCCATCCCTGGTCTACACAGCAAGTGAAATGAGTATATGGCAAGCTGTAAAAAGGAAGCCACTCCAGGTGGCTGGTATCATACCATGTATGGACATTCTTCTATTGCTTTAGAATAAATGTTAACTAAACAAGAAATAGCAATGAGACAATATTCTGGGGAAATATTTGGAAGCAATGTGGTCCATAGGAAAAGCCACAGACAGCTGCTGAATTTTATCGCTGCTGCCTGCTTATTGGCCTCTCACTTACACAGCTGTCCAGGATCAAAAAGCTAGAAATAACTGGAAACCACCTTAATCCTTCCCTCTTTTTATACTTCTATAGTGCACCTTGAACCTTCTACAAGTACAACACACACACATACTTTGATGGAAATATATTTTCCTTGGGTACAGGAGCAGATCCAGAGGGCACCCCCACTTTAGCTATGCACTGCACTTGCAATGAGCTCAGAAAGCTCACTGGTATGCCTGTAAAGCTCCTGCTGGGAGTTCTATATTTGCCATGACCTCTGAGCTTGCTTACACACAGGATCTGTTCAGAGCCCCTACTTGTACACAGCTCAAGCCCAGGTGGCAAGCACTGCTGCTGTTCTCTCTTCCCTTCCCCCCTTCTCCCTTCTGAGTTCAGCAGCAGGAGTGAAAAGGGAATGAGCAACTGATTTCTCAGCTTCTGCTTTTTCAGCTTTATAGCCTGGGGTTAAGCCCTGCTGCCACTTGGGCCTGTTTTTGCAATGCTTCTTAACTCAGGTTTAGGGGTGGGGGTGCAGGGGAGGGAAGAGTGAAAAGCAGCAGTGTTCAGGTCCTGGGCTTCAGAGCTATATGCAAGTACGGGTTCTGGGCAAACCCTGTGCCAACCAGCTGGTGGGCTCAGAGAGCTCATAGCACATACTGCTCCCAGGTGCCATTGAGCTCAGTAAAGAGTTTGGCTGCAGCACCTTCAGCTGTATAACATGTGCAGTGAGGTCTCTTCACTGTGGATGTGTGTCAGAGCCAAAGGAGTTTTGAAGGCATTGCTTTCATTGCGATACTGGATCTGCCAATGATTAACTATGTATCAGTAACATTTCAAGTCTCCTCTCACACCCATGTAAACTGCAAATAACCCCACAGATATCAATGACATAACACTGACGTAAACCTACATGTGTGACAGAATACTCAGTCCAACCATGTCTAGTGTCATTTATTCCAACCCTGTAAAAGAGCACCAGCAGCAAGCTTGCCATTACGAACATAAGAAAAAATAAAATCTCATCAAGGTACAAGACACCCTCATCTCATCACTGCAAAATCCTACAGAATCTTGCAAAGATATATTTTGTTTCCAATCTCCCAATAATATCAGAACAGAAATTTCAATATTCCCCTCCAATAGAAAACTTGCAGATTATAGACAAAGTAAATACACACTTCATGGATTACCTCACATTTTTCAAGAAATTGTCTTCATTCCAAATTGGTGGGATTCCCAGGTTTGTAAAATAGGCAAAAAGTGAGTGTTCCCAAATTTACTAGTCAAAAGAAAATATATATTTTTTAATATCATGAATACAGAAGGTTCATCAGGGCATGATGACTGTAACAGGGTTCCTGACTGTTACTTGGGGAAAATCCCCGCAGCTGGCAGTCATGATGCCCAGGTGAGGGGGGGAGGGGGAGGAAGATTCCATATGCCACTGATAAGCTAATGGGACCCAGCTTCCAGGAATAAAGGAAGAATGAGGCCCCAGAAAAGACGCCTTTGGGCACCGAGAGAGAAGGAGGGAGGGAGGGAGGGGTTGCCTGAGACCCCAGAGAAAGACGGCCCTAAAATGCAGAGTTGAGACCCAGAGAGATGCGGAGAAGGGGCTGTATGGCTGCCAGATCCATAAAGATTCCCAATACCTGCGACGGAACTCCAGCCGCCATGGTGAGTTAGAAGGGGGAAGAAGCCGCAGGTCCAGGCAGCAACGGGGCGAGGCATCCCACAATAGAGAGGAAGTCCCCAGTTGGGACCCAAAAGAGAAAGCCAGCAATGATCCTGGAGCAAAGGGGTAGACTATCCCAGATCCTCAGTGCCGGTGTGGGCAGTGAGGGAGTTCCCGGAGATGAGCTGGCACAAACCATGGGGAGGCAGAGAGAGATGCGGCAAGCCTCTGCTTCTCACAAGGCAATTAGCAGGTAATAAGCCAAGCCCAGGCAGGAGCGGCTCACACCCAGGGGGACTGGGTCAGGACTGTAAGTTACCATTGCCCATAGAGGGGGAACAGCTGGGACTGCTCCTTGGCTCGACTGGTGCAGGATAAAAGGCACTGCTCATGTGAGCTGTTAAGGAGGTAATTAGAACCGTGGGACTCTGGCGAGTACTTACCTTTAGAACTGTAAAGTTGATGATCCTCTCCGGAACACAAGGGTAACTGAGGGGGCAAGTGGGATGGGCTGCCGCCTGTGGTCTAGGCCGCTGTAAAAGAAAGACGAG
Organism: Gavialis gangeticus; assembly: GCF_001723915.1. Lineage (NCBI taxonomy): Eukaryota > Metazoa > Chordata > Crocodylia > Gavialidae > Gavialis > Gavialis gangeticus. The sequence continues at coordinate 18,826,360 of NW_017729003.1, forward strand.
AGAATAAAGCACCTGGAATCACGTGACGGGTCAAGCATTATTACTCCACGAGTACCTACTAACATTCCATCTCTTTCCTCCCTTAAGAAGATCAAAGTCATGGCAAGAGAGAACCAGAGGACTGGGCAGTACCCCACAGGCCTGATAACAACGACGATCTTAACAGAAGTTGTATATGCCAGAAAGAGTCCTCTGTTAAAGTGTTGTAGAGAGTAGGTGAATACTTTAAAGACATAAATCATTTACCAAGGGTTCTGCAAAGGCAAAATACAAATAAAATCACTTTGAACTTGAAAAAAACTGAAGTATGAATAGAATCTCCAGAACAGATGCTGTGCAGATATACAGAAAGAAAAACATATCTTTTACAGCTCCAAGGAAAAATACAAGATAGGACAAGAACATAGACATATTTACTATAAAGCTGCAGTTGAACAGGCAAGCTTCTTAAATAAATTTAAATGGCTAAGAAGAACTTGCAGGCATAATAAGAAAGTGTAAGCTAAAATAAAAGTCTGGAGAGGAAAGATGTTTATGAGAACAAGCAGCCAGCCTTTTATTATCACCTCCATATCTCTTGTAGAATGCAGCAAATATGAGTTTATTTAAGTACACAGATGCTAAATTGTAAAAAGGGGGAGATGCTATATGTATTTGAAGAACGGGCACAAAAAACTAAAACTATAAAAAAGAAGAGAAGTTCCTTAAACTGTAAATGGGGCAGTTTGGGAGGAATAGCTTGTATTACAAAAATACAATGGAAAATGAATTCTACTAAATTACAATAGAGGTGAAATGAAAAGGGAATAATAAACCTGTAAGAAAATATTATGGTAAAATTGGATTCCCTTTTTTCCCCACACAATATTCATGATAATCCATTATGTAACTGTGTCTTGTGGAACTGAATCTAGGAAGAAATCATTATCTGCTCAAAGTTTTGAATTTGATTCTTGCAGGGTGAAAATACTGTGCGCTCATGACATTCTGCCAGTAGTAAAAGAAAGTCCAATTAAAATGGTCCATCTTATTGATCCTTCCTCTGGTCTACTGAATAGTCTTCTTCTAGCTCATAAACAAGATGACACAGGAAAGAACTATTGATTTTTGTATGATACTCTTAAACCTGATTTTCTTAGCGTCCCAAAATGAACTTAATTTTCCTAGACAAATCTACCCAACTTTTGAGAATCCATGACAATAATGTAACTCATATAAAGTGACTAACAATCCCAGGTTTTCTGGGACAGTCCTGAATTTTGTGATAGTTTCACACTATCCTCTATGAATATTTGAGGTTAGATTTTTGTTCCAAATGTGTATTCCCAACCAGCTGACCGCATCCCCAGCCCCAGCTGACCACATCCCCTTCTAACAGCATAAGAGGGGGGGGGGGGCAACAGATGAGGGGCAAGAAGCTGGTTCCCCTTCACTTGCAGTCTCCCCTGTTGTCCCCACATCCACATGTACCCTCCCCCATCAAACAAACTAGTCCAATCCGGGGCAGGAGGTTGCTCAGCTCCGGCTTCAACCCCAAGTCAGGGGCCAAAGCTGAAGCTGAGCTGCTGGCTGCCTCAGGCCAGGGGTCAAGTCTAAGATGAGGCCTTTTCACCCATGAGGAGTTGCCCCCAGTAAGCATAGGGGGCATGGTTATTGGGGGGGGAAAAACACACCCCTCATCTTCAAGTAAACATGATATAGTAGGCCTGTGCGAGTTGGCAGCAATCCGATCCGGCTTTGGATCTGGCTGCTTCAGATAGCACTGATCCGATCTGGAGCTCCAGACTGGGTTTCCATCTTGATCTAGCCGAAGCAGCTCCGAAGCTTCAGAGCCGCCTCGGAGATCTGGCCATAGGTTATAATGGGGAATCAATGAAAGATCTATAACTTTGTTGGTTTTGTATGCTTTGGATGAAACATGCAGGGATAGTAGCCTCTGCTGAGAGCATGAAGCCTGCCAAGTTTCAAGAAGATTGATGTAGGGGTTTCAGGACAAACTGTAGCCTAAATTCTTGAAAGCCAAACTTGTACAGCTGTGTGTCACAACACAGGGGGGTCAAAATTTCAGAAGTGGTAGTGCTTACAGAGGCCACAAAGCCTATCATGTTTCAAGAAGATAGGTGCAGGGGTTTGGGGGGAACTACACCCCAAATACTTGAAAGCAAAACTCCTGTAACATCTATGTGTTACACCACAGGGGCTTGAAAATGGCAGAGATAGTGGACCCTGGTGAGGCCACAAAGCCTGCCAAGTTTCAAGAAGATCAGTGCAGGAGTTTGGGGGGAACTGCACCCCAAGCTGCTGACAGGAAAACTGGTGACAAAAAAGACCCTGTGTGTGTTA
>NW_017729003.1:18828798-18829369 GCF_001723915.1 Gavialis gangeticus
TGTGTGTGTGTGTGTGTGTGTGTGTGTGTGTGTGTGTGTGTGTGTGTGTCCTAGTGCAGGCCTGAGTGCTGGACCCTGCCAGGCCATGAAGCCTGCCAGCTGTGTGTGTCTTGCCAGGGTAGTCTGTCATCTGGGGCCCTGCACCCCAAGCTGCTGACAGGCAAAATTCATCATGTGGGTGGGTGACATTGTGTGTGTGTTAAGGTGCGCTCTTCCTGGTGTTGGGGCCTCTGCACAACATGGCAGTGTGCCCTACTGAGGTCTCCTCCTCCCCTTCAGCTTCACTCCTCGTCCTCTGCTTTACATGACAACAGGTAAAATAACTTAGCTGGTTCAACACCAGTAGCATCAGCAGCAGCAGAAAAGGTACCCAAACAGAACTGTCACAGAGCCTTTCTTTTTATGAAGGAATTGACACAAGAAGTAAATATGTTGTGTTGTGTTGGACATATGAAATTATTCATGGTGTGTGATGGCTTTTCTTGTGTTTTTATGTCTATAAGTGTATTATGAAGAAAGGAGTACTTAAAAAACGCATCTTTGGAAGCTTTAGGGTTGAAAACCCCTTTCT
>NW_017729003.1:18834369-18835429 GCF_001723915.1 Gavialis gangeticus
TTTAACTGTCACAGTAAATACTGGATTGTCATGAAACCCTGGCAGATTTTCTCCCTTTTCTTGTGTGTGCTCAGCAAGAAGTTCTCTAGGGAATGGTATGCTGAAGCCCTGAGATGATACAGCACAGTAATGATGGGAATGTGAGGAGTGAAGACAGAAGTGAACATACACTGGGGAAAAGAGGATGTAGCAGCTCAGGTAAAAGTGCAGAGGTGCCTGGGGTGTCAGACGTCTGGCCAGTCAGTATGCCAGAACTCCACTGTGTGTACTGAGTCCATGAATTTCTGTACCTACTACGCAGGAGGCTGTTGAAGTGCAGTTCATAGGCCCAGCTCTGAAAAGTGGTTTGTACATTCAAACAAGCACCTAACCTCATCACCAGAACTGAAGCCAACTTCCTACAGCTCAAAACACAAAATCTGCCAACTATCTCCAGTACCACCACAAACTGCACACCAGAATCTATCATAGACAACAAAACCCAACTACCTGTGGGGGCATATTTCCTTATCAAAAAAACACTCTGCCTCCAATCTCTCAGGCCTGATGCTGAGAGGGAACAAATTACAATGCAAATACTTTTCAGAGCTGGGCCTATGAACTGTCTTCTGCTGTGAATAAAATTATTTGTGTGTCTTCCTGTGTCTCAATATATTATCTGTGTCTCGTTCTTCTGTAAATATCTGTCTGTCTTCTACTGCTGTGATTTTTTTTTCTATATTCTGGCTCTGTGTATGTGCATGCATGTGTGCAAGCAATCTGTGCCTCCCTGAACAGGGATACATAACACTGGCTGGGAAAAACACAACTTTCTTTTTGCAAAGTTTCCAAAACAAGTTTCCCAAAAAATAATTCAAAGAAATAAATTGAATTGTAATACTACTAGTAATTGAACAGAATAGCCAAGCTAAACTAAGCTAAATCCTAACCACTCATTTATAACAAGAAAAGGGAGCAGGCAGGTCTCAGTTGCAGCATTCCACACAGCCACTGACAGGGAACAAGCTGCAAAAGGCACACAAGGGCTGGAAACAGAGGCTTTTATGCTTTTTTTAGTCCC
>NW_017729003.1:18835602-18836347 GCF_001723915.1 Gavialis gangeticus
CACCCCTCCCACTCGGTCCCTCCCCCGCTCCCTCTTCTAATTGCCTCAAAATGGCCGAAGTAGGTCCTAAGCATCCAAAATGGACCTGAAGCACTTTGGATGCCCTCAGCCTGCTCCTGGTACCATTACTGGGATCCCACTTTGATCCAGAAGTGCCGCTTTGGACTCCAAATCATCAAAAGAGTCTCCAGATCCAAAGCAGGATCTGAAGACTCACACAGCCCTATGTTATAGTAACGTAGTTTACTTTCATTTCTGTTTGTCTGTGAACTCTGAAATATAGTGTCCCAGATCTTGTTCCCTAAAATTTTGCCAGTTGCACCTCAGCTGCCATGTACTGTATGCAGTAAGATGGACTGGGACCATTTCTTAAAAAAAAAAAAAAAAAACCAAATCAAACCTCCACTCAAAAACCTGGAAAAAAAAAAAACAACTTACATTTCCATACCTCAACATCCCTTACAAGCAATACTTCCCCACTTAAAAGCACTGAAGCCAAGTTTGGACTTTAGTGTTTGTCTTTCTCTGCCATCTTTCTTCCCCTCTAACTTGCTCTTCTATACCCACTCCCGCTCACTTCCTGATATACAAGATGTATCACTCCTCTTGCCCTATATACTCTAACCTCTCCCAACCTAAGGTGTTCATCTAGCCTCCTCTTAAAGACCCCCAGGGTAGAAGCCAGCATCACTTTGCTTGGAAGTTGGTTCCAGATCCTATCACCCCGACAGTGAAGTAGCACCTG
>NW_017729003.1:18841347-18842525 GCF_001723915.1 Gavialis gangeticus
ACCAATGTTGCACAGAGGGGGAGGATCACCTCCTTGGACCTGCTCGTGATGCATCTATGGATGCATGACAATATGCATTTATTCTTCCTGACCGTGTCTCCACATTGGCAGCCCAAGTTCATCTTGGAATCAATAGTGACTCCAAAATTCTTTTCTGCCTCTGTCCTGACAAGAAGGGAGTTCCCCAGCCTGTAGGCATGCTGCTGGTTCTTCCTCCCCAGGTGCAGCACCTTGCACTTGTCAGTGTTGAAACCCATCCTGTTCTCATCCGCCCACCCCTGTAACCTGTCTAGGTCTGATTACAGCCTATTCGTCCCTTCTAGCATGCCCACTTCCCCCATCTTAGTGTCATCTGCAAATTTGAACAGGGTGTTTTTTACCCCCTCATCCAAGTCACTAATGAAGATGTTGAACAGTGCAGGCCCAAGGACCGAAACCTGCAGAACCCCACTGCCCACATCCCTCCAGGTCGAATAGAACCCATCCACCACCACTCTCTGGGTGCAGCCCTCCAGTCAGTTGGAGACCCATTTGACTGTGTAGGTGTCGAAGCCACAATCCCTTTGTTTTTTAATGAGAATGGGGTGAGAGCTGGTGTCAAAGGCCTTCCTAAAGTCCAGAAAAATGATGTCCACTGCTACCCCTGTGCCTAAGGATTTTGTGACCTGGTCATAGAAGGCCACCAGGTTGGTCTGACAAGACCTGCCTCTAATGAACTTGTGTTGGTTGCCCCTAAGCATAATGTCCCCAGCTGGCCCCTCATGGACATGTGGCAGGATAATTCTCTCAAAAAGCTTACCCAGGACCGAGGTAAGACTAAGGGGCCTATAGTTTCCTGGGTCCTTTTTCCTTCCTTTTTTGAAAATGAGAACCATATTGGCTCTTTTCCAGTCCTATGGCACCCCACCAGAGCACCAGAAGTGCTTGTAAAGCCATGCGAGGGGTCCTGCAATGACCTCTGCTAATTCCCTCAGCACTTTTGGGTGGAGATCAGGACCAACTGATTTAAATACATCCAGTCCCTCCAGAAATTCTCTGACTAGATTCTCACTGACCCTAGGCCTGGGTGTGCCTCCCCTGGGGGCTACGGGGGTCCCGGTGTGTGTGTGGGGGGGTGATCTGGTACCTGTTCAGGAAGATGGAGGCAAAGAAATTGTTAAATAGGTTAGCTTTGTCGT
>NW_017729003.1:18842536-18847223 GCF_001723915.1 Gavialis gangeticus
CAAGGAGTGGGCCATTCAGTTGGCGCCGAGCTCCTTCGGATGCATTATGAGCTGAAATGGAGTCACCTTTCAGCCGAGAGACAAGGTCGCGAACTTGTCTCTGGTGCAAGTGAAACCTGACAGCGCGGTGAACCCGACACCCGCCCAAGAGTTTACTCGCTGCATCCGACATGCACGGGAAGGGGGAGAAGGCACCCCACCCGACAAGTTTAACTGCCCCAACTTGCCACCCGACTCACACGCACACAAACTGCTGACGCAACTCCACGAAACGTTGGAATCAGAAGGTCATACGGTAACAAAGTGGACTGGTCCCAAAAGGGACAAAGGAAAGATGATTAATGTCTTGTTCCATACTGTGTCGATTCTACTCCACGAGGTCGCGAATTTGGACTCACAGCTGAGTACGGCTAGCAAGACTACTGAGGATCTGGCGGTAAAGTGCAGCGCTCCATCAACGCTCAAAGATAGCGCCGAACAAAAGCAGAGGTCGCAACTAGAAGTTGCTGCTACACAAAAGGAGACGCTAATGCCCGAAATTGGCACTGAACAGAGAAAGAAGCCACCGCCTGCAAATGTCACTGACGGCAACAAGGCACGCCCTGAAATTAGTGCCGAGCCAAAGAAAATGCTATACCCAAGCCTAGAGGGACTGACGGCGAACAACGAGACGTCATGAACAAAGCCACACCCACCTCTTGGCCGGGCCATCCTCCTGTCACTGCCCCCCAATGAAAAGCAATCTGATGTCATCAGATGTGACCACATCTACCCTTTGGCCGGACCATCCTCCTGATCCGCCTGTCCTTGCAACTGCTCCACCTCCACCTTACCCAGAGGATCCTGGTAGCACGCTGTTAATAAAAGCGGAAGTGAAGCTAACAAGAAGGAACTTACAACCTCAGCTCTCCCTATCAGTGTACAAAAGTTTACTATGACAGGAGCGGGACCACCCCAAGCTTCCTTAACGATTCGCCCCAGAACTCAGGCAGAATGGAGCGATCTCCACAGGGAAACAGGAATTCAACCTGAAGAAACCCCCATCGTCTGGATGGGCCGTCTCGTAATAGAGGCAGCAAACGAAACTGTTGACTTAGATGAAGCTATGCACCTCATTCGAAATACAGCCTGGAGTAGAGGGATAGTTATGGACCCACTATCCGTGACAGCAAATCAACAATGGCCAATAATGTTGCCAGCCTTAGTGGTGGAAGCCATTATAAGGAAAACGCATGTCTGGCATGATGGAGGTTCCAAACAACCCAATGCCGTCCACTTAATCCGTGCTGTGATTGGAGCATCATATGCCCAGTGGAATCCAGTTCTAGACCCTTTGGGCTTAACCGCACAACAGCAAGCTCAAGCGTGGCCCCACCGTTACCTCGATAACCCAGGCCTAGTCCCCTGGCTCCACCAAGCCGTCGAAGCAGCATCTGAAGTATATGGAGGCCCACAAAAACCTCACTGTAAAATTAGTTCTCAATCCATCCATTAACACCCCAGTGATGAACATCTGGGGACTTGTATCCCAGCTACAATCAGCAATGACCAGTAGCTCTACCCAAAGCCATGTTATGGCCTACCCAATTCAAGCACCACCTGAAAAGACCAGTCGTTGGGGCCCACCCAGAACAACACCACCTCAAAGATCAGCAGAAGAAAGAGCCATGTTCGGATTTTTATTGAACCACACGAATCTCAACAAAGCTCAACTACGGGTGCTAGGAGACAAAGGACAGAAGCTCCTCACAGAACAACTGGGATTCAAATACAACCAGCAGCCAAAAAATGAGTAGTCACCGTCGGCAGGTCCGACAGCACAATCCAGGAAACTACTATAGATGATCCTCGCCCTTATGCTGATCTCACCCTCATCGATCCAACAAATCCCCTCAAACAAGTACACGTCTCATTCCTACTCGACACGGGAGCACAAGTCAGCGTGATTACTGTGGAAGTACCTCATCAGGTGACAAAGAAAGTCATCATGGTACAGGGCCTGAATGCCATAAAACCCACACCTGTAATTGGATTTTTAGTAAAACATCATCAAAAGGTGTTAACAGGTGTTCTAGGGGGCATCAATCTCCTAGGCGTCCCTGCAATTTGTGCATTAAAGCTCAAAGATCAAGTGTTGCAAGCTCTTCCACTCGCCATGTCACCAGACAACCGTCATCGTCTGCCTTTACGTAATGGAACTGCTTGGCGATACCGACCCATTCCAACAAAAGCATCATTGCAAGCCTCTCTTCAAACCCTGCTATCCCGCTTGGAACAAGAAGGTCACATCACACCCATCTCCGAAAGCACCTACTTATCAGCCGGATGGGGCATAGCCAAGCCTGGATGCCCAGATGAAGCCTGGCTCATTGTCAACTATTGCATGGCAAACAAACATTGTGCATCCATCATTCAGCCAAATATTTCAGACCTTTCACAACAACTGTGCAGCATAGCTGAGTATCAGAGCCAACCTTGGGTAGGAGTAACCGTCGACATGAAGGATATGTTCTTCTCCATCCCCATCGACGATCATTTGGGAGTACTTAATATGTGCGTTGAGGGAAAGATGTACAGATGGAATGTCTGTCCACAAGGTTACCGTAATTCTCCTGCCGTTGCCACCGAAGCTATGAATAAATGCTTAAGCGAATTCAAGCAAAATCAACAGTTCCCGAGCGATGTCCTCCTGTGTAGTTATATAGATGACATCGCTATTCTCGGCCAGGACAACTCCACAGTTGCATAATTGGCACAACGACTGATTCAACACCTTACGGCTGCGGGTTGGACGATAAACCAACAAAAATCATGCCTTGATCCTTCAGACGACATCAACTTTCTTGGAACCAGGTTTAAAGGCCCATGGAGACAAAACCACAAACCACCGAGCGAACTGATTTCACCACTTCTTAGTTGCCACAACAGCAACCTGTTGCGAAAAGACCTCCAACAAATGATGGGATGTATCAATTGGCTTTGACATTATGTCCAACCTCAGGGGCTCGCAGTACTGGCTAAACTGCAAAAGCGCCTACGCCACTTTCAGTTTCAATCTTATTTAGACTCATGGACCCCCAAAGACGACCAAGCCATCCAAGATCTAATTATACAATGTGAAAACACCAAGCTTCACACAGTCAACCTAAACAACAACTTGACTGTTGCAGTTGGCTACACGGATGTACATATTTGGGCGACAGTGCATGATCAAGACCATCTTGTTTTAGCTGCCCATCGCACTCTACAAGATGCCCAACACCGATACAGAACTGTTGGAAAAGTTCTGCTCACATCACAGTTGGCAAAACCGGTGTCAAAAGGCCATGGAACCATCCTAGGCCCTGGAATGATGCTTTTGATGCAAATCAACAGTGACCGTGTTAACCCAGAGTTTGGTGGAGAACCTAAAACTTGGGCCGCTTTAGTCCTGGACCATCAATACCATTGGTCTGCCTCGTGGGAACATCGTGATACACCAGCACCGTGTGAAGTTTGAGATCGCCCAATCTTATATGGCACCACAGCACCAGCCTGGATGGCCTCTGATGGAACCACATGACATGGAGGTCTGTGCGGATTCTATTGTCATGCCTGTCAAAAGCACAAAATCCTAACAGCTTACAAGTCAGCACAACTGAATGAACTTGTTGCGTTCTGTAACATCATCGAGCACTGCCTCGAACGGCACAATGGCTGCCAACCAGTCCCAGCCACAGCGATAGACTCCCAATTTGTTTATAAAATCATCACCGGCAATGGTGACCCAGAACTCTGTGTCCGAACTTGGGAAAAGATCTTTGATATGATCACAGCTCTCGACCCACTGCCACTTATCAAACATACCAGGTCGCACTGCCCCGACACAGACCCAGTTCATGCTGAGATTGACCGACTCCTCCAAGAAGGAAAACAATCCCGAGTATCTGTCAGTCAAGTAGCCGAATTTTCAGAAAAAGATCCTTTCCTTCATTGGCTACATGAACATTGGGGACATCCTGGAGTGAGTGCATCTCACAGTCACTGGTGCAAAGATACAACCCAGCCTCGGTCAGAAGAAACCCACAAAGATTGGACTCGCATAATCCAAGCCTGTGAACAGTGCGCCAAAGAAAGAAACACCCGACTGTGGTAGAGCGAGAAACTTTCGCCAAAGAATACTTTGAACCTGGAAAAGTGTGGCAAGTCAACTTGCTAGGTCCCTTGCCCAGAGTACAATGACACCTGAAAGGACTCGTTGCTGTCGATCTTGGTACACGGCAAGTACAAGTTATACCACTACAAAAAAGTACCGGTCCATCAGTCGTCACCGCATTAAAGCTGTTAATCGCTTGCTGGCAAGCCCCAGAAATCATCCACTCAGATGGAGGACCGCCTTTTACCTCCAAGCTGATCGGTGATTTTGCAACCGCCTTTAACATCCAGTGGCATCACCATATTCCATACCATCCGCAATCCAACAGCGTAGTCGAGCGCACCATTGGCCTTATCAAAGATAAGATTCGACTGCTACACAAAGGTTCCTACACTGGATGGGACACAATCCTTCCCGACGTCCTTATCAGTCTGAATGCTGACAAACCTCTATGGGAACATCGAACGCCCATCCTGCCCAAGCTGTGGACACCTAAATTTCTCTCAGGTGAATTAGTTTGGGTTACAACTCCGAACCCAGAAGACAAACACC
>NW_017729003.1:18852223-18859094 GCF_001723915.1 Gavialis gangeticus
TATCTGAACACGTATCGGGTCATCAAAGATGTCGATGACTCTACAGAACCCCCACACCTTTTAGTGCACCACAATTGGTTATCTAGGTGCGCTGAGCAAAATCAATCATCAATCATCAAGCCGGTCATACCGACCCAGGCTCGCAGGTCAAGGGTGCAGCGGCATCTGGGCACGACACCTTCTTTTTACCCCCTATGTATTTAAAAAAGGACTCCTTATTGTCCTTGTTCCAGGTAGCTAGTCCCAGTTCCATCTCCACCTTGGCCTTCCTGACCACCCCCCTACAGCCCCGAGCGACCGAGGTGTAGTCCTCCCTGATGATGGCCCCTCCCTTCCATTGGGTGTACGCCTCCTTTTCCCCGTGTGCTTTTGGTGAGCCATGGGGGCTTTTGTGCCCTCTTGCCCCCTTTCATCCATTTTGCCATTATCTCCCTTTGGGCTCGGAGGATTGTCTCCTCAAGGAACAACCACTCTTCTTGGACACCCAACCCCTCTCCCCTCCAGGACCTCAGTTTCTCCCCGCCTATTCTCCTTACCTCATTGAAGTCCACCCTCCTGAAATCCAGAGCTGCTGCCTTGCTACAGGCCTTTGCCACCTTGTGCTGGATGGTGAATTCCAGCAGGCGATGATCGCCGTTGCCCAGGTGGTCAAGCACCCGCAGCCCCCTCACCAGGTTGTTGCATTTGGTGCTCATTTTTCAATAAAGTACATTCTTTTGACATCATCATATGGATGGTGACTTCATGAGCTTCTGTAAATTCCAACAAGGAAGTATCAGTCTAGAAGAAACAGATAAGTACTTCAGCATTGCATACTGGTGTATGCTAGCAGACACAAGGTCTTCCAAAAAAGGTATCGTTTTTATTGCTGAGATAAATGTCTATGAATCCCAGAGCAACGTGCTTTTAAAAGCTTTTCTGCTGCTTAATTCTTTCCAGTGACAATGAAGACTGCCTACTTGTGATAAATATCCCATTAGCTTGATTTGTATTTTGCTTTTACAAAATAGCAGAAACCATCAGACTGAACTAGATGTGTAAAATAATACAAATGTTAAGTCTTAATTTAAGAAAGGTATTTGCTATTGTTGGCTTTTTTCCTATGGAGTGTTTGTTTATTCTGAATGCTTGCTGTGGTTTTGCTAACTTTTTTGTATGGTCTTATTGCTTACGGATCATTTTGATCTATTTAATTACTTAAAATGTCTCTTGCATTTCTGCTGTCATTTATTTTAATTCTTTTATTTATTTATTTTTAAAGAAAAAATAACAGAGTGAGTTTGCTGTTAACCTACTGAGATTTATGAAAAAACTTTTGTGGTAACAAAACTTCCATTAAAAATGCTAAGCAATGCTTTAAGAGAATCAATAAGCCAATAGTCTCCAACTTACATAAGTGTTTCACGTTGAAGTCTGTGTTACAAAAACTTAAGGTAACTTTAGGATTTGGTGAGATAAGAACATTTTCTTAAGCATTTCAGTAACTTCTCACAGGAAAATATATAACAGATGAATCAAAACATACAAGGGCACCTGTAGACAAAAATGGGGGCCCTAAATTGAAGTGGTAGGTTTTCAAAAACACCCCTTCAATTTAGGGCCCTTTAAACCCCCGTGTAGTGCACACACCCAAACTTACCTGCGTCTCCATTGGTGAGGAGGGGAGGGCAAACTGCCAGTGGGTGGAGCAGTCCCTGGGCTGCAGGGGGCACTGGTGCTTTCCATCCACTCCCTCCCTCCCAACCCCAGGCAGCCACAAGAACCACAGCCCCAAGCAGCTCAGGCAGGCAGGCTCTGGGGGGCGGGGAGGTTAGACTCACATTTTTTTTTTCTTGGGTGGAGCCTGCATTGCTAGTCTGCTGCCACGCTGCCTGCACAGGATTCCTGCAGAGTCCCTTACTCAAGAAATTGACTCTTCTTTCAAATAATGCATAATGAAAATTGAGGAAGATTGTTGTATTCTGCATGCATAAGACATGAAAAGTCCCTCCTTTTCTACCCCTTCTGCTAATTGTTTGTCTCTTAACCCTGGGAATTTCTCTTCCCTCCACTTCCAAATGTTTTTTACTATGCTGTGCTGGCTTTAACTCCTCAAACATGAAGAGTGTCTTGCATTTGAAAGTTTGTCTAACTCTATCCCAACTATGCAGTTGGCCAGAAAAAAAAAATGTCTCCCTAAGAAATCCTTGCCTTTTGTATAATTCCTGGACCACCACAGGCAAAACATCACTTCTTTAAAAAACAAAACCCAACACTCTTTGGCAGAATGATGACCAATGACTCTATAATAAAAAAGGAAGTATTTATGGCTTTGACTTCATTGGTCACACATCCTTGCAAGGATAGATAATATGACAGCACTATATCTTTAAGTACTGCTCTGTTTCAGCATATAGAAAATTTCATTTGTTATAATTTGTCAAGTGACCCTTTACAATAGAAAAGGAATTCTTTGGAAAAGTAGAGGAATTTCTAAAGTTTACCCCTTGGTGCCTAGCTCAATGGGATTTCTGGTATTAGATACCAACGCAACAACAATTCAAGCTCTGAAAATTTTCAACAAATAGTTATTTTTTGCTAACAAATCTCAAGGTGGTGAAAATGTTAATATAACCAACTCAAAAGTCAGAAATCAAAGTCAAGGCTAAGCCATATCTGAATGGTTTATCTAGTCTATTGATTATCATTTCATTTAATTAACCTAAATTAGGAACTGAGAAACAGTGTTTCAACAATTTTATTGCTAAGAATTTAAAATACAATATCTTCTGTGCATCTTTAAGAGTTTTCATTGATTTTCCATCCAAAAGGCCAACTGTAACTCACATTACAAAATTAGAAAGTAATTTGCAGAGCTGGCAATTCTAGGTTCACCCTTTCTATTGAATAACTAATGGTCCATATCCTGCAGTCTAGAGTAGCAGATAACTTAGTAAAAGAGTCTTTTTTCCTGGAAAGGAACAAAGGGCAAACATGAAAGTTACAGAAATTCTATTAGCTGAAATAGCTGTGGAGTACAAGTAGTAGTGCTGAAGTATGTTTCCTCATTAGTGTTAATGAGACAGACTGAAGTTTTCATTTGTTTTTCATAAATCATATAATATGTTTTTCATATAATCAGTCAGATTCTATCTTACTAACCACAATAGCAATAATGAGGTACAGTACCTCTACAGTGTCATACGTTTTATAAAAAAAGCTGGCATAACTGAAAACAGACATGCTAGCTAGGAAGAGCCACAATTAGCCTCATTTTTGCAAAGCACTTCTCATGCAATTAATTAACTGAAATCATAGGACAACTCAAAGGATCTACATACTAGGGGGGATTCTTTAAAAAATAGAAGGAGACTCCTTGAAACTTGCAAACAATTTATTTTAACTTGACAATGCAGTTGTTTGGAACAATTCATTATTGGGAGACTATATACACTACTACAGTAGAACAAGAGATGAGGACCCCATCATGTGATGCTTACCATACAAAAAGAATTAAATTACAGCCCTTTCTCCAACATGTTTAACTTACTACATGATGAGCTACAATAGGAAGGTAAGCATGCAAAAGGTAGTAGCAAAAAAATAGTAGTATTTAAAAAAAAAAACAAACCTTCTGGTAAGGGCATCATTACAAAATAGTTGTAAATGATTTTTACTGTTATATATTGTATTAATTGTTATTGTTTCATATGGATATTATATGGTTTAGGCCTGTGTTTGTAAATGAGCCAAAGTCATGTCAAGTTTCCATTTTATATGTCAAGCCTCCATCTTGTGTCCTCTGCCTGGGCATCCCCTGTGTGTCGCAACTGTATGAGTCACGTATTCCTCCCATGTAAATTGGTTACCCCGTGAATGAGTGTGATTGGAAATGATTGACATACAATGGTAGCAGGCCTCTACTGAATGGCCTGTAATGACTGGGCCATCACCTCGAATTCATTCATTCAGGAATCATGGACCTCACCCAGGAACAGAGACAAGACCAGCATTTGAAAGACAAAAGACCCTGCAGAACCAGAAACTCTCACCATTACAGACACCTGAAACTGCACATCCCTGCATGGACCACATGCTCAGTATGCCAGGGGCTGACCCTTGCCTGGGCATGCCTCCTGTCCCTAGGGTCACACAAGGTCTGCCTCTATAAAAAGGGGCAGTGAAGACAGACCCAGTGGGACACCCTCTCCATCTGGACCAGCAGCATGCCACACCACCAATCCACCCAGAGGCCCTGCTGGCAACCCCGCTGTGGACAACACCTACTGGACAAGGATCCCTTTCCAGCCTGGATAGGTAGATATTATCTTTAAACCTCCTCCTACAATTTGGACTCTCTCTCTCTCCTCCTGGACTTCAGTCCTGCACCAAGACTCTCTAACCCCTGCTGCCATTGTGTGTGTGTGTGCGTGTGTGTGTGTGTGTGTGTGCGCGCGCGTGCGCGCGCGCGCATGCGCATGCAAGGGAACCAATAAGACATTGTGTCACCATCTCCCCTGTTCAATAAAACCACTGTCATTCGCAACCCCAAGTTGGGTCATGTTTTACTAAATCCCAGTCCCTTCCTTATCTTAAATTCTAGCCTCATTCTCTCTCTCAACTCTAGTCCCTGCCCCCTCTGCTAGTTTCCCAATCTCCTCCCAATTCCATCTCCCGTTTTCTGCCACCTCTCAGCCTCCCCTGCTCCTACTGCCTTTTCCCTGTGACTTTCTGCTACCTTTCTCTGCTTTCCTGCTGCCCTGCCACCTGCTGCTTTTCATGTGATTTTCTGCTGTTTTCAGGCTTTCCCGGCATCTTCTGTAGTCATCCCTGCCCCACGCAGCAGCTTCCCAGCTCCTATTAGCTGTCCTGCAGTTCTCTCCAGCTTCCAGCACTCACTGCTGCTCTGTGCAACTTCTCTAGCTACCCCAGAGCCATGCTCTGACTCCCCACACCCAGAGCCCCTCTTTAACACCCACTTTCCCTAAGTCAAATTTTTCCCTCTCCCTACCTACCTTTTCAGCTCCCCCGTAGCTGTGCTGGTATTGCGTCCCTGTTCTGCAGGCTTTAGGCATTGTCTTTTAATCAATTAATCTGAAGTTACCCCCAAGCCTCAGTTCTTCTGTCCAGGCCCCTGTAGTATACGAGTTCTAATCCCAGTCTTGGTAACTTTCACTCCCTACACTTCTACTTTCTTACCTTAACCTTTCCCCAGGTATCCCAAGTACTCCAAGCATATACATATCACAATACGTAACTTAGGAACTCGCCTGTGTGTATGTATAGGTGGGTGGTATGTGTGTAAGTTAGTGAATACACATATATCGATATCATTGTGTGTTTGTGTGATATATGAATTAGTAATCCACGTATGTGTATTGAATGTGCAGGTGTTGGTAACTGGCAACTGATTCTGTCTACATTTGGTGTGTGTAGCATGTATGGGCTTAAACTGGTAATAGGTATTCATGTGCCTAGGCTGGTTTGGATGTGTATGTGCCTAAGCTGGTAGTGTGCGTGTGTATGTACCTGACTGCTTTGTGTATTTGTATATGTGCAATTGTGTTACACCCTCCTGTCTAACAGCACAATATTGAGATCCTGACAGTTGGCCTGACCACTCAGGGCAACACCAGGACATATTTTATTCCAGGATCAAAACTGGTCCTGGCAGAAATGTAATCTTTGCTTCTAGCCACTTTAAAATGAAGGAAGCTGGCTCTCCAAAAAAAGAAAAAGTTAGCACCGAATGAAAACTTACAAATTATAAAAGAATCTGGAGACAAAAGAGAAGTGTGGACCTATATATTTATAAAGCAAAGATGGAGGACAGCTTACAGGCCAAGGACAAATGTACTGCAAGTCATCCATTATAGCCAAGAAGCCCTACAGGCAAAACTTGAGACTGTTCACAGCCCACAAAATTGTGTAGTAAGTAAAAATCACAGTTTGTGCAATACTGGAGACCCTCATCACCCAGTTAGCAGAGTAGTTGCTTTGAAGGTTGTTGTACGAAGAGATGGTCAATAGGCTTTCTGTCATCCCATTTTCACTAACAAATCTTGTAGGACATACACACACATTGTCATACACACCAACCAAAAAATGTCATGAAATGCTGATGCTCAATTCTGAGAGTCCTTAACCTATGGCTGTGCAACAGTACAGAACCAACATAACTTGACAATTTTTTGTTTATTGCTGCTTCACCACATCTTGTTATCTTATATTCTTTACCCTTCTACCTAGGTTCTCATACTGAACCCAGAAGCATAGTATCTGAAATTCAGGTACTTGACTCCATGTGAGTTCTTCTCAATAATGAAAATAACTGATGCACAGGCTGCTCAGATTGATATCCAGACATCTCCTGTCATTGGATAAAGTCTAGTAAATTAATTCTGCCCTTAAAACTTCTATTAATATAACATTACATACCTAATGCACAACTTAATTTTATTTTTTCAAATTAAGATATTACAACCACCAGAAATGAAGTTGTAACAGGTTGCCCTCCCCAGCGGCATTTTCTTCTTCTTTTTTTTCCCCTTTGCTATCTGTGGCCTATGAGGGGCTTCCCTGAGGTCCCTTAATGCTTTTTGTATCACACTTTTACTCACCTGCAATGTCTTGATGTAATATTATACAGATGTTCTTACAAGCGGGAGACTGCCTATTGTAATTCTATGTTGGGGTTCTCAGCCACCATGGGCCTTGCCCCCTGTCTTTCTCTAGCTAGGCCTACCTGCCTAAACCCATTAGATAGGGTTCAAATCCAAGGCTCTAGCTCCTTAATCTTGGGGCTCATGGCTCTCCTTTTTCTTCTAATACAGAGCCCAGGATCCCTGGCCTAGAGGCCCATCTACTAGCCTCACAGTCAGAGGGCTGCAAG
>NW_017729003.1:18864094-18870016 GCF_001723915.1 Gavialis gangeticus
CCTACCTGCCTAAACCCATTAGATAGGGTTCAAATCCAAGGCTCTAGCTCCTTAATCTTGGGGCTCATGGCTCTCCTTTTTCTTCTAATACAGAGCCCAGGATCCCTGGCCTAGAGGCCCATCTACTAGCCTCACAGTCAGAGGGCTGCAAGTTCAAGACTATGCAGCAGCCCTGACCTGCTCCCCACATGCACATGCTGGCCCAGCCCAAAAGTACATAACAGCACACACTGGTGTACCAGCCCCTCTTAGCCCTTTCTGACTGCCCCCAAGGTACTAATAAGGTCTCCTACAGCCTCATCCACAAACCACCAGTGTATCAATCAATAGAAATATGTATATACAGTAAGTCAGTGGGTTCTAACCACTAGAAATAGAAATTAAAAAGGGCAGCATGCCAGCTTACATCTTCTTCATGGCTTGGTCCTTCTGCTTCCCCACTGTCTGTGACACTTCTCCCTGTGGTGCTGCCACTGTTTCTCTGAGAGTCATCAGCAGTTCCCTTCTCACAGCAGCCAAGCCTCTCTGTGAAGCTCTCACACACAACCTCCCTCCCCTTTGGTTACTGCCACCAACCCCAGGGTTTTTATAGTTCTGGCCTGCTCCCTTCTGGTCACCTGATTAGGTGGCCAGACTCAGCTTTTAACCCCTACCCTGCCAGCAGGCTGTGCCTGGAAAGTTCTGGTCTTAAAGGGACCAACCTGCCTTCTGGTAACAGGGCTAGGGTTCCCTGTTACAGAAGTCTATGCATCTTAGATGTATAGTGAAGCTTTGAAATACCAGAGAAAAGATTCAAAGAACAAACAAGGTAACTATGAGATATTACTCTAGACCAAGTATTTGATATACCCAACTAAAATATCAATGCTGTTTTTGCTATTGTTTTAATGCAACTCATTCCTGTGAGAAGTTGCAATCTCACTCAAGACTAAAACAGATATGATATTTTGGCTTTTAAAAAATTCCTAAATAGATCAGCATAGCTCAGATGACCTAAAATTAAAATACAGCAACTTATGCTGGCTAAGAACATAGCCTTATAAATTGGCTTTCTTTACTTTTCAAGTTTATGGTAAAGTGCTTCTGAAATGCAATGACACAGTGGTGCCAGAAACTAGAGGTATTAGTAATACTTAGCTATTTCCAATGCACATCCCCCACAGTTCTCTAGCAATATATCCTAACCCTGACCTAGAGGTACTATCTAGAGATAAGGGTGTAAATATGTTTAATTGCTCATTACTGCTCTTTTATTAAAAACAACCAACAAACCTATAATATATGTACAGTAACTTACAAAAAACTCCTTATCCTTCTCTGCATAGCCTATATTTTTGGGATGGGAAAGACTAATACCACCTGGCATTGGATAAAGCCTTGGACCTTTTTTTTTTTAGTTTGGAAAAAAAAATCTAATTCAAACAAAAAAAGAGAAAGAGAAGTAGCTCTGAAAAATGCAAGTAGAAGACTTAAAAATAACTTCAATACAGCAGATACAAAATTAACCCAGCATGGAGTAACATGACAACAAATTTAGATACTGGAAGCTAAGATGGATGAAAGAATACAATAAGCAAATAAAGATTTTGTCAAAGGAGAAAGATTAATCTGAAAAAAGCGTAGTCCAGATTCACATATGTAAGTTCAGTGTTTAGGAATAATTATTAATTTTTAAGAATTTTCACTACAAGAATGTTACATAGATAGATCTCATAATGTATCTAAACAAGGTAATAACTATTTCATAAAAAATGTATATATAGCTATCCCCATGAAAATTATTTAAATTTTGATACATTAAAATGACTATACTTTAATTAAAAGTTAGATTATTCAAAATGATAAACAATACCATCTTTAGAGAACCCCAATTTCAATTTACCTTGTACTGGAGGAAAAGGAAGCTTACTACATCAGCCTTACCTTTCCAACCCTGACCCAACATGCAAGATACAAACATCTCCTCCACCCAGCTCTCCTCTTAATTCTATATACAGAACTTAGGAAGTTCTGCCATCCCAGACTATTAACATAACCTGAATATAACCCCATTCACTAACCCTACCCTTTTCATTTGCTCAGGGACTGCTGGCTCATGCTCATCATGATGTGACAGACCTTTAGGGGTCCTACCATAAAAAAGTAACTTGGAGAGCCCCCAAACCCAAATCAATAGATCTATCTGTGAGACTTGTAGCTGTAACAACTCTCAATAGAGCAAAAGGAACCTTTGAACTGCCAGCTTTACCCTTGCATCCATCAACCAAGGGATACAAGCATCTCTTCCACCTACCTTAGCCTTAATAACTCATGACCTTCAGTTAGCTTGGGGAATCCCTGCCAGCCCCAAACACCAATGCAGGCTGAAATCTTCCTTATTTTTAAGACTAAAACTTAAGTTTGTTTAGACCTCTCTAGCAGCCTCAAAACTGCTACAGGAAGGAGACTCATCACAGACTGACTACAAAAATCTACCTTGAAGAGAATGACAGCTCATTATTGGAAGAAAGGAGGACCCAGGAACAACAGATTGAGAAATCAAGAATGGTAGACAAAGAGACAATAAATAGAATGATAGGCCAGGAGGTAAAGCAGAGCAGAACATTGAAAAGTGGAGGATAGAAAATTAGTCTGACATCCCAGGAGAAAAATTGAGGCAAGGCCTGAAGGCAAGATGACAAACAGACCATGCAGGAGATCAAAGTAGGACTGGGGAAGAGGGGTGGGTGGCAGAATCTAATGACTAGTAGACCAGGAGGGGAAGTGAGATGGGTCCAGAGGAAGATAGATGTGGTCCAAAGAGGATGGAGAAAGCAAGATAGACTCAGAAAAGAAGAGAAGCTGGAGAAGCACATGGGGCACTAGGGGACAATATATCAGGAAAGGAAGTAAGGTAGGATAAGGGGGGTTAGGAAAGGAGAACACAGACCACAGAGCTACATGAGGCAGGACAAAGGGGGACAACAGACCCAGCATGAAAGTAGAGTGGGAGGAGAGAAGAAGGAACCAAGAGGTATGTAGAGGCAGTACCAGGACAGGATGAAAGACAGTACAACAGGAAATGTGTCAGTGGAGCAGGAGAAGTTAAGGAAGACAGGACAAGGGCAAAATAAATGAAGTGGAGAAGCAAAGAGGTACCAAGAGATGATGGAAATGGGCACGGCCAACAAGAGAGAAGCAAGGCAGGTTCCAGGTGCCTCAGACAAAGGGGAAACTAAGATAGGTCTACGATACTAGAAAGCTCTAGGGATTATAGACTGAAAGGGGACTTGAGCCAACTGCAGGGGACAATTCACTTGGATTCAGGACACTGTGGAAGGAAACAAGAGGACGATACACCTGCCCCCCACCCCCACATTATCTGAATGCTACCAGTTCAAACAAGCCAGACCTCTAAACCAACCACTAAAGACTCTGGGCCCCAGTCACCCCCTCCCCCCCACAGAAGTGTAAATGCCATCAAGTCACCAGGCCACTCCCCTGAGCCTGACTCCCCAAAACTGCAGCCCCACACATCCCAAGCCAGGCTGTACACAAGAAGCTGGAATCATCCGCCTGTTCAAAGCTCCAGGCTCTACCCAACCAACAATGGCACACCCTTTTCCAAGCCTCCAGTTTTTACCCAGCCAAAAGAGGGCACCAACCAATCCAGAATGCCTCAGGTATCAGCCAAGCACCCAACCAATCCAGAAACCCTAAGGCATGTCATGTCCTGAATCTTTGCTCCAGGCAGGCAGTAGACCTTGTGTGTTGAGGGGTCCTGGCAACAGATGGGACCCCCTGTACCTCTCAGGATGGAGTCACCTATGATGATCACTCAGTGTTTCTTCCTCTGGGTCTGCTTAGCTCCTTGAGCCTGTTCAGAGTGTGGAGTTGGCTCCTCTTTGGAGGTATCCTCCTCTCCTTCCTTCTCCTGCAGTGTCTACAGGGCCTCGTACCTGTTCTCCAGACAGACTAGAGGAAATGGTACTGCTTTGCTGTGAGCAGCCCTGGTTCTGGAGGTGACCATCTGCCACTCTGCAGTGGAGGGTACCTCCCAGGGTGCTTCTTCCTTGGGTGCATGGCCCTGCAGGGAAAGGAAATACCCATCAATTTCATACTCCACCTCCCTGATTCCCCTAAGCCTGCTAAACTCCTGCTGGAGCTCCCTCACCCATGCCTCCAGGGCCCTAAGATGGGCACCTGCAGGACAGGTGTGGGGGCCCCAATTCCTGCCCCCTGCAGTCCTGCTGGGCATCTCCTGCAGATCAAGGGGAAGAGGGATGCCAGCTCCCCAATGGGCTCTGTCTGGGTGGAGGCCTCAGACAAGCCCCGGGTAGGCAATGCCCCCCAGGCAGGGACCCTAGCAGCACTCCACGTTGACACCATTATCTATGTTTCTGTTTATTTATATTTTTGTGTGGTGCCTTCACCCTACACTTGTAAGAGTCTCCCTCCTGGCCCTTTGTGCCCGCCTGCCAGTGCAAACACTGGTGCACTCTGTTCACGCAGTGCGGCTCGGTAGCGCGGCTCCCTACCAGCTCAGCTAAAAGGGATCTGGGGGGCTTCCCCTCCAGATCTGGCTCAACTGTGCTGGCTCCCTCTGTCCCACTTACCTTTGGGGGATCAGCTGTTGCTGCCTCTGCTGCTGGCTCCACTGCTGCTGCGTCCACCTCTACCTCGGGTCAGGTAAGGGGGCACACGTGTGCGGGACACAAGTATGCCCAGTTCCCTCCTCTCCTACCTGTTCCTGGCTCCTGACTGCCAGGAGCTATGTCAAACCACAGCTTTTAAAAGCCATGGTTTGAATTTCCTGCCGCTGCCCCAACAGCCAATCAGGCACTCCGGTCTTCCCAGAACTGCCCACCAGCAATCCCACCCCTTACATTCCCCTGCTGGGGGGGGCTGGTGCCTCTGGAGCCTGCTCCCTGAGGGTTAACACCAGGGGTGCTCCCTAGTCTGGGGGAACAGTCCCCTCTAGCCCTCCCCCTGTTTGCATGCTCTGTTCATGCAGCACAGGTCTGGAGCACGGCTACCTACCAGCTCAGCTAAAAGGGATCCGGGGGGCTTCCCTTCTGGATCTGGCTCAGCTGTGCTGGCTCCCTATGCCTCACTTACCTTTGGGGGATCCCCTGTTGCTGCCCCCACTGCTGGCTCCATTGCTTTTGCATCCACCTCCTCATCAGGTCAGGTAAGCGGGCACACACGTGTGTGGGATGCACGTGTGCCCAGTTCCCTCCTTGTCTCCCTGCTCCTGGCTTGGTTGGGAGCAGCTTGAGTCCAGATCAGTCTGATTCTTGGGGCTCCATGGGGGTATCAATGATCCTCCTATAACCCTCCATTATCAGCTCAGTAACAACCAGTACACCACTGTCATGCATGCATATGCTCCAATACACCATGATAATGTTGATACCAAAAAACAATTCTACTCCAATCTTGACTAGACTAATACTCCCAAGGAGAACAAGATCATTTTCTCCTTGGTGACTTCAATGCCAGAGTCAGCCATGACCGGGAACTTTGGAGTGGCAACAATGGGAAGGAAGGAGTCAGAAAACTGAACCCCAATACCATCCTACTCCTGAGCAAACGAGCAGAGCACACAGTCTCAATATTCAAAACACCATGACAAATACAAAACTAACTGGAGACTGTTGCGGGTCAGCAGGGGGTTCTCATGTGCTGAGCCACCCACTTCACTACACCTGACCACCTTCCAGGCTCCGAGCACCTCACTGGGGGCACCTCACATCTGACTGACCCCCTTCCTGGAGCACACCCACTAGCCTGGGGTTAGAGATGCCACCACCCAGGGATGGGCTTGATCATAGAACTGTGCTCTCTCAGAAACACAGGCCTAATAGCCCTCGAGGGTACTTGACTCAACTCAAGAACTTCAGATGCTTCCCTCAGTTGGAAGCACAAGTAGTGGTCTCCCTT
>NW_017729003.1:18874474-18875420 GCF_001723915.1 Gavialis gangeticus
AGCAGAGTTTTTGGGGAGAAACAGAGGTGGTCTTCTGCCACAGAGACATCCTCACTCTAGGCACTGGTACCTCCTTGAGTATATTATTATTACAGGCTGTGATCAGATGAATTTGTGTATCACATGAGCTGTGTGAGGGATTGACTAATGCTGGACAAATCATTATGGACTTCCAGTTATGTCCAAAACACTAAAAAACAGCCAAAAGCAATTCAAAGTTTTTTCAACCTTAAATCCTCTTCAAGACTTGAAAGTCTGCAAGGAACTCCAATAGTGCCTTCATAAAAAGCTCCCTGCTGTGCCCACAACTAAAGGCAACATTGAGGAACTCTGGAAAGAGTGTAATATTGCCATCCACATGGCCTGTGCTGAATCCATTCACTATACCACCCGTCAACACCAAAACTGGATCATAAGAGTGACGTCAAGATCTGAGCCCTCCTTGACCAGAAGTGAAAACTCATTCTGCTTGGCAAGATGACACCTCATCTCAGCAGAATGTGACACATCAGCTCCTCAAAGCCAAATCTCAAAGGAGGATCCAAATTAAGGACATCAAAAAACAATGGTGGCAAAATAAAGCCAAAGAGATTCATCTCTATACTTTCAAAAATGTCATTCATAGTTTCTTCTGGGCAGTGAAAGTCATCTGTGCTTCAACTTCCCCTGGTCTTACTTTCATGCATTGCAGGATGATTCAATGCTCCTGAAAGACAATGAATGTATGAGGTGTTCCTGAACTGTGAGTTGACTGAGACAGAAATCACCATCAAGTCTCTCCCCCAACACCCTCACCAACCCTCCTATCTTAGCATAAGTCTGGTGTGCCATTAAGGAAACCAAGGCTACCTGACCAGATGGCATACCTGATGAAATCTTCAAGACTCAGAGCAACAGACTAGAACTGAGACTGCATGAATTTATGCAACATAACTTTCTTCAAGAA
>NW_017729003.1:18880420-18884612 GCF_001723915.1 Gavialis gangeticus
CCAAGGCTACCTGACCAGATGGCATACCTGATGAAATCTTCAAGACTCAGAGCAACAGACTAGAACTGAGACTGCATGAATTTATGCAACATAACTTTCTTCAAGAAAGAAGATAAATCTGTGTGTGGGAACTATTGAGGTATCATCCTTATTTCCACAGCAAAATCCTCACCCACCTCCTCCTGAACTGTCTTCTACCTCTTGCTGAAGAAGTCATGCCAGAATTTCAATGTAGTTTTAGAAAAATCTGTGGGGTAATTGGTGTTATCTTTCTTGCCTGACAGGTCCAAGATAAGTGTCAGGAACAACACCAGGACCTGTACATGGTCTTTATTAGTCTCTCTAAAGCCTTTCATTCCATCAGTCATGAAGCCCTGTGGGAAGTCTTGGCCAGATTTGGATGGTCTGAAAAATTCCTTGAGACCCTAAGGCTTCTCCATTACTAGAAGTCTGTGACCATTCTTTGTAGCAGATCAGAGACAGATCCATTTGTCATCCAAACTCGTCAATCACCCCAATTTGTTCTCCATTTTTGACTGCCATCTTGGTTCTCATTAAGACTGCCTCCTTTCCAAAATCAACACTGACTACCAAACAGATGGAGGGATTTTCAATGTGGGATGCATTCACTTGAAAACCAAAGTATTTAAAGCAACCACCCTTGACCTTCAATATGCTGACACCTGCACCTTCCTTGTGTACACTGAGGAAAACCTCCAGACTGTTTTACATCTCTTTGCAGAAGCCAACCAAACTTTGGCTATCTCTGTCAACATCAATAAAACTAAAGTTTTCTATTAGCTTGCTTCAGGCCATGAATGTGACCCCCTCCCCCTCCTCAAATTATCATTAAAGGAAAGATCTTGGAAGTAGTTGAGCACTTCCCTTACCTCAGTAGCCGCCTCTCTCAGAAATTGAACATTGATGAGGAAATCCAGAGCAGAATACAGTGCACAAGCACCTCCTTTGGGAAATTCCTTCAGCATGTTTTTATTGATCACAATCTCCAGGAAATGACCAAGATCCAGGTCAACAACACAGTCATCACTGCCACTCTCATCTATGGATGCATAATGTGGGTGACCTATCATCATCTCAAGAGCCTAGAGAGGTATCCCTGATGATGCCTCTGGAAAAAAATTCCACATCAAAGGTGAACAGCACCACACAAATGCCAGCATCCTTGGTGAAGCTAATTATAAGCATTGAGTGTCACTGATCCTTTGGTCCAACTTTGCTGGACCAGACATTGTGTGAGGATGTCCAATCTCAAATCCCAAAACAAATACCCTATTTCCAGGTTAGTTGCAGCCTGAGATCTCACAGCAGCCAAAAGAAATGCTACCAGGACATATTGAAAGCATACCTCAAGAAACCAGATGCTGACATCAAGAGGTGGGAGGAGCTGGTTGTTAACCAGGTGGGAGGAGCTGGCTGGTGATCTTCCCCCTCTATGCAATACTGGTCAGGCCACAGTTGGAGTACTGTGTCCAGTTCTGGGTGCTGCACTCTTGGAGGGATGTGGCCAGCACCAAGAGGGTCCAGAGGAGGGCCACTCACATGATCAGGGGGCAGCAGGGCAGACCCTATGAGGAGAGGCTATGGGACCTGAACCTGTTCAACCTTCACAAGAGAAGGCTGAGAAGGGATCTAGTGGCTGTCTATAAACTTACCAGGCGGGACCAGAGAGGAATGGATGAGACCCTGTTCACCCAATCACCTCCCAGAGTAACAAGGAATAACAGCCACAAGTTGATTGAGAGTAGGTTCAGGCTAGACATCAGGAGGCACTACTTCACAGTCAGGGTGGCCAGGTTCTGGAACCAGCTTCCAAGGGAAGTGGTGCTGCCTCCTACCTTCGGGGTCTTTAAAAAGGAGGCTTGATAATTACCTAGCTGGGGTCATATGAGCTTAAGCTTACCAGGGATCATATGAGCCCAGTATTCATTCCTGCCCAGGACAAGGGGTCGGACTTGGTGATCTGCTCAGGTCCCTTCCGACCCTACATCTATGAACCTATGAACCATCTCTAATGGCATTGTGACCTCAACAAGGCAGTAGTCCACTTCAAGGTAAAATGTCTTGTCCTTGAAGCAAAATAGAGAAAGGTCAGGAAAGAAAATGAAAACACCTGGTCTGCAGTCTACATCTCAACTACTTCTTTAGTGCAGAAAAGCCTTCAACTTCTGCAGACAGATCTTCAGCTCAAGGATTGGACTCAAGTGACCTCAAGACCCATTGATGAGCCATGGTAAATATCATTCTTGTATTAAAAAAATTACTAACAATAATGAGAGTGGAACCCAGTAGGAACATTGTCAAACATCTTGGCTTTAACTATTAAGATTGTTGATACTGATCCAAGCAAAGGAGTATACAAATATGGGTTCACTTCAATCTTTGCTATTCAGCCTTGAACTATAGTGCTTGGTTGATCTGTATATGGACTGTTCAGCAAGATGAGTCATCTTTTGACACTTTATTTGAAACTTGGCTAAGAAGTTTTTTTTTTCCCTAACATGGTGGCCAGCTGCTTAAAACTTTTTAGAACTCTAAAGAATTTAAGCTAAACTTATTTCAAATATTAATTAGATCTATTATTTAATCAGATTATAGATGAATGCTCATTTTCCAAATTTTAATCACTTGTTTGGATATGCCTTATCTGTACTGTTGGTAACTCATATCTTATCTCTATTTCATTAATAAATTTGCTATTAAAATATATTTACCTTTGTCTGTAAGCTTCTAGTGACTATTTAATAGATTTCATAGACATTAGGACTAGAAAGGACCCAAGAGATCCTCAGGTCCAGCCCCCTGCCCAAAGTCAGGAAGTCAGATGGGGTCAGAGGACCCCAACGAGATAATCATCCAAGCACATTTTCAGTGTGTCCAGAGTAGGTGCTTGCACCACTTCTGGTGGGAGTCTATTCCAGACTCTATATACTCAGATGGTAAAGAAGTTCTTCCTTATGTCCATTCTAAAATGGTCTTGCAGTGTTTTCCCTGGCAGAATCCTGATGAACAGACATTCGCCCAGGTCCTGATGAACACCCCTGACATACTTATAAGTTGCCACCAAGTCCCCCCTGAGCCTACACTTAGCTAAGCTGAAGAGTCCTGTGCCTCTCAACCTCTCTTTGTATGGCCTGCTCTTTTGATCTCTGATCATGTGCATGGCTATCCTCTGGGCTCTCTCGAGCTTCTCCACATCCTTTTTAAAATGTGGAGCCCAGAACTGGATGCAGTACTCCAGCTGAGGCCTCACTGAAGCCAAATAAAGTGAGAATGACATCTTGGGTCATTTTTAAGATGCACCGGTAGATGCAAGCCAGAGTTTTATTCATTTTGCTGGCTTCAGCCTCTCATTGGTGGATCATATTCATCTTGTGGTCATTTGTAGGCCGCTTATGGGCAGAGTCTGGGCAGCTTACAGCAGGGTATGTTTGGTCCCGCTAGTTGAGCTGACCAGTTTTACTTTTGCTGCTGGCTTTGGCTAAAGACCCACTGTTCAGAGCTCTCGCCTCTGCTGCAGCCAGGCTAGTAGACAATACCTGGAGGCCACCCCAGGCTTGTTAGCAATGCACAGCAAACAAAGTAAGTTAAACAAATAAGCTACTACTTAGCTGTCCTCCAGTGGTTCTTCCAGGATTCAACTTCTGGTTGCCTCTTATCTTTCAGAGGCTTTTCAGAGCCTGAAGGGTTGTGCAACAAAGCAAATGATCAAGCAAACAAACAATGTATGAGTTAGTATGCAGTTCACACAGGAGGGTGTCCGGGAGGGCCCAAGGCCATGCCTGTGAGCCCCCCAGGGTAGACAGTCCCAGCTGTAGCCAGCCTACCAGTGGCATGACATGGATGGGCACACGCCATACCCCGAGGGTCCCTTCAGGGTCTGCGCCCTGCCCCATGGCACCTCAGAGATGGCCACCCAGACAGAGCCCATGGTTCTGCGCTCCATGCAGACAGAGCCCCTGGCTCTCAGCTGTGGGGACTGCCTGCCCCTTTTTCAGGCTCTGGGTCCCAGGAGCATGGCTACCTCCCTTTGTGCAGTCTGCTCCCTCTTGGGGCCTCTGGTATGCCAGCTGGAGGAGCTCCAGGCCACAGTCCAGAGACTGCGTACCATCAGGGACAGTGAGCAGGGGATAGATTCCTACTGCCAGGCCCTTCTCCCCCGGGAGCCGAAGGG
>NW_017729003.1:18884686-18885684 GCF_001723915.1 Gavialis gangeticus
GCCTGACCACCTTTCAGGCTCCGAGTGCCTCCCTAGGGGTGCCTCGCATCCAGCTGACCCCCTTCCTCCTGGAGCACACTCACTAGCCTAGGGGTAATGTAAGCTACCACCACCCCAAGAAGGGACTCTCTGAGCCCTGTATCCTCAGGGAAAAACAGGCCTAATAGTCCTATATGTATTCGACCCAGTACATGCACTTGAGGCACTTCCCCAAGTCAGGGGCTAAAAAGGAAATCTCCCTTATTATGACATTTTAGGGATAATGGAGACCTGGTGGGACTCCACCCATGACTGGACCACAGGTATAGATCGAGTAGATAAAAGGGGTGAGGGTGTACTCTCTATGTTAAGAAAAGCTACGCGTCCCTGCAAATTGATGTTGGCAACCAGGGTAGATGACTGAAGACCCTCTGGGTTAAAATCCATGGGGAACATGGCACAGGGGACACAACAGTGGGAGTCTACTACAGACCTCCCACCCAAAGTCAAGAGCTTGACAAAGAGTTCACCTGGGGACTGGTTGAGGCCGCATGCTCCAGAACCATGGTCATCATGGGTGACTTCAATTACCCAGACACTCATATGAGGATCACTCAGCAAAATCTGAGCAGTAACAAAGCTTCCTATTGTTTATGGATGACCTCTACTTGACTCAAGGAGTCTACATGCCAACAAGAGGTAAAGTGCTGGTTGACCTGTTACTGGCAACTGGGGATGACCTAATTTGTGACCTAGTGATTGATGGGAAGCTGGGTGACAGCGACCATGAGCTGATCACCTTCACCATCCGCCATAAAGCTGGCAAGTCAGTCAGCAAAACAGAAGTCCTTGACTTCAGGAAATCCAACTTTGACAAGCTCAGGAGGCTTGTCAGTGAGGCCCTAAGGGACCATGACCTCAGATGGAGGGGAGTTCAGGAAGAGTGGTTGCTCCTCAAGTGAGCGATCCTCAGTGCACAAGCTAATTCTATTCCATCTCAGAGGAAAGGCAGCAAGAGG
>NW_017729003.1:18885769-18886270 GCF_001723915.1 Gavialis gangeticus
GGTCCTGCAGGGAGCAAACCAGGAAAGCCAAGGCTGTAACTGAACTCCAACTAGCTTCGAGCATCAAGGACAATAAAAAGTCCTTTTTCAGATACGTGGAGAGCCAGAGGAAAAGCAAGGGTAACATTGGACCCCTGCTGAACCAGATGGGACAGCTGATAACAGGTGTCCAGGAAAAAGCCAACCTATTAAATGGGTAGCTTGTGTCGGTCTTTCATCAGTTTCATGGGATGCCCATGCCCACCATGGGACAGGGAGGTCTGGGCGAGGGAGATCCCCTGTCCTCCATTAATGCTGATCTCATGAAGGAACACCTTGAGAGGCTGAATACCTTCAAGTCAGCCGACCCTGACAATCTACACCCCAGGGTACTCAAGCAACTGGCTAGCATTATAGCCCAGCCTCTGACATGAATCTTTGAAAACTCCTGGCACTCTGGTGTAGTGCCCAAAGACTGGAAGAAGGCCAATGTGGTGCCTATCTTCAAGAAAGGGAGGAAAA
>NW_017729003.1:18887042-18891409 GCF_001723915.1 Gavialis gangeticus
AGACTTGGGGGTCATCATTGACCACAAGATGAAGATGAGCCTGCAATGTGATGCTGTGGCTAGTAAAGCGAGCAAAATGCTGGCTTGCATCCGTAGATGCTTCTCATGCAAATCCCAAGATGTCCTTCTCCCCTTGTACTCGGCCTTGGTGAGGCTGCAGCTGGAGTACTGCATCCAGTTTTGCCCTCCACAATTCAAAAAGGATGTGGAGAAACTTGAGAGAGTCCACAGAAGAGTCACACACATGATCAGAGGTCAGGAAAACAGACCTTACGACGACAGGCTGAGAGCCATGGGGCTCTTTAGCCTGGAAAAGTGCAGGCTCGGAGTGATCTGATGGCCACCTACAAGTTTATCAGGGGTGACCACCAGTATCTGGGGGAATGTTTGTTCACCAGAGCACCCCAAGGGATGATGAGGTTGAATAAATAAACTACTACAAGACTGTTTCAGGCTGGACATAAGAAAGAATTTATTTACTGTCTGAGCCCCCAAAGTCTGGAACAGCCTGCCATCGGAGGTAGTTCAAGCACCTACATTGAACACCTTCAAGAGCAAATTGGATGCTTATCTTGCTGGGATCCTATGACCCCAGCTGACTTCCTGCCCTTTGGGCAGGGGACTGGACTTGATGGTCTTCCGAAGTCCCTTCCAGCCCTAATGTCTCTGAAATCTATGAAACAAAGAGATAGGAGCCCTGCTCTGGGCTCTTCAGGTGGCTGCTTAACCCCTGATAACTCTAGGCTCTAGGCAGCCTACTCCCTGGCCAGATGCATCCCCTTGAGGCTGCTTTTAGTGTCTTTTATCCTTCCCACTCTGGCTCACATGGCTAACCTTCTCTTACTCCCAACACCTGTGTCAGCTCCCTTGCTGAGGGACTCAGTACATCCCAGGACCTGGTTCCCCAGCCTCTGGTGAGTTCTCCCAGGTCTGGGGTGGGTGTGCAGAGGTGCTTCAGGGGTGTGGAGCTGTTCAGACTCCCCCAAACACCTATTAACAGGGAAAGGCCCTGGTACATCAATCATGACCCCCCAAGTTTCTTTCAGGCTAGTGAGTGAAGCATTACCAAGGCTATAGGTGTGATGGGGAGTTTTCCTCCCGAGCTAGAACACCTTGCATTTCTGTATATTGAATGTCATCAGGTTTGTATCCACCCACCTTGTGAGCCTGTTCAGGTCAGCCTGAATCCTCAGCCAGCACACTTCCCCATAGTTTGGTGTCATCCGCAAACTTAACCAGTTTGTTTTTGACACCCAAATCCAGGTTGTTAATGAGTAAATTAAATATTATTTGTCTGAGTACTGATCCCTAAGGGATGCCACTGATCACCATATGCCATATTGACTCAGTTCCATCAACAGTCACTCTCTGGGTCTGACCATGGAGCCACTTCCTGAACCATTGGACCATAAGGTTGTCAATGCCACGATTCCCAAGTTTTGCCATGAGGACATCATGGGAAACTAATCAAAGGCTTTTTTTGAAATCTAAAAATGTGACATCAACCCCCCCCATTCAGGTGATGCATTGCCTCGTCATAGAAGAGGAGGAGGTTGGTCAGGCATGACCTACCCAAAACAAAGCCATATTAGCTGTTTCTCAGAATGGTGCCTTCTGTCAGCCTGTTGATGGATTCTTTCATGGGTGACTGGTTCCGCCTTATTCGGGGGGGGGCACATACCCCCCCCGGTGACCAGTCAGTGACTGAGGGGGAGCCCCATGGCTAATCTTGCTGACAGGGTGTTCCCCCCACAGCTGATCCTGCTGACTGGGGGTGGTCCCCTGTGGCCAATCGTGAGACAGGCAATTGCTGCTGTGCCTGAAGTGGCTGCAGCCAGTTCTGGGAGTGCCATGGCACTCCCCAGCTGGCACTTGCTGGGGGGCACTGGTGCTCCTGTCTGCCCCGTCACCCAATCACCTAAGCAGTGAGCATCGACAGTCACAGGTGTACCGGCACTCTGAGGGGCTACACCTGCACCCTTGTGCACTGCCTACATTTCACCACTGGGTTCTTTGATAATTTTTACCAAGAACTTCCCAGGGATTGAGGTCAAACTGATTGGCTGTAGTTCCCTGGATCTTCCTTCCTTCCTTTCTTGAAGATAGGCACCACATTGGCCCTTTTCCAGTCTTTAGGAACCTCTCCTTAGTGCCATGAGTTCTAAAATACTAATGCCAGTGGTTGAGCTATAATGTTATCCAATTCTTTTAGCACTCTTGGTTGTATTCCATCAGGGCCTGCTGACTTATAGATGTCCATCCTCTCAAGGTGTTCCCTCACCAGGTCTTCACTAAATGTAGGCATATAGTCACCTGTACCTTTGTAGTTTTTTGTCCTGCCAGATGGGATGATCCCCTTGGGCTAGTGGAAAACTGATGCAAAGTAATCATTGAGAAGATTAGCTTTTTCTTGAGTGCTGGTTGTCAGCTGCCCCATTTGATCCAGCAGAGGTCAAATATTGCCCTTATTTTCTCTTAACTTCCTATGTATCTGAAGAAGGACTTAGTGTTGTCCTTGATTCCCATAGCAAGCTGGAGCTCAGTGTCAGCCTTAGCATTTCTGGTCCACTCCCTACACATGCTTGACATTGATACATAATCCTCCTTAGAGGTGTTACCCATGTTCCAACCCTTTTAAAACTGAGAAGGTCCACGAGTTCTCTTTTTAGCCAAGGGGGTTTACCAGCCATTTTATTACTGTTCCTACAGGCTGGAATGCACTTCCTTTATGCTTTTAGGATTGTTCCCTTTGTGGCAGAAGGCCACTTTTGTTTCTTCCCAAAAACTCTGCTCTGTGACAATTGGCTTTCTATGGGCCCTGCAGAGGGGACACACCCTATCCTATCTCTTTAGGTAACCTGACCTGGATACATTCCTGAGGGAGCGAGGAAACCTGCTCCCTCTGCCTACGTGACTGGCATCACATACCTGAGTGAGGGGCTTGGGCTTCCTGGTGCGCAAGAGACTGCCAGTCTGCCCAGCAACCAGTGATGCATTTCAAATTGGTTTTCTGACAGCCAACAGGTGCTGGCCTTCATTGGACTAGGTAAATGAGGTCATCAGGGCTATATAAGTTAAGCACTACCCAAGAGGAGGAGGTAGCAGCCATGAGGAAGACACAGAGAGAGAGAGAGAGGAGCTTGACCATCTGAAACTTGCTCTCTCTCTCAAAACTCATGAACAATGAACTGCCTGCCTCCAGACGGATGCTCCACCTGACTCTGGATGATACTTGTGAGTAAGCTACCTGAGATCTAACTAGATATATAGCTTGCAGTAACTCAGATGCATGATCAAAAGCTACTTCAGGCACCCTGTTTCCTCTATGTGATTTCTCTGAAACTACTCAACTCTGTACCCTATTCTAACCCTACTCCTTGTAACCAGTAAATTTCTCCTTTGTACCTAGCATGGGAGACAGATTGGGAGTGGATCTAGATTATGCCTTGGGGTTCTCTTGGTTCGGGTGACTAAGGGAGACCACTACTTGTGCTTCCAACTGAGGGAAGCATCTGAAGTTCTTGAGTTGAGTCAAGTACCCTCGAGGGCTACTAGGCCTTTCTTTCCCATGCCAGAATCAAGCCCGTCCCTGGGTGGTGGCACCTGTACACCCAGGCTAGCAGGTGTGATCCAGGAAGGAGGTCGGCCAGATGTGAGGTGCCCCCAGGGAGGCACTCAGAGCCTGGAAGGTAGTCGGGTGTAGTGAAGTGGGTGGCTCAGCACAGGAACAGTCCCTACTGGCCCACCACACCCTTAAAGAACAACTACTCATCTTGGGCACCCTTCCCTGTCATATCATGATCCCTCAAGGCCTCAACAAGCAATCTCCTAAGCTTGTAAAAGTCACCTTTCATGAAGTCAAAGGTTTCTGCATTGCTGACTGATTTTCCAGCTTTGCAATAGATAATGAATAACTGATTTGCCAGCTTTGCAATGGATAAGCTCAGCCCTGGACTTCAGGAGGGCTGATTTCAATGATGTGAGGAGAATAGTTGGTGAGTCACTGAGGTCCCGGAGGGGAGGGGAGTCAGGTGTCCAAGAAGAGTGGTCATTCCTTAAGGCGATGATCCTTCAAGCCCGAAGGGAGGTAATCCCAACATGGATCAAAGGGAGCAAAAGCGCAAAAGCCCCCATGGCTCACCAAAGGCATACGGGAATGTCCCCTGGCTAAAAGGGAGGCATATACCCAATGAAAGGGAGGGGCCATCACCAGGGAGGACTATACCTTGGTTGCTTGGGTCTGTAGGGGGGTGGTCGGAAAAACCAAGGCAGAGATGGAACTGGGACTAGCTACCTGGATCAAGGACAATAAGAAGTCCTTTTTTAAATACATAGGGGGTAAAAAGAAGGTACTGAGTAACATTGGG
>NW_017729003.1:18891632-18892261 GCF_001723915.1 Gavialis gangeticus
CTGCACTGTTCAACATCTTCATCAGCAACTTGGACGAAGGG
Source organism: Gavialis gangeticus (assembly GCF_001723915.1). Classification (NCBI taxonomy): domain Eukaryota; kingdom Metazoa; phylum Chordata; order Crocodylia; family Gavialidae; genus Gavialis; species Gavialis gangeticus. The sequence continues at coordinate 18,891,674 of NW_017729003.1, forward strand.
GTAAAAAGCACCCTGTCCAAATTCACAGATGACACTAAAGTGTGGGGGGAAGTGGGGATACTAGAATGGAGGAATAGGCTGCAGTCAGACCTAGACAGGTTACAGGGGTACAGGGGTGTAATCAGACCTAGACAGGTTACAGGATGAGAACAGGATGGGTTTCAACACTGACAAGTGCAAGGTACTGCACTTTGAGAGGAAGAACCAGCAGAATACCTACAGGGTGGGGAACTTCCTTCTCATCAGTGCAGACAGAAAAGGAACTTGGAGTCATTATTGATGCCAAAATGAACATGGGCCGACAGTGTGGGGAAGCAGTCAGGAAGGCCAACCATATCTTGTCATGCATCCACAGATGCATCTCAAGCAGGTCCAAGGAGGTAATCCTCCCCCACTACGCAACACTGGTCAGGCCACAGTTGGAGTACTGTGTCCAGTTCTGGGTGCCGCACTTCAGGAGGGATGTGGACAACATGGAGAGGGTCCAGACGAGGGCCACTCGCATAATCAGGGGGCTGCAGGGCAGGCCCTATGAGGAGAGGCTAAGGGACCTGAACCTGTTCAGCCTCCACAAGAGAAGGCTGAGGG
>NW_017729003.1:18892899-18896546 GCF_001723915.1 Gavialis gangeticus
GTCCTGTTACAAACTTGTCAGAAGGGACCAGCAGGCACTGGGGGAGTTCCTGTTCCCCCAAGTGCTACCAGGAGTGACTAGAAATAATGGTCACAAGCTGGCAGAGGGTAGATTCAGACTAGACATCAGGAGGCACTACTTCACTATCAGGGCATCTAGGATCTGGAACGAACTTCCAACTGAAGTGATGCTGGCTCCTGCCCTGGGGGTCTTTAAGAGGAGGCTAGATGAACACCTTGCTGGAGTTGTTCTACTCCAGTACTGTTTCCTGCCATGGCAGGGGGTCAGACTTGTTGATCTGCTCAGGTCCCTCCCTATGAACTTCCCTTCAATCCTTGGGTCACTCACTAGATCATCCTGTTTGGTCAGAACCAGATCTAGCAGCACCTCACCTTGTGTTGGCCCATGGACTTCTTGAGTCAGATAAAGCTCCTCAATGCAAGTGAGGAAGCTGCACGACTGATCAGATTTGGCTTAACGCTCTTGGCATGAAATGTTGGGGTTACTGAAATCACCAATGACAACCATGCACCAAGAGCGTGTGGCCTCTGTTAGTTCTCTAGAGAATTCTCAGTCAAGCTCATCCTTCTCATTAGGAGGTATGTAATAGACTCCTACAGTAATATCCCCTTCACCATGTTCTCCCCATATTCTAACTCAGAGGGTTTCAAGTCATTCTCCTTGGCTGCCTATGTCAGATAGTAGGTAAATATAGTGCTCCTTGACATAGAGAGCTACATCCCCACCTTTCCTACCAGCATGATACCTCCTGTACTTGTTTTTGCTGAGCTGGAGGTCCAGTTCCTCCTGTTTGCCCTCCATGCTCCTGGCACTAATATACAAGCAGCTGAGTATGCCATTGGAAGTCCTAGTCTTCTTTGTATTCTTAGGAGAGTCCCATTCCATGGACTGGTGTATGGGTAATTTCAATCATGTTTTCTGGCCTACTGATTATGTACTTGTCCCCTCCTGGGCTTGTTCTGATGGTTGTCTGCCCATCCCCCAGTGATCTTAATTTAAAGCTGTGTTGAGCAGGTCAACCAATCCAGTTGAACAGAGTTTCTTTCCCATGGGGGTGAGGTGGAAGACGTCTTTTCCCAGCAGGCCACTGCCTCTCTTCCTGAGGTGTGGACTGTGGTTGATGAAGCTGAAGCCTTCGTGGTGGCTCCAACACCTGAGCCTTCTGTTAACCTCTCCAATGCATCTCATCTCCTGTGCCAGTGGTCTATAACCAGGAGGATCAAGGAGAAAACCACCTCTGCCCCCGTAACAGGGGCCTTCCCAGGACTGGTTAGAAGTTAGCCTGCCCACCAATTTCTGGGCTAACTGCCCACCTCTCTCAACTGCCACACCTTGATGATACATAATTATGGTGTTAATTAGGCAGCAGGCTCCCCTTTTTGTACCGCAATGCCAGGGGGCACTAACTGAAGCTCTGAACCTCCCCTATAATTCAGCCCATGCCTCACAGATGACATCTAAGCCCTTAATATATCCGGCCTCACACTGGGCCCCATAACCTTCTAGTCTGGACCCCAAGCATAACCCTCCTAATGAGGCATCCTACTCTGCCCTTTGTGGTAATTAATTTAACCAGGCTCCTAACTTGACTAAGAAAAAAGAGACCAGAGGTGCTGATACTGCTTATTTTATTTAAAGGTTCTGAGATAAGGAATCCTGAATGCCTTGTTTTATCTTGCTATATTATGCTGTGTATGGATGTTAGTTTATTTTTCTTTCTGAGAAACCAGAAACTGATAACCATTCCTATAAGCACAATGTTTCCTTTTTCTTTAACTAAACTGCCTGTATGTCTGCATGTGTTAGATCAATGATTTACTCTTCAAGGTCCTATTTTTTTTCTCTTTCTGTCCTGAGTATAAGTATGCCTGTAAACTTATAGAGTTCAAGAAATCCTTTGAAACAGACAAGTGGGTGATTCTCCTTCCTGTATGGAATTCTCCCTGTGATCACAGTATAGCCCCAAATAAAAAAAGGCTGGCTCTGCCCGTTCTGATTCAACCACAATGCAAAGTTTGATTTCTTCCACCATATGGTGCTGTGACTCAGATAGGAATGCCTGGAGTGACCGGTTGAGATACAGACTCTCTTTTCACTGATGCCCTGGTGCCAATCCAAGGTAGGAGACCTTTTGTAATCTCTACTGGGGCTTTTTCAGTGAGAGACTGCCTGTGTGTTTTCCTGTTCACTACTTGAGGCTCACTTTATCTGAACTTTTTTCTGCCAGAACTGTCAGACCCACTGTAAAAGTAGAAACTTTGAGTAGAAACAGTTTTAAAAGACTCTGTGTTGCTGCTGTCAGTGAATGAGTTTTCCCAGTGTGAATTGAGTTAAGTTCTGTAAAGAACTATGAGGTCTCTCTGAAGCTAGGAGTGAAAACTTTGTGCAGCTGCCCCGAAGACAACAGGTTTGTTCTGTGTGCTCTTCGAAAGCAAGGGTGCAAGGTGGAAACTCTTAGAGTGTGAGTGTTTTCCATGATAAGCGTTAACCAAGGCTGGGACTAAAGAGATGCTCTTGAACCCCGTCCCTCAATGCAGAAATTCCCTTGTGTCAATTGAGAATATGAATTGAGAAATATGAGCCACTGACCAGGTCTGGGACTAAGGTTGGGCTCAGCCGCCCCAAGCCTGTCCAGAAGGGCAGTTTTGAAAGCAAGGGAACCCAACTGGAACCCCGTGACCCAGTGGACAGGTCTACCCTTTCCCCCACCCTCATAAATGAGCCATGTCTAACCGTGAACAACTGCATTGTGTGCCGTTATTGCCGTGGAGTTTTGTCTCTGGACATTAGCCACAGCATCTCTGTGCTGCTAGTAAACCTCACAACCTGACCGGACACCCTGAATAAGGCAATTCTGTGTAAAAGACCGATGTGAATTGAGTTTAAAGATATGGGGACTGGAGAGTCTAAACACATACCAGCTCCACCAAAAGGGACTCCAGCATTGTACATGTACACACACTATGGCCATAAAAGTTGTAAGTTTCTAGAAAAATGGAATTGGTATACCAGAGATGATTTTAGCCAGCAGTTTCCCCTGGAGGGAACATTTGATTTAAGTAAAATTGTTCATCTCCGCAGAGACCTTGAGTCAAGAGGTATTAATATACCACAGACTCAGTGGGACACATTTTTTGATTGGTATGAAGAGGCTTTCAAAAGATGACATCAAGAATATCGAGTTTGGAGTCTTAAGGACTCCCAAGAGAAACTGAAATCTCAGATAAAGGAATTAAACAGAAAAGTGCATCAACAGTATCATCAGCGCCAAAACAACTTTATCCACAAATAACTGGGAATGAATCTGCAGAAGATATAATTGTTTTTCTTAATGTGCAATCCCGATATCAGTCCCAGGCACCATCTGAACCTGAAGAAGTCCAAAGTAATCAAATAGACTCTTCCAGCAAGATTAGCCCACCTCACCAAGAAACTATCACTCAACAACCATCCCCGTGGGGCATGCCCGCATCCACTGGAGGCATGGTGTCTGTCTCCTGAAATCTCGACCCCCTCCTTTTGTTTAAGCTCTGGTACCCAGTATGGTCCAGCCCCTTCTTTAAAACTTAAAAAGGCTCATCTTATGCCTTTACGCCAACTTCCAGGGCAAGGTTCAAATGGGGAAA